>NC_142783.1:1541666-1885000 GCF_988280905.1 Pimephales promelas | reverse complement strand
TATGGGCATTTTAATAATTTTAGCTAAACAGCTTATACATAGGCTACGTGTAGATTTACGAAGGTAAAAACTTTGTTTTTTATGAAGGAGCTAACTTTGTATAATAAAGCTTTGAAAGATATAAAACAAGACAAGCATTGGAGGTTTTCAAAGTTATACACAATTCGATAGCTCATTAGACCTCTGTGATATTTTATGTTCTATTTATTGTGTTTACAAAAATCGTAAATTGTTTTGAAATCGAAGATATGTATTTATAAGATGATTTTGATTGTTTAATAAAATAAAAATAAAAACGCATGGTATTTTTTTTTTTATAAAATATACTTTATTTCACAAGAACATTTTTTTTTTTTTTTTGTAAAATAATAATGTCAAAATCTAAAAAAGAGAGAGAAAATTCGGCATTGTTTTATACGAAAAAATAAAAATGAATGCAAAATGACCAATTCAACCCTAGGTCTGTTTTATCACAACAATCTTGTATACACTTAACTTACAATGTATCAAATGAGGAACTCACTCTCAGGCCAATTTTGTCCTTACATTCTTGCTAAAATAAGTATAATGCAATTAGGGATGGGACGATAACCGGTTTAACTATAAACCGTGATAAAATGTACTGACGGTTAGTATTATCGTTTAAAATTTAATTATCATTAAAACCGTGTTTGATTATCGCGATTTTAATAACTCACTGAATCCTGTCGGCCAGTCTGACGCAGGCGCGCAGCACGCAATATTTTTTTAAATGACTATTCGAGAAGGAATGGCGGAAGGCAGTGACCGTGCTCAGGAGGTTTTTCAGCCTTTTAAGAGTACCAAATCTGAGATGTGGTCATACAAAAGTCCTGAGGGAAACTTGATCGAGGATGGTCACCCTGTCTGCCGAACAAAAAGTCACTGCAATAGAAACACTTCAAATCTGCCGAGTCGTCTTGTGTGATCATCACCCGAACGCAAGGCAAGTTAACTTTGACCTCAATACCAAAACTACATCTGGGAAACAATTGGGCACGAAATGTTGTTTTGAGTTGAAACATTTTATGTCACTCACTTGAAATAGACGTCAAGCTTCCGCGAAGAAAAGTTCGTAGCAAGTGGATTTGAGCCAAAGACGAACCAACAACTTCAAACAAGACTATTATTAAGAGTGATATTTTAAGGGATAGTAAAGTATAGATACATCACGTATTAAACCGATTTTATTTTTACCACATAATTACGGGGACATATTGAATTGATAATGAGATTAGCTAATGTTTTAAATCTTACCTGTTTATGAATTCATTTTGTAAAACAATCGTCCAGACGAGATATATCACACCAATATTATCAAACTCTGTAAACAATAAATCAACTCTGATTTCATTTTTGCAATACAATCAAAAACCGGAGACGCAAGACGGCAAGTTGTATTTGAATAAAACAACAAGAGCGCGCGTCCGTTGTGATATGGATGTGCGCTGTGTAATAATGCGTTGCGGGCATTATAAAGAAGCAAATGCCATAGAATAGAAACTTGCTTTAAAAAATGCATAGAGAGACTTGTTTTATTTGTTGTTTGTTGATTTTCAATTATAAAACTTGTTGAAATGTTTTCAGTGTGAGCATCAGTTCTTTTTGAGCACTTTCATAAATTTTTAACAAAAACCGTGATAATATTGATAATCACGATTATTTTGGACACTATAATCGTGATATGAAATTTTCCTAAATGCAATAATAATAATTGCGCCCCTCCCTCACTTCCGGTTCTGAAACTGGTGGTGTTGCGGGTCTGCAGCTGGATATATCTCCCCTGATGAGCAGAAGAGATTTCAAAAATCATTTGAACACTAGTCAAGAAAGATGTGTGTGTGTGTGTGTGTGCTCACTCCGCATGTGTTGCTCTCCTCAGACTCGATGCACATAGAGGACGTGGAGTCGGTGCAGAAGCTCCAGGACGCTCTTCACGAAGCCCTGCAGGACTACGAGAGCTGCCAGCACACAGAGGACCCTCGGCGGGCCGGCAAGCTGCTCATGACCCTGCCTCTGCTCCGGCAGACGGCCACCAAGGCCATCCAGCACTTCTACAGCATCAAGATGCAGGGCAAGGTGCCCATGCACAAACTCTTCCTGGAGATGCTGGAGGCCAAGGTCTGATGGGCTGACGGGTGGTCACGTGACCTCATCACCTGAGACGTTTTTAAAGACGAAAAAAAGCGTAAATATAAATGGAAAAAAAATAATTTAAAAAAATCTATAACAAATACTATGTACTTGTACAGTAATGCTTTTTTTTTTTTGTTCACGATCTGTGGTTATAAACGATGATCGAGTCATTTTCAGAGTGAATAGTCTCACGTAGGTGGTCATTTTCATTCTCGCTTGACCCCCCGGACACGTCGGGCGAGGACACCTTGAGGACTTGTAAATATTCATGAGCCGCGGGACGTCTGGACTCGTCTCGCTGGTTCTTCCCTAAATGTGAACTCTGCTGACGCCCTTGAAAATACCTCCTGAATCCTGGCCGCCCGCGAGCGCTTTTGGACATCCGTGACGCGCGTTTATTAGCCGGGATCTCACTCTGTAGTAACTCAGCAATAAAGGGAGAGGACGAGGAGGAGCGCCCACCTGTACGGCTTGTTTAACACTACCTGTTGTTGTTGTTGTCATTGATGTTCGGGCCTAGATGTGGTTGGAGGGGCGAAAGCGGATTTACGATCATGGCAGATCAAACGGCCTATTCCTGGGCGCGTTAAGCCCCCGGCGGAGGAAACGAGCTGCCCATCATCTGCTCTTTTATAGCCATGCATCCACACTGTGCGGCAGGTGCAGGTCTTTATCACCAGCTTTATTTTTAGGTCCTGGATCGAACAGGAGGGGTGTTTGACCTCGTGTTGACACAATAGCGTGGTGTCAGAAATGGCCGTCCCTATAAACAGCTTATTACCCCGAGATCCGCTCCAGATATCAATTAGAAAGATCCCGCGAGTCGAGTGTACAGGCGCCACTGATGTCATTTACTTGAAGCCAACTGTCGTGATTGGCTCCTGGGGTGCGTCTTCTAAAGCAAACATGGTCACATGGTCCGTCATTACCGACATCCCAGCTGACAGGGAACGTACTTGTCCAGTAACGTTCATAAAACCTTCTTTCAGAGTTATCTGGACTTAAATAATCGTTAATGAAACTAGTTTTTTCTAGTTGGACGTTTGTGTTACTACATAACCAACAAAACGCATTTTTAAAACTGGACATGTTCAACATTCAGAAAGTTAGCGAAATGTTTGGTAACACTTTATTTTACAGTGTCATTGTTATTGTAATAGCTATTAATTATGCGTAATTACGTGCAATAAATCTAATCAATCCCTAATCCTAATTACAGTGTAACAAAGACACCTTGAAATAAAGGGGAACACTTTACATGAAGGGTTGTGCTTATGACATGTTATGAATATGAAGGAGGTCAAGGTCAAGGAGGTCAACTGTCATTAAGTGTCATTCGCTCAATTATGACATGCCTGTTTGAGATGTCTTTGTTACGACACCTTAACATTACATTAAACTGTCATGTGGTTGGCTTTGACATTGGCTGTGTCATGAATATGTTTCTTGTCCTCAACTGCAGTGGTACACATTGAATTTGTCATTAAAATGTTGACAGCCAGTTTAATGTAATGTTAACCCATAAAGCTAAGTGGTTTCTGAAGTTTGATCATTAATCTGCTATGTCATGTTTATGACAGGTTGTGTTGTCTTAATAATGTCAAGTTGTCATACAGACTAGGGCTGGGTAATAAATATCGATTTCTCGATATTAATCGATTCTCATTTTTACGATCCGATATCGAGACGATTTTTAAATCTCAAGAATCGATTAGTCATCCTGTTTCATTTGAATGAATGGATCATTGTATCGCGGCTGCGATTCCAAAAAATCGCAATAATCTTTGTCCTTTGTTACTATTGATATGAAACAAAGTCTCAATTTTCAAATTACGTCCATTTTCTTTAGAAATTCAAAAACATAAATAGCGTTTTGGCGCTGTAAACATGTCATTCATGCCAAATAAACATGAATGAGCATCTGAAAGTGTGTTAAAGATAGAGTACAACTTATCGAAATCCGTATCATGTCACATTGATTCACTCAATCAGCGTTTCAACCGTGGAAAGACGTCAGTTAAACAGCTTGTAATCAATGTATCGTCATATTTACCTCAGAAAACCACATGAACTCGTTAGTCAGATAGAAAAAATAACTCTAGAGAGGAGCATTTTGCTAAATATAAACACCATATTACATATGGATTATAATCTTAATGTTCTTCAATATTTAATGCATATTTGAATAAATCTGGCAAGTTTTTATGACAGCCACCATTTAAATGTTTACATTTCATATAATCATCTTATTATAAAAATAAATAAGTGTAATTTAAGTGTTTGTATAGCTACAAAACAGTTAATTATTACCTTCATATTAGGCTAATGAAGCCTATAGGCTACAACTAGACTCCCATAGTTTACAGCATTAGTTAAGAGATTTGATTTCCTCGAGAAAAATGGCCATTTATTGGAACTGATATCCAAAATAATCGATATTGAATCGAATCGTAGCTTGTGAATCGAAATTGAATCGAATTGTGAGCCCTAATAAAGACATCTCAAACTGTCATATTTGCATTAATATTGTCATAACTGAGCGAATGACACTTAATGACAGTTCTCATAAACATGCATAAACCTCCTTCATATTATCACATGTGTCCAGTCATGATTATGAAGGTGTCGTGTCAGTCTTATGCACACCCCTTCAAGTAAAGTGTAACCAAATATGTTTTGTTAGCTGGGATAGTTATCTGAAACCATAGTTCACACTAGAGTTGTCAATAGTGACTTCGGTACCAAAGTGGGTCTTGAGATTTAAAAGATGTAACGTTTTGATTGTAATTGTAAACCCCTCTGATTGGCCGCTGTGATCAACGAACACTCGCGTGTGTGTGTCTGAAGAGCGCCATTGATGTATATTTACAGTATGTTTTCGAACTGCTGATCATTGTAGCCAATCATGAGCGCATGAACACAGCGGCCAATCAGAGGAGTTTACAATTCCGCGCATTAGCGATCAGAAGATCACATTTAAAAAATGTCAGTATCGACGAAGTCTACTTTTTGACAACACTAGTTACTTCAACATTTGCATCACAAACGTCTGCGGTTCGAAACAGATTCTCGTGAGGATGCGCTTGGGCAAAATAAGCAAGCTAACATGCAGAACACTCTTTACCTTTCAATATGCATTTTAATATATTTTAGTGTGTCAACGATCAGGGAACGATATTGGGAATCTGAGGTATGATGTAAGAGAAAGCTGAACCGAATGTATACGGGAGTAAAGTGTACACCGATTACATACTGTATCTTAATGTGATTAAAAAAATCAACGTCTTTCTGTTGTTTGTGTAAATGAACTGTAATAATCTGACTTCTGATAAAGGTGCAGTCAAGTCACATTTATTTATATAGCGCTTTTCACAATACAGATTGTATCAAAGCAGCTTCACAGTGAAAACATGAAAATAATCAATAATATTGTTAAATATTAAATATTAAATAACCCCAACTAAGCAAGCCAAAAGCAAGGCAACAGTGGCAAGGAACCAAAACTCCATCAGATTTGATGGAGAAAAAAAAAAGTCACAGTTAGCAAACTTTTGCATGCAAGAAATATCCAAAGCGTGGTGAACTTGACCGTCCCAAACGCACAGATTCCTATTGAAATGGCTGGATTTCGGTGGAAACCTTATTTGTGATCTTGAATCGCTTCATTAGCTGTCGTTATTACTCCTCCACCTGTGTCTTAACATCAGTGCGATAGTGTTGAACCTAACGATGGAGGTGCGACCATGTTTTTATAGTTTTGGGAAAGTTTGTTCATTTATGCATTATAGTATGTTAGTTAAAGGAGTAGTTAGTAGTGAAAATTTACTCGCCCCCATGTCATCCAAGATGTCCATGTCTTTCTTTCCTCAGTCGAAAAGAAATGAAGGTTTTTGATGAAAACATTCCAGGATTTTCTCCATATAATGGACTTCAATGGGGTCCAAACGGTTCAAGGTCCAAATGAGAGTTTCAGTGCAGCTTCAAAGGGCTTTAAACGATTCCAGACGATGAATAAGGGTCTTATCAAGCGAACCGATCGCTCATTTAATTAATAAATAACAAAGTTTAAGTTTTATAAGCTCAAATGCTCGCCTTGCTCTGTTCTGTGATGCGCGTTCGTGACTCTCCTGTTCGAACTCGTTCATCAAAATGAACAAATCTGGGTCAACTCGTTCGTTGAAGGAACCAAATGACACAAAAAAAAGATTCATTCATTTTGATGATATAAAATATCTTATAAAACTTAAACTTTGTTATTTGTTTTTACTTTTTCATCATCTGGAATTGTTTAAAGCCCTTTGAACAGTTTGCACTGAAACTCTCATTTGGACGTTGAATCATTTGGTTCCCATTGAAGTCCATTATATGGAGAAAAATCCTGGAATGTTTTCATCAAAAACCTTAATTTCTTTTCGACTGAAGAAAGAAAGACATGGACATCTTGGATGACATGGGGGTGAGTAAATTATCAGCAAAAGTTTTTTGAAAAGTGAACTACTCCTTTAATCAGCGAGTCGCATCATTGTACGGGACACGCACCCCGGGGGGAATCTGGCTCTTCATTGCCGAAAACTCGAAGCCGCCACGGTCTCGACAAGACGAAACAGGGATTCATTTCTTATGCAGTGCAACTGTGTGGGTTCACATTAGGGATCAATTCTGACCAACACAGACAGCATCATAGTTTCGGCCCAGAGCCAACACTGTTGCAGTCTGGGAAAGTATAGCGCACATCTCAATGTCATGAATGCAATCGCTTCAACAGTGTGCAGTTGTGTATTCACACACAGTTTTGTCATCAGAACAACGCAACACAATAGGACAACAATGTTTAATTAACATCTCAAGATGGAAATACAATAATTAACATATATGCAACATTCACGTACAGTAGCTACCTCATCATTCACCCGATCTGTAAACAGGCCTTTATTTCGTAGTTAGCAGCTAGCAGTTCTGTTGTAGTGAGGACTGTTACACAACATTAGTAACATCTGTTTCGTGTACACCACACTAACCACCACACACACACACACACACACACTCCTGCACAGATTTAGGTGCTTGTTTTCTACTTTTTTGACAATGGTCACATTCGTCATCTTCCCAGTTGACATGAATGTTGATTTGTGCCTCTCCAGTCACTGTTTGGGAAGGACAAGATGCATATCTGTAAATGTTGTCATTTATTTATTTGCTTATTACATGTCAGGGTCAGAATTGGTCCCAAAATGTTGCAAACGTCAAAATGACGAAGGTCTTTTGTGTTTCTCCTCACGATATTCATTGTGTATATTATATCACTTTGGCCACGCTGTACAATAATATTGTTCATTTAACAAACACATGTGTCGCTTTCTTTTTTTTATGTCACAAATACAAAAGTAACTCAAATCCGTTACGTGTCTGCAACAGTCACCAATGTCTTCTGCATATGCACCAAATCTTTCTGATGTGGCCGTCAGTGATGGAGGGCGTTTCAGGTAAGACCTCTTGAATGTGTGAGTCCTAAAAAGCATCATTTCATGAACACACACACTTCACTGATGAAATATACTGTAGATACAGGAGTATCAAAAAAAAATAAAATTCAGATGATTCAGTACGAAAATTCACATTTACATTGTGTTTGAACATTAATGTGTGTGTACACAATCCACCGAATCCTGTGTTTCTTTATATTCCCCATTAATTATAAACAGCATCAAAATGAGTTTCTATACATTGTGACATCACAGTGAAACAGGCCCCGCCCATGACTCCGACCTGATAGCTTAGCTCCGCCCCTGAGTGTGCCATACACAGTCCGCCATATTTCACACATCTAAATGTTGATTTGATTTGAGATCTTTATTTTGAACATGTAAATAAATAAAAATACAGATATTAATCAATGAAACAAGGAATATCAATTAAAAGAAACAAAACAAAAACAAAAAACAACCCTCTATTTACATGTGCAAAAAGGAGTAGGAAGAAGTAAAACTTATGTACTCCTACCCCCCCCCTATACCATATTTAAACAAATACATAAAAAAATAAATAAAAATCTAAATAAGTAATCAATCTATAATCCATGAAAGTATTGATTCAGAAGTTCTATACACATAAGGATGTTTCCCGATACATGACAATATTTATACTACGGGTTAATTCAATACAAGCTCAAGTTAACACTATGTTTCTCTGTAACTCTGGAATATAATTTCTTTGAACATCTTTTTAAAATGAATTATGTTTGGACATTGCTTAAATTCATTATTTAGATTATTCCACAACTTAACACCACAGACAGACAAACCGAAACGTTTCCTAGTTGTTCGATAACTGGTAGTCTCGAAGTTTGACCTTCCCCTTAAGTCGTAACACCCCTCTCTTTCCAAGAACCTTTTCTGTATACTACCAGGCAATACATTTTTCCTAACCTTAAACATAAATATTGCTGTTTGAAATTCAATTAGATTAATTAGTTTTAGTGCTTTAGATTGTAAAAATAATGTGTTGGTGTGTTCCAAATATCCTGTGTTATGAATAGGGTTGGGTATCGAGAATCGAGTATCGATTGGAACCGAGACTAACTTTTTTTTTTCCCGGAATCGTTCAAAGTTAAAATTTCGATTCCTAGTTTCGATATTCACAGTCCGCCGAGCGGAAGAAGAAACCGCTGAACAACACCAACGAAGAAGCGTCTACCGGAAGTGTTGGCATAACCGCGCGAGTCGAACATGAGTAGCTTACGTCGGCGATCCAAAGTGTGGCTTCACTTTTCTAAAAATAACGAAATCTCGGCAAAATGCAAAATTTGTGACAAGTATTTGTGACAGAAGGAGTATTTCCTTCAGAAAGACCGTTGGTTAGCAAGGTTAGCTAAACTTTTTTGACCCTGCCTCTTAAAAGAATCGAAATCGAGAATCGTCAGGAACCGGAATCGAAACAAGGAATCGGAATCAGAATCAGAATCGTTCAAATTCAAACGATACCCAACCCTAGTTATGAATAATTCTAATTGCTCTTTTTTGAATCATAAATAAGGATTGCAATGAATTTTGATATGTGTTACCCCAAACCTCTACACAGTAATTTAAATACGGTAACACGAGTGAACAGTACAAAATGTGGAGTGATCTGTAATTTAGAATGTGCTTAGCTTTAGCCAATACTGAGATACTTCTAGACAATTTTGTTTGGATGTGTTTAATGTGAGATTTCCAGCAAATCCTGTCGTCTATAATCACTCCAAGGAATTTAATTTCATGTACTCGTTCTATATCTACACCCTCGATCTGTAGCTGAACTTGATTGTTTGACTTACAATTACCAAATATCATGAATTTAGTTTTGCTAAAATTTAAAGGTAACTTATTAGTGTCAAACCACTGTTTTATTTTTATGAATTCTGAAGTGATTAAGTCCAGGAGTTGCTGTAAATTCTGACCCGAAACAAAGATGTTTGTGTCGTCAGCAAATAATACAAATTTGAGTAGTTCAGATACTTTACATATGTCATTTATGTAGAGAATGAATAATTTAGGTCCCAGCACTGAAATGTTCTGAACACAGAGTGTGTGTTTTCATCCACTGCACAGGTCTTTTCTATGTAAACGCACTAGACGGACATGTTTGACTCTTTGAAAGAAGATTTAATTTTAACATTCTTTTTTATAACTGAAATATTTGGACATTTAATACGTAATTACATTAAAGGTGACTGTGAATACTTGTAGGGAATGTGTAAATGCATCTATAACCTAAGCTATCAGGCTAATCAGGTATCTGTGTGCTATTTAAGCTAACTATTATATAAGCTAACAAACATCATGACATGATACTGCAGTGAACCAAAGACAGTCTCAAAAACACGCTTTGAAATCGCTGGTGTTTCTGACGTCACAAACCACCTTGTAACCAATCAGATCAACGTGTGATCGTCAACCAGAGGATCTCTGAGTGAGTGAGTGAGTGGAGGCGGAGCTCATTTACATATTCATAGAACCGCGCATACTAAATGAGGCAAGGGTGTCGAGTTACATTCAAGATATTTTAAGGAATAATGTAAAAAAAAACATTTAAATATGTAATTTTGGTGATCAAAGATGAGATTTAAGGGATATAATGATTGACTACAGGGGGACTTTAAGGCCGGCAGGACGTTTTAATTGACGCATCAAGAAAATTACATTTATCGTTAAAAATTAATTTAAAATTAAATGACGTTTATCCGAACCAGTTTACATTGCATTCAAACTAAGTACACATTTTTATCCGCTCATGCATTCCCTGGGAATCGAACTCGTGACATTGGTGTTGCAAGCGCCATGCTCTACAGTTTGAGGAACAGGAATGAATTTTTATTTTATTTGCACCGATAAAAGACACGCAGAATCTGCACATGAATGGGTAGATGAGAGTTGAAGGCATGCGCCGGACTCCCAGCATGCATTGCTGCCCAGTGTATAAGAGCAGGATGACCTTTATCTCCTCTGTTGGAGCGTGTCTCAGTAATGTAGTAACGTGTAAGTGCTGTAGGACGTCCTCAGAGACGCGGGCCGGCCCGGAGAACCCCAGAGACACCGGAGCAAACAACCCAGAACTGACATGTGCTGTGTAGCAAACACACACACACACAGATACACACCCATTCATCGCTTTATTCGGAGACACGTTCATTGTTTCATTGTTTTCTACTCTCCAGCTTCCCGTCTAATCTGAATAATGTGGTATTCGTATACATGTAATATGCTTTCACTCCATTTAATGTTTGTTATATACTATACTTTAATGTTTGTTATATACTATATTTTTCCACCTTAGAAACATTGCTAAGCTACGTAACATGCTATCTATTTCTGATGCAGAAAAATTAGTTCACGCATTCATGACCTCGAGACTAGATTACTGTAATGCTTTATTAGCTGGTTGTCCTGCATCCTCAATAAACAAGCTACAGTTAGTACAAAATGCAGCTGCTAGAGTTCTTACTAGGTCAAGAAAATATGATCATATAACACCGATTTTATCATCTCTACACTGGTTACCTATTAAGTTCCGCATCAACTACAAAATACTACTACTGACCTATAAAGCCCTAAATGGTTTAGCACCTATGTACTTAACGGACCTTCTTTCGCCCTACAATCCACCGCGTTCCTTAAGATCACTAAATTCAAGGCTTCTGGTCATTCCTAGGATATCGAAGTCCAGTAAAGGAGGGAGGGCGTTCTCGCATTTAGCTCCAAAACTCTGGAATGGCCTTCCCGATACGGTCCGAGCCTCTGACTCGCTGACACAGTTCAAAACTAGATTAAAGACGCATCTCTTTAGTCAAGCATTCACATAATGCTTACCTTCTAGTCCTCTGTTATGCCATACGGAACCGTTTGCCACTGAAACTGCTTAACGCACCAGTGGGGCTCGACAGCCTCTTAGACAAACGGGTCGGCGCGTATGGTTGGGTTGCGGAGAGTTCGGGTTACGGAGAGTTTGTGAGTTATAACGGAAATTATTATGAACATCAGCTATGCTAATTATTTCCCATCTGCCTTTCTGCTGTTATCTCGGGACGCTTGTCCCGAGAAAAATGGCGTTCGTCAGGTCCAGTTTTGTGTCCAGCCTCTCACGGGGATTTCGGATGCCCCAACGCCTGTGATGAGACGACTCAACGCCTGTGATGAGACGACTCAACGCCTGCGATATGTTATGGCGCCGTTTTATTCATAAACAATATTTATATTTAATATTTATATTTAAACAATATGAATGTAAGCCAGAGGAGAACTGGCCCCCGACTGAGCCTGGGTTCTCCCAAGGTTTTTTCTCCATCCAATCTGATGGAGTTTGGTTCCTTGCCACTGTCGCCTTGCTTTTGGCTTGCTTTGAGCTTGCTCAGTTGGGGTTATTTATTTAGTGTTTAGCAATGTTGTTGATCTGTGTTGTGCTACTTACATGTTATCACTGTGAAGCTGCTTTGATACAATCTGTATTGTGAAAAGCGCTATATAAATAAATGTGACTTGACTTGACTTGACTATACTAGCAGAATAGTAATGAACAAGAAGTATCTGTTGTGTTATAAACGGGAATGACCGCCAGTTCAAATCTAGTTTATTTTCTGCATGCTGAAAAACATTTGTTCTGAATGTTATTTAAATTATATCATTTATAGGGTTGGGTATCGTTTGAATTTGAACGATTCTGATTCCGATTCCGATTCCTTGTTTCGATTCCGGTTCCTTACGATTCTCGATTCCGATTCTTTTAAGAGGCAGGGTCAAAAAAGTTTAGCTAACCTTGCTAACCAACGGCCTTTCTGAAAGAAATAATCCTTTCTGAAAAATACTCCTTTTGTCACAAATTTTGCATTTTGCCGAGATTTCGTTATTTTTAGAAAAGTGAAGCCACACTTTGGACCGCCGACGTAAGGTACTCATGTTCGACTCGCGCGGTTATGCCAACACTTCCGGTAGACGCTTCTTCGTTGGTGTTGTTCAGCTGTTTCTTCTTCCGCTCGGCGGACTGTGAATATCGAAACTAGGAATCGAAATTTTAACTTTTGAACGATTCTGGGAAAAACGAAAAGTTAGTCTCGGTTCCAATTGATACTCGATTCTCGGTACCCAACCCTAATCATTTATCTGTTATTGTTATAGTTGTGGCGTGGACTATGCTTTTATATTTATATACAGTCAAACCCAAATGTATTCAGACACCTTTCTCGCATGATCTGAGTTTATTGGCTATAATGGTGATGAACATGAGCAGAACTCAGTTCTAAGACCAGTATTGGACAGGTTTTGGACTCTCACACATGAATTATGTTGAATATCTGTTCAATTGAACTACACTATTAGATAATACCAGTTTAGCTCAACCAGTGACCAAGCAATGCTTCATGTTGTTCAGTGTGTGTGTAAAGAGCATTAGCACTTACAGAAAACATCATCAGCTCAAAGTGGACGAATCAGTTTTGGGTCCAAATGAAGAATATTTGGGTGTAATATGTCACAGTTTACTTTATTTTGCTGTCCTCACTTATATAAATCAACTGTAATGTCCTGATCACACTAGTAGAATAACAATCCGATGTCTGAATATTTGATTTGACTGTATTTATTGTTATCATTATAGTTGATGGGGTTTGAAACTGTCGTGGTGTTCAACTACAGCATTAGTATTGTTGGAGATGTACAGTAATGTTATCAGGATGAATATTTTTCCTCTGACCTAGGCTGGTGACTAGTCAAAGCTGATTTTCCCAGTGCACCAGTGTGTGTGTGTGTGTGTGCTCCATCGCTGGACTGATCTGCATTCATCAAAGCGTGAATCCCCATCAGTACCAGTTCAAGGCCTGGTATCGTCCTGAACACATCTTCATCACTCTCAGCGCTGATGGCCGACCGAAGTGTGTGTGTGTGTGTGTGTGTGCCCGAACACATTTCATCACTCTCAGCGCTGATGGTGGACGGGAGTGTGTGTGTGTCGGTGTGAGCGACTGTTTTCAACTGAGCTGCACTTTGCATAAAGTAAGAGCTAAAATTACACACAGACCTGGAAACAGAGAGTCCGAGATCCCACAGGAGCTGCTGCTTCAGACGGAGGAAACGCCTCGTCTTGTTGAATATAAAACACAGGTGTTTAAGACTTTCCAAGTGCATTCTGGTTTTAAAATGGGATATAGCTTGAGCAAAAAGCAACAAAAAAAAAGAAGCTAAATAAACATTTTTTTTTAACCCAAGAAAAAACAGTAAAACAATACAATCATATTTGATTGTAAACCGCTATAAACGCGTAGTTCAGCGAAGTCTGTAGTGGGAGAGCGGAGACGGAGCCGAGCGGTGAACGGGCTATATGGACGCATAAGTTCCGCATTTGACGCAAGGATGCTCGTGCATTTCCGGTTGTGGAGATTAAAGCGGAGGAAAACGGGATTATGGCAGAGTCTTCAAAATTTACTGTCCTCCCGTCTTTGAAACGAAACGTACATACGTTTAGATGTAATTTTATATATAGTTAAGTTTATTTAATATAATTTTAAAAAGAAGCATAAACACAACGAGGGGTGTCTGTTTTATCTGTTTTTGTGACTAACGTTTCTTTAGTATAACCATGGAGTATAAAATTCAATATAAATTCTCGGTATTGCATTGGACTCTACGATCTGCGGAAGTTATCGAGCATCCTTACACCTTCACCGGAAATACGGCCGTGCATAGAGCCCATAAGTGGGTCAAGTTCAAATGACAAACACCTGTCTGTGATTTCAGTGATTGGCATGAGGAGAGCGCATATAAGCGGGCCGTGCGGACAACAGTTTGAGAGACAGAGACTGGCAGTTGGAAGAGTATTATCGCCTATTATTTATTTTGCCTTTGACAGTCTGAGTTAACTTTATTTGAGTGCGACCTCGCGCTGTGAAAAGAGTTGTGTAAATAAAAGTGCACGAGTCCCAGTATTTGCCGACCCTGTGTTTCCTTTCATTGCCCACACATAACGAACCTGTTCTTACATCACAAAGTGATGATATACATGAAAAATACATTTATAAAATGAGTACATATACAAATTCAGGTCCAAAATGTTCGTTCAGTCATCTGGGAAAGCACATGTGATTGTGATTGTGAGTGAGCGAGTAACATGTAAGGCAGACGGACAGCGATCAGTGAGTGTTTCTAAAGCATGTTGAGTGTGTGTTTTAGTGTGAGCACATGGGCAGAAACTGCTGGAGCTGCATGGGATGGACTCGACCTTTCCTGCATGTCAACCAAAGGTTAGAAATCTTCACTGGCCTTAAAAGAAATGCACTTGTTTGCCATTACAGTGAAGATCTTTCTCCCACCAGCACACAGTAGCTCTCGAGGGAGCAAACCCTTTCTGTCTGACTGACTGTCTCACGCTCTTCTCTTCTAACAAAGCTTTTCTGGACATGTCTGCCTCAATCACCCATCTCTTTGCTTAAGGCCTCAAAGTAGAAAATATTTAAAGGGTCTTGTCAGCAAAACCAATTTAAAAAAAAATCACACAGTAGATTTTTGGAGTTTGTTGTCATATTTTCAATCTGCATTCATTGCGATATACCAGCTAACAGGGAATGTTACAGGGAACCAGCTAGCAAGGTTCTCTCAAAGCTATGAACAAATATTCCTCCAATATCATTAAAAAAAACAAAAGTTCAAAGTTGATCTTTAAAGGTGTCATGACATGGGAAGTCAAATTTTCCTTATCCTTTAACATATAATATGTCTTTGTACCATCAAAACATCCTGCAAGTTTCAGAGCTAAAAAATGCCCCCAAAAAAGGGCCAAGGCTTTTTATCAAGCCAAAAAAGGTTGTGCCGACCCTTCCAACCAGTGGCGCCACTCCTCCAAAGCCAACTTGACTGCCTACAGTTCCCTGTTACCAAAGTCGTAGTTACGCTCTGCTGGGCTCAGGCGATGGGAGAAGTAGGCACAAGGGTGTACCTTCTCATCCTTAGGGGACCGCTGAGATAAGACCGCGCCTACCCGAACATCAGAAGCATCCACCTCAACAATAAACTGTCTTTCAGGATCTGGAATGGAGAGAACGGGCAGAGATGAAATGGGACTTTAATTCATCAAAGGACCTCTGAGCCTGCTGATTCCAACTGAACGGTAAAGATTGGACTAGTTCCATACAGTCAAAATTGGAATAGTTCTATTCAGTCCAGATTAGACTAGTTCCATACAGTCTAGATTGGACTAGTTCCATCCAGTCGAGATTGGACAAGTTCCATACAGTCCAGATTGGACAAGTTCCATACAGTCCAGATTGGACAAGTTCCATACAGTCCAGATTGGACTAGTTTCATCCAGTCGAGATTGGACAAGTTCCATACAGTGCAGATTGGAATAGTTCCATCCAGTCGAGATTGGACAAGTTCCATACAGTCAAGATTGGACAAGTTCCATACAGTCGAGATTGGACAAGTTCCATACAGTCGAGATTGGACAAGTTCCATACAGTCGAGATTGGACAAGTTCCATACAGTCGAGATTGGACAAGTTCCATACAGTCCAGATTGGACAAGTTCCATACAGTCGAGATTGGACAAGTTCCATACAGTCGAGATTGGACAAGTTCCATACAGTCGAGATTGGACAAGTTCCATACAGTCGAGATTGGACAAGTTCCATACAGTCGAGATTGGACAAGTTCCATACAGTCGAGATTGGACAAGTTCCATACAGTCGAGATTGGACAAGTTCCATACAGTCGAGATTGGACAAGTTCCATACAGTCGAGATTGGACAAGTTCCATACAGTCGAGATTGGACAAGTTCCATACAGTCGAGATTGGACAAGTTCCATACAGTCGAGATTGGACAAGTTCCATACAGTCGAGATTGGACAAGTTCCATACAGTCCAGATTGGACAAGTTCCATACAGTCCAGATTGGACAAGTTCCATACAGTCCAGATTGGACAAGTTCCATTCAGTCCAGATTGGACTAGTTCCATACAGTAAAGATTGGACAAGTTCCATACAGTCCAGATTGGACAAGTTCCATTCAGTCCAGATTGGACTAGTTCCATACAGTAAAGATTGGACAAGTTCCATACAGTCCAGATTGGACAAGTTCCATACAGTCCAGATTGGACAAGTTCCATACAGTCGAGATTGGACAAGTTCCAAACAGTCCAGATTGGACAAGTTCCATCCAGTCAAGATTGGACAAGTTCCATACAGTAAAGATTGGACAAGTTCCATACAGTCGAGATTGGACAAGTTCCATACAGTCCAGATTGGACAAGTTCCATACAGTCGAGATTGGACAAGTTCCATACAGTCCAGATTGGACTAGTTCCATACAGTCCAGATTGGACAAGTTCCATACAGTCGAGATTAGACAAGTTCCATACAGTCCAGATTGGACAAGTTCCATACAGTCGAGATTGGACAAGTTCCATTCAGTCCAGATTGGACAAGTTCCATACAGTCGAGATTGGACAAGTTCCATTCAGTCCAGATTGGACTAGTTCCATACAGTCCAGATTGGACAAGTTCCATACAGTCGAGATTGGACAAGTTCCATACAGTCCAGATTGGACAAGTTCCATACAGTCGAGATTGGACAAGTTCCATTCAGTCCAGATTGGACTAGTTCCATACAGTCCAGATTGGACAAGTTCCATCCAGTCGAGATTGGACAAGTTCCATACAGTCGAGATTGGACAAGTTCCATACAGTCGAGATTGGACAAGTTCCATACAGTCGAGATTGGACAAGTTCCATACAGTCGAGATTGGACAAGTTCCATACAGTCCAGATTGGACAAGTTCCATACAGTCCAGATTGGACAAGTTCCATACAGTCCAGATTGGACAAGTTCCATACAGTCCAGATTGGACAAGTTCCATACAGTCGAGATTGGACAAGTTCCAAACAGTCCAGATTGGACAAGTTCCATCCAGTCAAGATTGGACAAGTTCCATACAGTAAAGATTGGACAAGTTCCATACAGTCGAGATTGGACAAGTTCCATACAGTCCAGATTGGACAAGTTCCATACAGTCGAGATTGGACAAGTTCCATACAGTCCAGATTGGACTAGTTCCATACAGTCCAGATTGGACAAGTTCCATACAGTCGAGATTGGACAAGTTCCATACAGTCCACATTGGACAAGTTCCATACAGTCGAGATTGGACAAGTTCCATTCAGTCCAGATTGGACAAGTTCCATACAGTCAAGATTGGACAAGTTCCATTCAGTCGAGATTGGACAAGTTCCATACAGTCGAGATTGGACAAGTTCCATACAGTCCAGATTGGACAAGTTCCATACAGTCGAGATTGGACAAGTTCCATTCAGTCCAGATTGGACTAGTTCCATACAGTCAAGATTGGACAAGTTCCATACAGTCAAGATTGGACAAGTTCCATACAGTCGAGATTGGACAAGTTCCATTCAGTCCAGATTGGACAAGTTCCATACAGTCAAGATTGGACAAGTTCCATTCAGTCGAGATTGGACAAGTTCCATACAGTCGAGATTGGACAAGTTCCATACAGTCCAGATTGGACAAGTTCCATACAGTCGAGATTGGACAAGTTCCATTCAGTCCAGATTGGACTAGTTCCATACAGTCAAGATTGGACAAGTTCCATACAGTCAAGATTGGACAAGTTCCATACAGTCGAGATTGGACAAGTTCCATTCAGTCCAGATTGGACAAGTTCCATACAGTCAAGATTGGACAAGTTCCATTCAGTCGAGATTGGACAAGTTCCATACAGTCGAGATTGGACAAGTTCCATACAGTCCAGATTGGACAAGTTCCATACAGTCGAGATTGGACAAGTTCCATTCAGTCCAGATTGGACTAGTTCCATACAGTCGAGATTGGACAAGTTCCATACAGTCCAGATTGGACAAGTTCCATACAGTCGAGATTGGACAAGTTCCATTCAGTCGAGATTGGACAAGTTCCATACAGTCGAGATTGGACAAGTTCCATACAGTCCAGATTGGACAAGTTCCATACAGTCGAGATTGGACAAGTTCCATTCAGTCGAGATTGGACAAGTTCCATACAGTCGAGATTGGACAAGTTCCATACAGTCCAGATTGGACAAGTTCCATACAGTCGAGATTGGACAAGTTCCATTCAGTCCAGATTGGACTAGTTCCATACAGTCCAGATTGGACAAGTTCCATACAGTCCAGATTGGACAAGTTCCATACAGTCCAGATTGGACAAGTTCCATACAGTCGAGATTGGACAAGTTCCATTCAGTCCAGATTGGACTAGTTCCATACAGTCCAGATTGGACTAGTTCCATACAGTCCAGATTGGACAAGTTCCATACAGTCGAGATTGGACAAGTTCCATACAGTCGAGATTGGACAAGTTCCATACAGTCCAGATTGGACAAGTTCCATACAGTCCAGATTGGACAAGTTCCATACAGTCGAGATTGGACAAGTTCCATTCAGTCCAGATTGGACTAGTTCCATACAGTCCAGATTGGACTAGTTCCATACAGTCCAGATTGGACAAGTTCCATACAGTCCAGATTGGACAAGTTCCATACAGTAAAGATTGGACAAGTTCCATACAGTCCAGATTGGACAAGTTCCATACAGTCCAGATTGGACAAGTTCCATACAGTCCAGATTAGACAAGTTCCATACAGTCCAGATTGGACAAGTTCCATACAGTAAAGATTGGACAAGTTCCAAACAGTCAAGATTGGACAAGTTCCATTCAGTCCAGATTGGACAAGTTCCATACAGTCCAAATTGGACAAGTTCCATACAGTCCAGATTGGACAAGTTCCATACAGTCCAGATTGGACAAGTTCCATACAGTCCAGATTGGACAAGTTCCATTCAGTCCAGATTGGACAAGTTCCATACAGTCCAGATTGGACAAGTTCCATACAGTCCAGATTGGACAAGTTCCATACAGTCCAGATTGGACAAGTTCCATACAGTAAAGATTGGACAACTTCCATACAGTCAAGATTGGACAAGTTCCATACAGTCCAGATTGGACAAGTTCCATACAGTCCAGATTGGACTACTTCCATACAGTAAAGATTGGAATAGTTCTATTCAGTCCAGATTGGACTGTATGAAACTATACATTGGACTGGATGGTTCCTCGTTCCATGTTCCATACAGTAGATATTGGAATAGTTCAATACAGTCCAGATTGTACTAGTTCCATACATTCGAGATTGGAATAGTTCCTTATAGTCGATATTGGATTAGTTCAATACAGTCCAGATTGGACTAGTTTCATGTTCCACACAGTCCAGATTGGACTAGTTCCACACAGGCTTCAAACGCGTCTCACTGAAGGCGTTCCCCAATTCCCCAGCGTCTCGTGCCCGATGCTTACAGTCATAACCGAGATGTTTTTACACACACATATGTATATTGTTTTTGTGAAAAAAACTTTATTAACATTAAGTAAACCTCAAGGAACATAATAAAATAATAATAATAAAAAATATAATATCACTCCTTTAATATTGTTCTTGTTACATTCGTCATATTAATACAGACGTTATTCATATTTTTTTAAATGTTCCTACTTTTTTCAGAACATTCAAAAAAACATTAAAAATGAACTTTTCCAGAATGTTTGAAATGTGATCAAATGGAATGTTCCATTAATATTTGCATAACCAAGAAAACAAATGCAAGAGAACATTTAGAAATTAAATTTTCATAACATAATGGGCAAAAAGTTATTAAAACATAAGCTGGGATGAAATTACCTCTTTTTTTTTAAAAAAAAAAAGAAAGAAAAAAAGAAAAGAAAAGAATGTTAGTTAAATAAAACTTTTGGTCAATGAATCATATTAGTGTTATTTTCTTATTTTATTTTTTATAAATTTTTCATGTAAACATGTTTTTTTATTAACAATATATTTGAAAGGTCACATAAAAGGGAAAAGGTGAAAACCGCAGCACATTTATTGTTCTCAAATGAGTCAAACGCTCATCCACAGACTTTCTTGTCTCTAGTGCATCAATTTACTTAATGCACTATCATACATTTGAGCAGTCGTAATTCACACATTTATATTCCTATGTGTGATAAGTATTTAAAATATGACCTTTAAGGCTTGATATATGGAAATGGACAGATGGTATGTGATTCTGGGATTAGATGTCTTATAGATCATATGTCGTCTCGCGCTTGAGAAAGGAACCTTGACCGGCCGGTAATTTAGAGTGTTATGAGATCAGTGCAAAACACGCTGTAAATATAAACAAGCGCGCATCCGACGTTGTGGATCGGGAGCGCGCCTGCGTTCTGTGACAGTTCAGTTCACACAGGTGTATATCATTCATTCGAGAAGGGAAATCGTGAACGATCTGTGTGTGGTCCGGTTCAGTTCAATTCAATATGGCCATCTGCTCTTGGACTGGCCGCGGTGACCTTGCTGTTGAAAGGGAACTTTAATAAATAGGCAGTTTAATATATGACATGCATAATCTTCCTCACCGAAACCATCATCCTCAGGGCTCAGCAATGGACTCTTGAATATTCCAATATAGCAAACATCAACACATTGGCTGTTACACTCTCTCGGTACTTCAAGAACTCGTTCACCCAAAAAAAGAACATTGTTTATTGGATGTTTTGGATCATCATTGTTTACTGCTTCATCTCGTATACTTTTTTTATTATTATTTATTTATTTTTTTTCAGAGGAACACAAAAGGAGGTATGATGAAAAATCTTGATGCACATCTTTTCCCTGAAAAAACGAAAAAACAAAACATCAAGACTTAAAGTTTGATTCATCTGTGCACATTGTTTTAATAATCTTGAATCAGAATAGTTCAGAATCTCATCTCTTCTCTGGTGATGAGGGCGGGGCTATAACCTGTCACTCACATGAGATCAGCTAATAGCAAACCACAACCATCCAATCAACTCCCCACAGACACAATCAAGCCCCGCCCACATGTTCTTGTTCGAGAAGTTTCACTCAGATATACGACACAATAGAGGAAAGACCAGCACAACTTCTGTTTCATGACCACTTTAAATTGTTACAAAAAAAACTTTTTCCCAAATTTGTTTAAACTTTACTTTATTTTACTCAAGATAAGGATTTGTTGTGATGCAATATAGGAACAATGGCCCTCATTTATCAAAAGTGCGTACACCAAATTTCCAGCGTACACCTGGCGTACACCCAAAACCACGGTGATTTTGAGATTTATCAATATGGACGTTGGCGTACGGCACGCTCAAATCCTACACCAGCTCAGGTGGTGTACGCACGTTTTGAGTTAGTGCGGAAATGCGCAGAAAAATTCCTAACACCACAAAACGCACTGACAAACTAAAATATATGATATATTATGACCCAGTGTAAAAAAACAACAAAATAGTATTTATAAACTTCAGTATTTATTTTTGTGCAACATGGACATCAATTGTTTAATTTGTGAGACTTTACCAAGGCATTTGATTTGTAAGCATTCCTTCAGTTTTGAGCCTGTGGACTTTACTCTGCCGTTTCAGGATTATCCCGGCAGGTGCGCACGGACACGGTTCGGTAATAAAAGGCTTTCAATGACCAAAAAATAATTCAGACTGACAAAATAATAAAAAATACATTCCTCTTCTTTTACATATAATTATAATACAAACAATAATAATGAGTGAGTGAGCAAGTGGAGGCGGGGCTCATTTGCATATTCATAGAACCGCGTATAGACCATTTCACAAGATGTAAACAACACTGGTCCAGAAACACTTCCTGTTTCAGTTTGTAACTGTTTTCTTTATTTCACATGTAAAGAAAACATCTTAAAGATGTTTGTTTAACTTTTTGATTCAGTTTTATATGTTCTGTTGTTTGTATTTTATCCCAGCTTTTATGTAGTGTTAAAAAACTGAAACAGGAAGTGCTTCTGGACCATTGTTGTTTACATCTTGTGAAATGGTCTATACTAAATGTACAGGCAAGGGTGTCGAGTTACATTGAAGATATTTTAAGGCATGAAGTTTTTTTTTCCAAGGAAAAATTTTTGGTGATCATTATGACTTTTAACCAAATTATTGACTTTAAATTTGGGTCTGTTCTTCAAACAAAACTATCATGTGACTTGAGTAGACTCCATCATATGGATTAGATAATGATGCTCTTATGGTGTGTTTTGACTGAAAACATGACAAAATACATGCTTGGAAGGTTTAATTTGATAGAAATACCAGATGACCTAATAATTATGTTCCCTTTCAAGGGAACTTCGAGCTGCGTTGTCAAACGCGATGGGAACGCTCTGCGTGATTGCGTCGTGAAGCGTCTGTACAATCAGTCCAATGAGAGAGTAGGACGTCAGGTGACGTCATCGACCAGGAAACTATAAAGCACCCTTGAAATCAGACCGCGACAGCTTCTGCAAGCGATCTCTGTACTCTGTCCTTGTCTATTTATTGTTGTTTGTCAAAGCCAAGAAAAGAAATATATATCACTATCTATATTTATGCCAAGCAAGATTGTGTGGTTCCCTGCCCTCGTTACTTCACGGGTGGGGACACACATCAGCTATTTGTTTGGGAGTGGAGCATGCCAGCAGTCAGTTCTCGAGGGAGCTGACTGTGGGCATTGCGAGAAGCTGTCCGCGAGGACGCTCCGCTCCCGCCGGGCGTTCTCCGAGGAGGACGGTTCGGTTCGCGGTCCCCGCGCGGGTCTCTCTGTTGCCGAGGCACGGAGACGATCGACTCGCATTTCGGGGTTCGCAAACGGATCTGACAGCGGGGGTTGGGACGAGCTCAGCTCTATCTCAGCTTTCACATGCCAGATCTAGATCAATTCCGAGGAATTGGTATCGTTAGTGTTTTGTTTTAAAAAGAAACCGTACAAAACAAATAAAAATGTTAAGAGAAAGGCAGATGTTTGACTTTTAAATGAATGAATAAATAAGTCAGCTCATATGCTGAATAAAGAGGAGCTTTTAAAAGGAGGTTTTGCCAGTTAAAATTTTACTGGCTAGCTGAATATTATGAGATTGAAAAATAAATAAGAGTTTTTAGATTAAATTTATCTTAAAAACTAGAAAACCCTGTATGTCAGCCTCCTCATCGGGGTTTATATTTTATGTGTTTAATCCCCATGATGTCTAATTATAGCAATATTTGGGTATTTCAGTGCCTCGGGTTAAGAGATGCTTGCAAGCTTTCTCTCTCCCGAGTCAGTGTCACCGTTTTTAACCCCGACGTTACCCACCAGCCATCATAAATAACATTTTTATTAAGCAGCCCTGGTGGGTATGGAATGAGTGTGAGGAGCGACTCTCTGAGGAGGGTCGCAGCGCTGCCAGTTCGGTTGTTCCCGCTGGTGGCCACAGAATTATATGTACATACTATGTTTTTCCGATATAAAGATAATGGGAAAATAAAGATATAAATATGTCTGTTCTTCTGGACGCTCTGCTTTCAAGAAAACTGAAATAATCCATTCAGCGGTGTTCCAGAGGTTTCTTCCTCACCAATGTTCCTGAGACTGCTGGACGAGAGCAGTCTCGGCCTATTAAGCTGCTCGCAGCACAAGGTGCAAACAGAACAGTCTATAGCCAGTTAGAGATATGCAAGATCTGAGGACTGTTTTATTTCTAAAAAACCTTGGACAAAGGAGAAGCCCTGACGCTGAGGTGGTCAGGCTTCTAAGGGTAGGGACGGTTTTGAGAAATCGTTTCTCCTCAGTGCCCTTTGGGGCGCGACTCTCTGAGGAGGGTCGCAGCACTGACGGTTCGGTTTCCCTGTCGGTTCGGGGCACCAAGGTCTCAGTGTCCCCAAACGAGCCTTAACCCTCTGAGACCTAAGGGTATTTTTACACTAAATTTTCCGTCTGGTGTCATTTACTAAAAAAGCTTGTAAAACATCAACCCTTTGGTGCACAGACAATTGACACACCTCTTTTTTTTTTCAGGACAAATTGAACTTTCAGCATATTTGTGTTACATTGATGTCACCTGAATGTAAAATTAGTTATGGGACCATAAAGACAAATGAAAAAATAAATCGGAAATGGAATCACTCAAATATTTATTGAAATCACACACAAATAAATTAAAGCTAAGCAATTTTCCTCTGGAAAATAGTTTGTTCATGTCCCCGAGGTGGTGAAGCTTCTTAGGGAGAACTAAAGTCAAACTAAAGTCAGTCGACATTTCACATTGTTGGTACAACGCATTGCTCTATTTGGTTCTCCCTCACACATCCAGCTCTGTTTGGACTGGATGTGATGTATTAGGTGTGGTTAACACTACACCGGTACGCATTTCCCGATATCTTTGCTCCTGGGAGTTCACCCTCATTTGGAGTTTGGATACTGTGGCTTGGCCTCTGAGGGGGCCCGGCTCATAGAATCCTGTCTCTCGACTGAGGTCGTTGAGACCATTCTCCAATCCAGAGCTCCTTCCACGAGAGAAACTATATGCATTGAAATGGAAATTATTCTCCATCTGGTGTGGCGAACATCACCAAGATCCTGTTAACTGCCCTGTTGGTACAGTTCTTGATTTCTTGCAAGACCGTTTCTCTGCTGGCTTATATCCTTCTACCTTAAAGGTTTACGTGGCGGCTATATCGGCCTACCACACCCCTCTGGGGGGTACTTCTATCAGGAGAGATCCTCTATTACTAGTTTTTCTCGGTGGTACATGAGGTTGAAACCTGCACTGCACTTAGAGCACCGGCTTGGGATTTGGCCATTGTACTTGAGGGTCTGGCTTTGGCTCCCTTTGAGCCCATTGAAGAGGTTTCAGAAAAATTCCTCACTTTGAAAACATTTCTTCTTGCTGTTTCATTTACCGGAGATTAGGAGATTTGCATGCCCTGTCGGTTGCTCCTTTATGCCTGGAATCTGCACCGGGTATGGAGAAAGCATTTCTTTACCCTAGACCGGGTTATACTCCTTAGGTCCCAGTTTATTTTGGGGGGCCTTATAGTGCTGCAGGCCTTTTATCCTCCACCTTTTAATACCCCAGATCAGGAACGACTGAACCATGTCCAGTTCGGGTATTAGATGCCTACGTTCACAGAGCTGCCCTGTGGCGTAAGTCTGAACAATTATTTGTCTGCTTTGGGTCACTCAAGAAAGAGTCCCCTGCATCTAAACAGGTTATGAGCAAGGCTATATCATTAGCTTATGAAGCGGCTGAACAGCTTTCACCTATGGCTGTTCGGGCCCATTCTACTAGAAGTATGGCGGCCTCTATGGCCTTCATTCCGAGTGTTTCCCTTCTCGATATTTGTAATGCAGAAGGATGTCCTCTCTGCATACATTTGTCAGATTTTATGACCTTGGCCTCTCCACTCCTGGGGCTAGGTTGCTTGCTTCTTAGTGTGCGCAAGGACTTCACACAGAACGGGCATTTCTCAGCATGGCGTAGTGGGTATGGGGTTCCCATCACAGCTCGAAGTTCCCTTGAAAGGGAACGTCTCAGGTTACGTATGTAACCCTGGTTCCCTGAGAGGGAACGAGAGCTGCGTTCGCCTGCCATACTTCCTGCATGCCCTGATCGACTTGCTTCAGGCCTTTCACAGAAGCTGTCGCGGTCTGATCTCAAGGGTGCTTTATAGTTTCCTGGTCGATGACGTCACCTGACGTCCTACTCTCTCATTGGACTGATTGTACAGACGCTTCACGACGCAATCACGCAGAGCGTTCCCATCGCGTTTGACAACGCAGCTCTCGTTCCCTCTCAGGGAACCAGGGTTACATACGTAACCTGAGACGTTTTTTTCCTTTTGGATTGCTTTGAAAATCAGCCGTCCATCCCGATCCTCACCAGAAACACACAGACAGTCCCGTCAAGCCTCGCTCACTTTTACAACAGCACAGGGGAAAACAGCTCGACACCGCAGAGCTTCTCCACGCTGTAAAAGAGTTTAATGCAGTAAAGTGTCTTTCACAATATCAGTCTGCCACGCCACAACACAAAGACACAAAGAAACCCGCCATCGCATTCTCGAGCTGATCAATACTCCTGCTTACAGCCGCTGCTGGGCTCTAATGAATGTGTGCTGGAAAAGTGCACGTATTGGCAGGCGTTTTGGGGCGCTTTTCAAGAAAATTAGCACTGTCACCACACGGCTAATTGAGAATGTCCGGAGCATAGATTTCTAACAAAATATCAATTAGACCAACAAAGTGAATCTAAACCCATTTTGAAGCGCCGGTGGTTTCACACGCTCAGACAATAGCAGCAGTGCAGGCCATTTAAAACATATGGATTCAGATCAGTTTGTGTGCAAAGATATTATAAAGAAGTTTCCTTGGTTGTTTATATAAAGGTGGTGAACATTAGGCCAACAGTCTCTGGGGGGGCTGAAGTGACACTGGGACAATACACTCCGAAAAATGCAGTTGTTGAAAAAATGAACAAACCCAAACATTGGGTTAAAAATATAATTCATTTTTGAACCCAATGGCTAGGTTTGTCTATATTTTACCAAAATTTGGGTTGAAACAACCCAGCCTTTTTCAGAGTGTAGTCATTTAAATCATTATTTTGTGTCAAATTATTGATTTATTTGGTAGGTAGCCATGTTATAAGTGGGAAAATGTATAACGAGGCGGTTGTTACAGCGAATACAACCCCTTCAGGCTGATTCAAGACCCCTCCGCTTTACGTTACAGTTTGCGGGGTTGAATTCGCTATAACAACCGTCTCGCTATACATTATCCCTTACTTTTATCTATTTATTTCTATGAGGGCTGACATTTCAAAATAAGGACTGTCAAGTGTGTTTAAACAGTGTGGTACAGTACAGCAACCAAACCAGTAGCACTGCCATTTTTGCAGTGCGAAAGCAGACCTTTCACTGATGTAATGACGCAATGACGTGCTCTTGCTAGCCTGTTTCATTTTTACGCGTTCTCCGAATGATAAAGAGGAGTCTCGTCTAGCCTCTGAGGGAAATGACTTGGAAAGACCCGTCCTGCTAAGGAATTATCCTTGAAATTGAGAAACACACTTTGTTTATACATAAATCTCCCAAATCTCTGACCCATCGTCGTCTTCATCTTCTAATTTTCGTCATCTGGTATCATTGAACCGATTGGCTATGAGCAACTTACAGGCGCATTTGATAGACATTCGTAGCACCCAATAATACGGCTCTGGGCATTCGTAAACCACGCCTCAAATACGAGAAAATGAACATGGGGTTTCCAGACCACGTTCATTTTCTCATATTTGACGCGTGGTTTACGAATTAGCCAGGCCAATTCAAAATATTCACTTCAGCAACTAAAATAAGTTTATTTTGACAGAGTCACTTTATAAGCTCTCCTGTATGAGATTCTGCTGCTTTAGTTGGTTAGTTCAGCTACTATTACAGTACATTAATGAGTGTGTTGTCAAGGCACATTTCTACAGTGCTCTATAGATTGTTTCAGAGCAGCTTCATATTAATGAAATCACAATGTTCATGTTGAAGACAACATGATTCAGCTCAATGTTGATTCAGTTCAGTTCAATAATGGCGTTAGTCAATTATGTTGTGTTGAGCATCAATGTTGACTATCTTTTAGATCATTCACATCATATCTACAGAAAACAAATCATTACAGATGTGGCGTTTGTTAAACTAACCCGAATTAGTTGTGATTTTATTCAATAAACATACATAATTCTTTAACATTAGGCCTACATAATTCTGCAACATGTTACTAGTGTAATATTTTTTAAATGTTGCAGAATGATAACATTTAAGCTAATTTTATTACAAATGTTTCTGATTTTGACTTTTGTTGAAGGTGATTAAATCGACATTGGTTGACAATGTTTTGTTATTGCACAAGATGAGCACATGCATGGAACAGAAATCAAAAGGTCATTTACAATACTAATGAAAAAAAAAACGTTGTGGGAAACAGGGATTTGCAATGTTTTTAACATGTTAAGTACAAGATTCTCCTAATCATATTTTTGTACTTGCAACATATATTTATCATAGTCATATGTAACATCCAAGGTTAACATTAACATTCAAATATCATCATAAGGATGTTCCGAATATATTGTTCTCAGAACATTATGAGAACGAATATCAAATAACAATAATGTTACAAGTTAAATTAAAGAATGTGTAGCGTTTTAAATCCAAGCCGATTTGTTAGAAGTTTGATCAAATAATAACTCTAACTGTGAGCAATAGTAATGCATAACTTATCAAACACTCACTTACCATCAAGTCAGTTTGTTTCTTCATGCATATCACCTGGTTCGACGTCATGTTCCTTTAATGGCAATGGCATTATGTAGCTACAGTAGCAGAAGCATGTTGTGATGTTGCCCCTGATCACATTAAAAGCCTTGTTTGTGTCTCGTTCCCTCTCAGGTGTGGAGCCGCACTGAATGATCCTCTCTGTGCATTATTGTAATTAGATTTCCATGGACAGCTAAATTAAGTCATTGTGCTTCAGGGGACCACAGACGACTGTACTTTTACCACTGACATACTTGAATTAGAGCGGTCTGTTAAGTAAAGGAAAAAAGACCCCTATTTATAACAGCACTGTTTTCACCTTCAGCCGCACGCAAAGGCTTAATCAGTCACGCATTTAATGCATCTCACTTTATTTGCCGAGAACCGGTCTGAGTGGTGACCACTGTTACTGTACTGATGAACCCTTATTAAGCTTTAATGAGAAGAGCTCCATCTATAGAGAACTTGTTGAATCGAAAAATTGCTAGATCAACACAGCACTAATGTCCTAATTAATTATGCAGTAATTTATCAGACAAAAAATATTAAAGGGGACCTAATGTATTTTTTAAAACTCTTTCTTTAGTGTGTAGTGTAAGTGTTGCTGTTTGAGCATGAAAAAGTTCTTCTCTATATCAGTGTCAGTGTTTCTGAACTCCTGAAACGCCTCCATTGTGGTCTTGAGTTTCTCCCGGAATGAACACGTCACAATATTCCTCATTATAATAATGAATGGTGGAATACCTAAGATTTTTGCATTAAAATATCCCAAAATCACGAGGCCAGTGTTATATATTTAGTTAAGATGATAACTTACAATATTCCAAATGTTTCAAACAATGTTTAAATCGCGAGAAAATTGAGATTTTAACCAAGGAAACGGGGCGTGTGAGCTGGGAGTCGCCAGTCAATCGCCTCATCTCCGCGTTACCTCGGTTTCCGCTCGTACTGCGTGTAGTCCTGGACAAATGCGGAAGTTGTAGTTGTGCGTTAGCGTCTATCAAGCTACAAACGTCAGCTTGTTTCGCGCATTTGTTATGAAATGGAGCACAATTATTCTTTAGCGATTGCACCTGGTTCTGTCGACAAAGACAAGTCTCATAAACGCAAACGTCAACGAACGGGTCAACCAAACGACCCAAGAAAAATTTGGGACAAGAGAAATAAAACCAGCTCAACATCGGTGTGGCATTTCGAGAGAACTTCGTGAAAAACTCGAACTAGAAAGAGATGCCGATGCATGTGTTTTACTCGACAGTTGAGTAACACCGTGTTCTGTATTGTCAGTAAACCATGCAAAACAATTAGTATTATTGTTATAATGTCTTGTTGTCTATGCATATGATGTGAAAAATCGTAAGGTCATATTCACCGCGAACACTTCTCGGAATGTGAACTGTTGGCTGTATCTTAGAAAACGACGTTTATCTGAAAAGTGTTTCAACCGTCCCGGCTCTCCCCTAACGTCTGTGATAACTAATTTACTTTTAAACCTGACTTTTCTTGCGGTTTTTTCAGTTTAATGAAAAACAAGCATGTCATTAAACGCAACAGTTATAGAAATCGAACTTTACCTCATCCATGACAACTAATTTACGATTCCCGTCTGACTGATTTATCCACGGTGGAGTTGGTTGAGTTCCCATCATTCCACGTTCCCCCACGGCATCATCAAGCAAAGCCGTTGTTGTTTTGAATGTAGCGCCCTCTAGCAGCATAAAATCTTAGGTATTGTAGCTTTAATGTGCAGAATAAAGGGGCGGGGCCTGGTTGAGTTAGTTAGTAGTGTGTTAAACTGGTGGTTATGGTAAGTGGCGTGACATTTCCCAAAAACACTCGTAGCGCTCGACCAATCACAGCGCACTGATCCAGTCGACCAATCAGCGCACAGAGTGCTTTTCAGAAGGAGGAGACAGGAACAAGAGCTAAAAAAGGCTAGACTAATCAATCTTGAATGAGCTGTAAGTTACTTTGTATCACAGAGAAACAGAAGAAGCTACAGATGGCTTTTTTTGTTTGTTTTGTTACTATTGTTCAACCTATATGGATTTTGCACTGGTGGTTGATGCTGATATCTAGAAAGCAGTGCGACCAATAGCTGATATAATGCTGGCATATAAGCAAATGAGATATAAAATTACTGAAATGACAATAAAACATAATTTATTATCATTTATAATCCAGTGGTGAGGCTGTTAATAGAGTTTCTGTTGAGGTGACTCGGCCTCATGGTTATACTGGCGTAGCACCAGTAATCACAATATTCATCTGTGAGAATTAGAGTAACGTGAGCATTTGAAGGAGCTGCACGTCATATCCAGTGACAGAGGGAGATTCGGCGCTCTTGATGATATGTGGCTGCATTACAGCACTCAAGGCTGGCTGTGCAGTTAAAATGCTCCAGTAACATTTCCTTTTATTTATATCTGTAGACCTTGACTGAAATAAATGAGTTGAGACAATGGTAGCGAACCCATTCTACGAACAATATCCTCGTGACACTGGCAAATGAGAGCACGTGACACATTCAGCTCGCCTCATGACAGTCGACAGGCCTTTTGCCCACCAATTCAATGTCGGCCGGAAGTCTTGAAAGTGTGCGTGTGCCAATCATAAATCTTAACCCAGCCACACGCTAGAGGAAGGAGCAACGGCCGTATCCATCAGTGCTCTGTGTACAGTGCGGTATTGTATTTTCAATCCATATGAGTGAATAGAAATTTGTTTTAAGTAGTTATTATATTTCATTATCACATTCTTAGCTAACAAAAATATATTCTCAGAACTATTTTTGTTAACATTCCCATTTGCCACGATCAATCAAAGGTAGGAAGAAGGTAGATAAAGTAATTCCAATATAAATGTAGTTCATTAACTAAGTGATTAAACAATGACCATGAAAAATAGAGGAACTTAGGCTATGTTTACACGGAAACGATTCCGAAGTGATTCTTGCGTTATCACTTTTTTATTCTGCGTTTAGACGAGCGCTTTGGGTGGGAAATCGCAAAAGTGTGTGAAATTCAATGTAGTATGCACTCCAGGCGGCTAGGTGGCGATGTGAAGCACTGCCACACAACAACACCAAGTCCGCGCACCTGCGTACAACTTTCACTGTCAAGCAGACTTTTGCATTTTTACCCTTTAGATGGGAATGCGACGGTGGAGCGTTTTTAAGATTTACACTATAGAGGGTGGTTTCACTTTTTTGCGTTTTTAAGCCCCAAAAATGCTGTCGCCGTGTAAACGAAAGGCACATCCGATCAAATATTTTTACGTTTTCACCCGCGAGCATTCTCCTGTAAACAGGACCTTAAAAACACATGGTGACGAACTCAAATTACAAACAGGTGAGCTCTAATTAGGGACATAATGAATAACTGACAACTGCTGAATGACGTTCAATTAGGAACATAGGCAAAAGGCAACCAAGAGAATCATCAAGAGAGTCCATGAAAATATAACTAAAGCTAACAATGCATAATGGTGACAGAACGCCACCCGGGAGAGTGGGGGCTCTGGAAATGGACGAAGGGCTGGCAAAGAAACAGAACTAGGAGGAACCGAGGTGGATCAGACGGCAGAACAACCCCTGGAGGAGCGGATGCTGACGCAGTGACGAGCTTCCGAGATACAACCTGGATCAAGATGGAGGCAGAGGGAAGGCGAAGCAAGATGGAGCCAAAGGGGTCGAGAGCCGGAGAGCAGCGGAAGGCCTGATAGTCCACGGCACATTTGGGGTGATATCCGAACAAGGTGGAGCCGGTGGGATGAGGAAGCGTGGTGGAGCCGAGGGTACCATGGTCCTGGGAGCTAGGAGCCAAGGTGGAGTCGACAGCTCAACGGACCGAGTTGAAAGGTGGGCCTGGAGGTCTGAGTTAGAACACAGGAGGCGACACACCTCGGCTGAGCTGGCGAACTGGAAGTCCATGGCAGATCTGAGCAGGTAAGGGCCAATAAAGGAGCCGAGGGACTGAAGAGCACCGAGTAGCTGAGTAGCCTTGGCCAAGGAGGTGGGAGAGGGAGGTAGGATCGGTGTATTATCCATAGCGATGAAGTCTTTAAGATGGGCGAGACCAGTGGCAATGAAGGCTTTGGTTTGGGCAGAATTGGGTCATCATCCTCAAGCTCTTCTAAACATCCCACAGGCTCATGTATAGAAGTGGGCACACACACCTGGACAGACTGGGCGGCTGCTCTCCATTCCAGGACAAACGTGTCTGCATGCCCGGGCTCCGTTGTGGGCACTGGAATGGCGGGTGTCAGCGCTCTCTCCAGCTCTGTGATAGGCTTAGGCATCTTTCCTGCCGTGGGTGAGTGGCATCAGCTGAGGGTAAGTGAACTGTAGACATTAGAGGATCACCTCTCTCCTGGTTCCTTTCTAAAAGCTGATGGAGTACTCCAGGATAGAGAGATTCACTCGTGATAAACTGAGCTGCAATATCCATTTTCTTATTAAATTTGAGGGTCCGGTATTCTGTCACGTTCACGTCACGGGCTGAAGAAGGTAGACGTAGTATTTCCAAAATAAACAATTTATTAATCCAAGAGATTAAACACAAATGTAACCGTGTGCAAGTGTAACGGAGGCCAGCTAGTAGTTGTTGTGCGAGGAAAAACCTCACTTCCCTGATCTCAAACAATACAGAACAATGACCATGAGAAACAGAGGAACTTAAATACACAAGGTGACAAACTCAAATTACAAACATGTGTGCTCTAATCAGGACACCTGCCCTTACAGACGAGCAGCGGCTGCTTAAATCCCAAAATCAATCAATGCTGTCTAAAAAAATATTGAGGCATGTCTGCCCAAAGTTTGCCCAAAACCACCTGGATGTTCCCCTGGGAAAACATTCAGTGGACACTTCCAAATCATTGAAGGAAAAATTAATTCAAAAGTATATCAAACATTTTACAGAAGAATGTCAGGACAAAAGATCATGACTTTGGGTGATACAACTAGACAATGTAGGGGGGAAAAAAGTAGAAAATATGTGTTTTCCTGACTTTAAACCAACTAAACCAAAGCCAGCGCTTTGGAAGAATCGACTATATCAGGGAATAAATAGGCATAATTAGTCAAGACTTCTGATCTGATTGATGTAGTTTAATCTACACCCCCTGTGGAGAGGACAATTCAATACTGACCACAGCTGAAGGCACTATAATCTCAAATAATCTCACAGAGCAAACAACCATTGAGAACATTAAGAGAATAAGATTTCAAAACTGGAGCTCATTTGATCTTTAGTCCTCGCAGCTCCTTTGATTGTCACTAGCATTGGGTGCATGTTGAACTGTGGGATATGTGAAGAACGCTCCATCACATTACGCTGCCTAAGAAGAAGTAATTGTAACCATCAGCTCCACACCACTTTGCTCACTTCATTTGTCAGGCTACGTCTCGCTTTAACTTTGTCGATTTCTTCTTAACCCTCCAATTAAAGCCCACTAAAGCTCACCCTGGGAGATAGTGAGGAGAGCAGACAGCTGTCCAGAGTTACAAATGACAGAGCGTTACGCTTTATCTACCTCAGTCACCAGGAATCCATGACATCAGCATTCACACAGTGGAAGATGAGATGAGATGCCCCATTGGGAGGAGCTCTGTACCGATTGGAGGGCCTGAACTCTAGACATACTTCATAAAAACCTCGGGATGTTACAATATAACAGAGACTGCAGGATTATTTTCATAATAAAATACCCTAAATCTACCCAGATTACAATAGCAACCAGCAGAATCACCTTAAAAACAATCTAAACACCCTAAAAACACCAGAACACCATTTTAATCACCTTAAAAACACCAGAAAGCCCTATAAACTACCTAGATCTACAAAACACCATAGCAATCACCCAGGATATCCTAGAAACTAACAGATCACCCTAGAAACCACCAGAACACCCTAACAATTTCCCAAATTACTCTAGCAACCAACATAAACACCATATCAACTGCCAAGATCACACTAGAAACCACCCAGAACACCCTAGAAACAACAAGTTCACACTAGTAATTACCAGAAGACCCTAAAAACCACCCATTTCACCATATAAACCACCCAAAACACCCTATCAACTACCCAGATCACACTAGAAACCACCCAGAACACACTAGCAACAACAAAATCACCCTAGAAACACCAGAACACCATAGAAACCACGAGAACACTATAAACTACTCAGAAACCACCCAAACACCCTATCAACTACCCACATCACCCTATAAACCATCCAGAACACCTTATCAACTACTCAGATCACCCTGGAAACACAGAACACCTTATTACTGTAACTACACAGATCACCCAAGAAACCACACAAAACACCCTATCAACTACCCAGATCACACTAGAAACCACCCAGAACACCCTAGCAACAAGATCCCCATAGAAACACCAGAACACCCTAGAAACCACGATAACACCCTATCAACTACCAAGATCACACTAGCAACAACAAGATCACCCTAGAAACACCAGAACACCATAGAAACCACGAGAACACTATAAACTACTCAGAAACCACCCAAACACCCTATCAACTACCCAGATCACCCTATAAACCATCCAGAACACCTTATAATCTACTCAGATCACCCTGGAAACACAGAACACCTTATTAACTACCCAGATCACCCAATAAACCACCAAAAACACCCTATCAACTATCCAGATCACCACGGAAACACCCTAGAAACCACGAGAACACCCAGCCAACTACCCAGATCACACTAGAACCGCCCCAGAACACCCTAGCAACAACAAGTTCACCCCAGAAACACCAGAACACCCCAGAAACAACGAGGACACTCTATCAACTACCCAGAAACCATCGAAACACCCTATCAATTACCCAGATCACCCTATAAACCATCCAGAACACCTTATCAACTACTCAGATCACCCTGGAAACACAGAACACCTTATTACTGTAACTACACAGATCACCCAAGAAACCACACAAAACACCCTATCAACTATCCAGATCACCACGGAAACCACACATACCTAGATCACACAACTACCTAGATCACACTAGAAACCACCAAGAACACCCTAGCAACCACAAGATCAACCTTGAAACACCAGAACACACAAGAAAACACCCTAGAAACCACCCAGGACACCCTAACAACCACTAAAAACACCACTCCAATGACCCAGATAACCCTAGAATCCACCAGAACACCATATAAACCACCCAAATCACCGTAGGACCTTTGCAGGAGGTCTTATACACACGACTCCGAGTATAGCTCGTATCATCAGTCATACAACAGCTAGCTAAATACCATTACAATTTTTCTTTTGCCTCTGTGCTGATAACAAACAGAGTAAATGTTATAGCCACTGTATATAGGGCAAAGAAGAGAAAGCCATGGCTGAGATTCTTGAGGAGTTTTTCCTCTCCGTACAGAACAGAGGAGGCTGCCAGGGGAAAACTTGTACCTGGCCTGACACTGGTAATCACCTCACCTTTGTGTGTGTTCCACTGTTTACTTTCAGATCTCTTTCCTGTTACGGCCAGAAACATTCTGCACATTTTTGGGTTCTGAAATGTGTCAGACAACTTGCTGTGTCCGGCAACATTGTCAGCGTTGCGGCAACAAGCACTTGCTCATGTTTTCAGGTCAACGGAGAATTTTGAGAAGTAACATAGTTAAAGTTCATGAAAGATATTCACTTGCCTGAGGCAAAGTGTTTAATAACACAGACACACTTTTTAACACTAGAACGGCCACAACGTCATTTTGACCGTTTTGAATTTTATATCTACAATAACTTTGTTGAAAAAAATAATAAAATCCTGCTGGTACCTGACTTTTCCTAAAATTGTCTGTATTTTCATTTAAAATGCTTTTCATATAAATTAAGTTACGTAAACGTAAGGCAAAACAAAAAAAATGAACATATTTACCTATTTCGGCCATAGACGGTCATATTGACCGCACTGAATTTTGCGGTATTTTTTTGTTAAATATCCCGCGGTTGATCGTGTTCTCTCTCAACTGTCAACAGAAAGGTCCGTCCGGTCACCTCTGTAGCAGTGTTTGCTATAATAATTTCTACATTAGTTGTTGATCAGAAATAAGCAAATAAAACCGGACTACAGATATAATAATACTTACGTTATCTATAGGCTATATAGCCTATATATATATTGCAAGGCTAAAATGTCTAAAATGAATGAGCGAATGAAGAGAAACATGACTTGAACTATGGCCCTGGAGATGCTTCAGAACTTGACGAGTGATGATTCGGATGCAGGGGAAAAATCGGAGGTGGAAAGTGACAGCGACGTTTCCTGGGTGCAAGTTATCATTTCCTCCTCATCAGAGAGTGATTCAGAGTCAGAGTCCACATCAAGGAAAAAGAGACGGATGCTATCATCGGAAACGGCGGATCCAGATGTTCCGTTCATGTCGGGTGAGCTCTGCTGCCCTGTCCTGCGCTGTTTGTTTTGCTTCACGGGCTGTTCACTAGTTCTGCTAGTCCTATTATTTTTATTAGCCTATTGACCGCTTCGCAAATCGTCACTATCTAACATTTTCGTCATAGTTTTTGTCATTTAAACCTAGTTTTTATTTAGTTATCGTCTCGTTTTCGTCTTTGAAAAAATGTGGTTTACGAAAATAATTACAAAAAATTATTCGTCAACACTGTTTTGAATCTAACGGTCAAAATGACCGTTTGTGGCCGTTCTAGTAGTTTTGGAATTCTGGCACTTCTAGTGTAAATAAAAGTAACAAAAATATTTATGTTAATTGAAATAAAGCTAAAATTATATATATATGCCAGCTTACCTTTGCAGCTTCTGTGGTGCGGCATGGTGAACGTGATTTCACCAAGTACATCTTTGTTGATCCTGGATCAACTTTACAATCAGATTTGAGGTACAAGTTTACAGTTTATGTCAAGTTTATGGTGCGTTTAAACCGGACGCGAATACGCGTCAGCCGCGACCCAGACAGCAAACTGACATTGAATCAACGTGGAAACAACGTCTCTCATGACATTGAAACAACGTTGATTTTGCTCATCGAATTAACGTTGAACCAACGTCAGACGCGGCATTCTTCAAAGCTAAATGAAAATCGAAACGTTGAAACAACGCGTTGATTTCAAGTTGATTTTCCGTTAGTTTTGAAAGAATGACGCGTCTGACGTTGGTTCAACGTTAATTCGATGAGCAAAACGATGTCAGATCAACGTTGTTTCGATGTCATATTTCCACGTTGATTCAATGTCAGTTTGCTATCTGGGGAATGATTTCAATGTTAAGTCAATGCAAAGACGCGTTATGTGCGTAAAAATTCCTGCGGCGCGAATGAGGCGTAGAGTGGCGCAGTAGACGTGAATACGCATCGTTCGCGCGAATGGCGTGAAATTGAGCGCTTGGCGAGTTAAGCACGTTATGCGCGAATGATTTAGTTAGTGCTTTTTGTGCATTCACGCGTTTGGCGTGAATTCGCGTCTGCCGCCCGAGTTGAAAAATCGGAACTTTGGCATCAATTCGCGCCGCGTTAACCAATCAGGAGCCTGCTGCTTGCTCACGTGGTGAAGGATCTGGATGCTTCAATAAATGATTTTGTAATATGACTAAATGCCTAAACAACAAAGCAAATATTTTATCACTTAAAACTTTAATTTAATATACGAGACATGTTCATTTTGTATTGAATGTTATTTATTCCATATCTAGATTATATGAAATGTTATGATAATGTAAAGACAACCAACATACATGCGCATAAGTTCGTGTCTGGACGTGGGAGAGAAAAATATCACAGGACAGGTTAATAACGTCTGGAGGCTGGCTCTATTTATCATCAAAACAAAAATAAATGACAGATTACATGGATGAGGGCGAGGGTGATCCTCGGTCCGATGCGGGACAACAGGTCATCAAACTGGACGTGCGGGACCGGCGTCACACTGAAAGAGTTCCCCTTCACTTTAAGTTAGTGCTGGAGTCTCCTCAGATGTTTAGTTCCTCTTTTTGTTCAGTGTATTTGTTCACATTGATTACAAGCAAGCAGAGACACACATTCATTTATTATTTCTGAATATCTTAAAATACATTCCCATTTAAGCTGGAAGCATTAGAGATGATGTGTGTGTGTGTTTGTGTTTATGACACAACTGTCTCAATCTGTTGAAGTTATCCCTATGTAGTGTATATTTGTGAGACGAATGCAAAAGTTCTGCATATGAAACCCTGAATCCCCCTTAATGCTCTTATTTTCCCAATAATGTGCTCCATAATAAAGTGAGAGAAGTAGTTTAAAGTTTTGTTCCTGATGACAAGACATCCATTTTTAAGCGGCACTAAATTAAATTAGTAATTTGGTTGTAAATAAATGTAACTTAGTGCTGTAAAAGTTATTTGCAGTTGATTGATTGCTTAATTAATGATATTTTACAATGCAGCTTGATCTCTTTAACATTTTAATGTGCTGGTCCCGCACATAATACTCATTAGAAATTAATGAAGACAAGAAATTACTGTAGACAATGCAATCATTAAAACTGTTGTAATTATGAGATCCCTCGCTGATTTTTTTAATGCCAGAAACATTAAAATCATACGTGTATTTCATATACGTCCAGAATAGCAGAGCTTCTACACGTGAAGAAGATTTTATGCGTGTGACGTGACATTAACGGTCGTGAGATGGAGGCTTTGTCTCAGATGACTGTAATAAGTGAGGATGACTATGACAGAACAGTGTTTAATTCAGTTATTACGTTTAGAATGAAACTACAGGAATAATGAGTGGTGATGGCATTAAAATAATAACCACAAAACAACAAATGATAATGTTTAGATGAACTGATCCAAACTGACCATGTTGTTCATATGCCATTATGTCTGTTGAGCTTTAAAAAAAAATCATAAAATATAATAAAAATATCAACTAACAGGGAACGTTCTCCGAACTTTAGCTAACGTTCTGGCAAGTTTCGCTAACAGTTATGAACAAACGTTCTTCTAATAAAACATTAATTCAACGTTATCTGGTCTTTAATAATGTTCTCAAAAAGTTAGAAAATAGTTAATGCATCGTTCATGGATTTTTTTTTTTTTTTCTGAAGTGTTTTAAATGTTTGTCTAACGTTTTTTAAATGTTACTAATTGTTGCTTCAGAACAATCAGAGAACATTCAAAAGTAATGTTGTCATGATGTTTGCAAAATACTAAAATTGAAAGTCCCGTTAATGTTCACATCACTTCTTTTAATGCCAAAAGAGGGTTATTTTATTATTTTAGTTTTAGCTAATAAACCTGGTTTATTATTATTGTAAACAAAAAAACTGTACCAAGATTATGAAAAAAAGTTTATTTTTAACAATATAAAAATAACAGCGTACAGGTTTTTAACACCACCATATTTGGTCAATAATTAACAGAAATCTCCCTTCCGGCTTGTGATTCCTCCCAGACACGTGCACACGCTAGTTCACCTCCTCTTCAATAATCAGGCTCTTTACAGCGGGACGCTCTGCGCTTTACCTTCACGTTTAGCTTTCAATTAGTCCCGTGAATGTTTGGCACAATCGTTTTATAGGCCAGTGTCTTCACACATTAATGGCGCTAGCAACATCGGCTAGTGATAAACCATCTGGCCTCCCTCCCAAAGAGATAGAGCACATTTAATGGAGTGAAAAAGTAAAAGCAATTAATGTCACATTAATATAATGATAATAATGCCTTGCCTTGCAGCTCGGGCGAGTGAAGCTGAGGCCAGGGACGAATGAATGAGAGACCAGAGGAGAAACCAGCTTTTTTGAGGTTTTATTTGAAGTTAGTATCTTGCAAATTCGTGCAACTGACTGGAACCCTGTGCAAAATACGTGTGGAAACATTTCCCCTTACATGAAATTCCCAGTTGTGTGGATTCCTATTGAAATGACTGGATGTTTGCATGTGAACATGTCCAAAACAGTAAATGTGAGCACAACTTCAGTCTGGCCTCGGCCTCGAGACCAATAACTGCAAACTTTCACAAGACACTGCGGGAACCGACACTTGTAAACAGCTAAGGTGTCGCACACTTAATAGTGATTCATTTTAATGGTAAATATGTGGTTATTTTAATGGTTTTAAGAGTGAAAATTATATAAATATGCAGATGATATGGCACTGGTTGCACTTTTATGGAAAGGCTGTGTCAATTATGAGTATAGAGAGCAGGTTTTAACTAAACTAAACTAGTTCCTTATTCAGTGTTTCCAATTCATTTCCCAGCGCCCACAGTTATAATGAACATAAAAATATATTTAAACTACTCATAACATCTTAACGTTGTGTTATACACCATTGCTTTGGCTAATTATCTGTCAAACGAACTTACAATCAAAGCACAATATGGCTTAATCTCCTTATCAATTTGTGAAAGGCTGCGACTTTATTAAAAAGTCTGTTTGCGCTGTGTTTCAGAGTGAACCGAGCACATTATTCACACAATCAGCTCGTGATCCGGTGTTTTCCACGGCTCAGATCACAGTGAATTAATCAAAGTCCCTTTAAGTCTAATCATTTCACTCAGCACCCATCTTTAAAATGCCTCCTATCTCTTTGAATTGAGAAACATCAAATTCAACAACGCTGTTCATCAAGTTTAAGATTAAATTTCATGACAAGAACTCTCTCATAAATGTTTCTGCAAAAAAAAAACTGCATTTTCAGGCTGGACCAACCGATGCACATGACGTGATGACTTTCACCAATCCCATTCACCAATCAGCGGTGTGTTTCCCGAAAGCATCGTTGGCCAACTATGGTCGCAAGTTCCGTCGTTATCATCAGTTCAACAAGTCGGGGTTTCCTGAAACTATCATTCCAACGAACAACCGCAACGAGCATCGCTGAGTTGTGTGCAGTGTTGTAGTCGAGACCAGCTCACTCGAGTACTAGTCGAGACCGAGACAAAAGAGAGTCGAGTCCGAGTCGAGGCCAAGACCTAAGAGAGTCGAGTCCGAGTCGAGGTCGAGACCAAAGAGAGTCGAGTCCGAGTCGAGTCCGAGACCAAAGAGAGTTAAGTCCGAATCGAGTCCGAGACCAAAGAGAGTCGAGTCCGAGACCAAAGAGAGTCGAGTCCGAGACCAAAGAGAGTCGAGTCCAAGTCGAGTCCGAGACCAAAGAGAGTTAAGTCCGAATCGAGTCCGAGACCAAAGAGAGTCGAGTCCGAGACCAAAGAGAGTCGAGTCCGAGTCAAAGCCGAGACCAAAGAGAGTCAAGTCCGAATCGAGGCTGAGACCAAAGAGAGTCGAGTCCGAGACCAAAGAGAGTCGAGTACAAGTCGAGTCCGAGACCAAAGAGAGTTGAGTCCGAGTCGAGTCCGAGACCAAAGAGAGTTGAGTCCGAGACCAAAGAGAGTCGAGTCTGAGTCGAGACCGAGACCAAAGAGAGTCGACTCCGAGTCGAGTCCGAGACCAAAGAGAGTCGAGTCCGAGTCGAGTCCGAGACCAAAGACAGTCGAGTCCGAGTCGAGTCCGAGACCAAAGAGAGTCGAGGCCGAGACCAAAGAGAGTCGAGTCCGAGTCGAGACCAAAGAGAGTTGAGTCCGAGACCAAAGAGTGTTGAGTCCAAGTCGAGGTCGAGACCAAAGAGAGTCGAGTCCGAGTCGAATCCGAGACCAAAGACAGTAGAGTCCGAGTCGAGGTCGAGACCAAAGAGAGTCGAGGCCGAGACCAAAGAGAGTCGAGTCCGAGTCGAGACCAAAGAGAGTTGAGTCCGAGACCAAAGAGTGTTGAGTCCAAGTCGAGGTCGAGACCAAAAAGAGTCGAGTCCGAGTCGAGTCTGAGACCAAAGAGAGTCGAGTCCGAGACCAAAGAGAGTCGAGTCCGAGTCGAGTCCGAGACCAAAGAGAGTCGAGTCCGAGTCGAGTCCGAGACCAAAGAGAGTCGAGTCCGAGTCGAGACCGAGACCAAAGACAGTCGAGTCCGAGTCGAGGTCGAGACCAAAGAGAGTCGAGTCTGAGACCAAAGAGAGTCAAGTCCGAGTCGAGACCGAGACCAAAGAGAGTCATGTCAGAGTCGAGGTCGAGACCAAAGAGAGTCCAGTCCGATTTGAGGTTGAGACCAAAGAGAGTCGAGTCTGAGACCAAAGAGAGTCGAGTCCGAGACCAAAGAGAGTCGAGTCCGAGACCAAAGAGAGTCGAGTCTGAGTCGAGGTCGAGACCAAAGAGAGTCGAGTCTGAGTCAAGGTCGAGACCAAAGAGAGTCGAGTCCGAGACCCGTTGGTCGCATGGTTGATTGTATTCACCTTAGAGACTGGATAGAGACATGGTTGACCGGATAGAGAGGCCTGGGAGCGCGCATGCACGTCACATCTGATGGATTTCGCAGGAAATCCGACCCGGAGACCTCACTTATAAATATGAATATTGGCCTTCAGAGGTAATAGCAAAAGCCGAAAAGTGGATCATTGCAATGTGTGATTACAACCCCTTCAAACACAGGCAATAAAAAGAGGATTCATTTTATAAAAAAGTTACATATAGAACCTTTAATATATATACATAATTTTATATTGTAAAATGGTTACACACATTTTCTGTTAATTATCATGAGATGTTAGGTGGTAAGACCTACTAATTCTTATTTAAACTTTGAGAAATCAAAACACAAAAAAAATAAATGAAGTAAGACAAAATTGCAAGATAAATTCCAAAGACTTTGGAAAATTGCAGGGAAAAGTTGAATTTGCATCTGTTCTTGCAGGATCCAGGAGACACCTATACAATATAGTCAGGACTGAGTTATAATACAGGAGTCTTTTCCTCAGGTTTTCAGAGCCAAGTGTATTTTTAAGAAAAGTCTGTAAAAATGCAGCCCAATTTTCTGTATTGATTTTGCACAGGTGTTTTCCCTTTATATTGCATTATGTTCTCTATTAGGGTTGAAAAAAAAATGTCCGTAAACATACAAAAACCATACTGGTAATTTACTGCCAGGAGGATGTTATCCGTATTTCTATGGATTTTTCGTACAGTGTGTGCGATGTATTGGATAGAGTAGCCTACTGTTGTGTGTGTGTGTGTAGGGCTAATCATTTCTCCGTCCTGTTGCTCTGTCTCTTTCTATCTCTTGACCCTTCTGTGTTGGTGCCGCCCCTCTCTATCGGTGTTAATTTCACTACATCTCCAGGGTGGCTTATATTGGAATATCTTAACCAAGCGGCGGCATTAGCATAGCGTGATGGATGCGCTTGAATCTCAGGGCAGATAATGGCCACACTTTGCATTTTAAACTAAGCAGCACCATCCATTCTCATGCTGGAGAATTAAACTCCATGATATGAAGAAATTTTCCTGACAATTTTCTTTTTTTTTTTTAAGCAGGCATTTAAAGATTATTTTCTGATGATGTCACTAGAGGTGGTGATGTCATAGACAAATAAAGAGTGTGTGGAGGCACATCAGTGGCTGGTGTCATTGGTTTAAGATAAAAATGAGGTTCTTAATCTAATCAGAAATCAGTAAATCAGTAATTGGATGCAGTGAATCTTCTACAGTACAGTGTTTCCATAAGGCAACATCACTCTTAGATAAAAGGTTCAGTGGGGAACTCTGGGAAAGGGTTCTATGTAATGAGAAATCATTAAATAATTGTTTAAAAGTTTAATCTATTTGCTGCATTAGGTGGGAACCAATGAGAGTGCTGGGAAATTTAGGGAAAATAATGGTGGCTAGGTGCAAATGTGACAAAACGTTCCTAAGCTTATAGCGCTGCTGACTTCAGTGACCCGGATGAGCCTGTGTTATCAGTTTTTAGTGGTGGTTATCAGGGAGTAAAATACCGCTGGATGGCACGGTTGACCAATCAGAATCAAGTATTCCACAGAGGCGTGTAATAAGTCAAAATAAACCGAAGTATACTGTTTTCTGCAGAGGAAGACTGTATGGGTTTGGAATGACTAAAGAGTTGTAATTTTCTGAAACCAGCTAATGTTCTGTCAAGGTTCTATAAAAATGATTAACAAACGTTCTTCCAGTAACGTTATTAGAACGTTCGTTCAAAGTTATCTGGTCTTTGATATTGTTCTCAAAACATAAGAAAACATTATTTATGCATCGTTTACTTTTTAAAGAAATGTTACTACTTGATTCAGAACATTCAAAAGTAACATTCCCAATAATATTAAAAATGGAATGTTACCGTAATGTCAAAAAAAAACATGTTTTTAAACATTTTAAAATGCTGGACATTTCAGAGAACATTCAGAAATAATATTTTCATAACCAAAACATTCTTTCAACATATATTTGTTGCTGGTTATTCCTATAAAAAAATATATTTTTTTCCCCTAGTAGTTTTTCACAATACCTAACAATAATGATTTTAAATTCTTTATGTTCTTTGTTTTATTAAACTGTCCATTGTTCACTGTCACTGGAGTGTGTAAGATGTGCTGATGCGCCTACAAAGCTGTCAGAGGCTTCAGGCACCTGATCACTGACTGTAAATCAAACGGACTCTTTATGTGACGGGAGAGAGTCGTACATTTATATGCTGCTGTATGAAATAACATCTTGAGCTCATGTCACACAGCCTGATGCGACACCTGAAACATCTGATGTGAGATTTGTAGAGATCTCTGAGCGTGAGAGGCCTGACAATTTTTACTGTATATAGTATTTGTCTAGCTACATTAGGTAAATTATCATTTTTATGTTAACTCATTTATAATATTAACTATGTAGCTTATTTTCAGTTGGGTTTGGAATTAAAAACAAGCTCTGAATTCATTATTTACTAAAAATATCTCAGTTATGACTGTAACCTTGGTTTCCTGAAAAGGGAACGAGACGCTGCGTCGAGAATAGGCGCTGTGGGAACGCTCTGCGGGATTGCGTCGTGAAGCATGTGTGAAATCAATCCAATGCCTTGACGGTAGGCGGGTGACATTATGACCGGGAAGCTATAAAGCGCACCAGGCCAAACATGTCAGCTTCTGATAGGTCGAAGCAATTCGATCACAGGCATGCCAGATGTATGGCAGGGCGACGCAGCGTCTCATTGCCTCTTCAGGGAACTAAGGTTACAGTCATAACTTACAAAAGCCTGTCTTTTGTGAAATCAGGCGAGTACACCTAAGACCAAGCAACTGGGACCCAGGGGTGAAGCCCAAATCTAGGTTGTAAAACCTGACGAATGTGTGCGGAGAGGACCAGCCCTCCGTGTCACATACCTCTCGTAGGGATACCCCTATTCAGTGTTGTAGTCGAGACCACCTCACTCGAGTCCGAGTCTAGACCGAGACCAGAGAGAGTCGAGTCCGAGTCAAGACCGAGTCCATAGAGAGTCGAGTCCGAGACCAGAGATGGTCGAGTCCAAGTCGAGACCGAGACCAGTGAGGGTTGATCACCTAATTTACTTTTATTTTTTTTTATTTTTTTACTGAATTTACTTAGAGTTTAAAAAATATGATCAGTTTAGGGTAAAAAGGCCAAATAGTAGGTGGTGTTAAAAGTAATTTTATTACAATTTGTCATGCGCAGTTGCGCACTAGAAAATCACCAATCACTGGGCGTGTCAATCAATTTAAAGAAATATTTTATTAACATACATTAATAATCATGAAAAATATTTTGAATTGAACTCGAGTGGACTCGGGAATAATTCTGAGTCCTAAAAAAAAAAAATGTTCGAGTACGAGTCAATTCCGAGTCCAAATACACACGAGTCCATGACAAGACCAAGACCATTAAAATATGGTCTCGAGACCGAGTCCGAGACGAGTCCGAGTCTCGAGTACTACAACACTCCCCCTATTAAAAGGCTTACAAATCCGCTATACTGATCTGACACACTGAAACCAATGACACAAATCTCCCCAAAGACACCACCCAAAGTCAAATCACCTTTATTTATATAGCACTCTTTACAATACAGTTTGTATCAAAGCAGCTTCACAGTGAAAACATGAAAATAATACAAGAAGTTTGTTTCTAGAAGAAAATTACATCATCGTCTACCTTAAGTAAGGCTGATCAATAATGTCTTTATTATTGATTGAGATAATGATTAATATTGTTGAATATTAAATGTCCCCAACTAAGCAAGCCAAAAGCCAAGGACACAGTGGCAAGGAACCAAAACTCCAGACTCAGTCGCTCGGTTCTCCTGTGGCCAATGAGCGAACAGCGGATGATTATGATCCAGGCAGCATTACATGTCAGAAGTCAGATTGGATCAAAACATTCAGAATATTAATCCAGTTCCATCAAAGGTGCATGGTAAGCACCTAAGGCCACCACGTGAACCTTTAGAGTGGAGGGGGATAATCCTGCAGAGAATCGGTCCTGCAGATAGTCCAGTACTGGACCAACCGGGCAGAGTTTGGTATTTTCCCATTTCCACCAGTTTTCTTGTGCAGGCAGTTCTAGAGTTCATATGAGTTTATATCAGCTGGGGTGGTGATGGGGCAGTGGATAAGACACATGCCTTTGGTGTGAGAGACCCGGGTTCGAATCCACTGTGAGACACCAATGTGTCCCTGAGCGAGACACTTAACCCCTAGTTGCTCCAGAGGCGTGCGACCTCTGACATATATAGCAATTGTTAGTCGCTTTGGATAAAAGCGTCAGCTAAATGAAGAAATGTAAATGTAGAGTGAGCGAACCTAAGTTGAGAGACCCGAGTGTATGAGTTGGGCCCCCTCAGATTCCAAACCCACACTTCCATAACTCTGTTCTCCAGAACTCCTGGGAATCGACTGATCAGGGAACCCTCCGCCACGATTATTGGGAATTATTGGGATTATTGGGAATCGGGGATATGACTTGCCCCGTCTCCTACACCAACTCCTTAACGCTACTGATAAACACTGTTAAATACCCGTTAGGCTCTTCATTTCCACTTTTGGATCATTTTCTTAATTTTTATTTGAATCAAATGCCCCTCCAGTAGGGTTGGGTATCGTTTGAATTTGAACGATTCTGATTCCGATTCCGATTCCTTGTTTCGATTCCGGTTCCTGACGATTCTCGATTCCGATTCTTTTAAGAGGCAGGGTCAAAAAAGTTTAGCTAACCTTGCTAACCAACAGTCTTTCTGAAGGAAATAATCCTTTCTGAAAAATACTCCTCCTGTCACAAATTTTGCATTTTGCAGAGATTTCATTATTTTTAGAAAAGTGAAGCCACACTTTGGACCGCCGACGTAAGGTACTCATGTTCGACTCGCGTGGTTATGGCAACACTTCCGGTAGACGCTTCTTCGTTGGTGTTGTTCAGCGGTTTCTTCTTCCGCTCGGCGGACTGTGAATATCGAAACTAGGAATCGAAATTTTAACTTTTGAACGATTCCGGGAAAAACAAAAAGTCAGTCTCGGTTTCAATCGATACTCGATTCTCGATACCCAACCCTACTCTCCAGTTGATATGTGATGGGAAAAAGGAGAAGAATGAGTTTGGAAAATGCGGATTCGAACTCGGGTTGGTCAAGTCAAAAGCTAAAGCAACCTTCCTTAAGGGACGGCACACTATACTTTACGTTCTCGCATTCAACCGCATGCAAATACAGGAGAACGAATCCGAGTTTCGGATTTCGCTGCATTCGTTTGGTGACCTCTGACCTGCAAAGTCGTATCATGTGAAGACATGTGACATACACCTTGGTGTGAAATTGTAGTTAAATTTAAAGAACACTGAGTGGAATTGATTGTATGCTTTTAAAACATTTGATTTATTATTATTTGTCGTGGGGTTTGTAAGAAAGACTCTACAGAGTGTGACATGTAATTTTTTCTGGTTTAATCAGACAATTGGTGGGTAGAGTTAGTGTACACTGCCTCTGCCAACAAGGCAGGCTATTTGCACTTTTTTTTTTGCAAAAAAAATGCACTTTAAATAAAAGACACGGTCACTTTATTTTTCTATAGCTGTGTATTATCCAATTCTTTCAACTGGCTGTGATTTTATCGAGTCACGCTGCGTCTTCGCTTATGAAATAGAAAAATCAAAAGTTAGTATTTGACTTCCGACCCGTGTTATCTGCATTCATTGCAGTTTGATGGTCATATGTTCTCAGTATTACGTGCACACATTCATAGTGTGACGGCCACACGCAAAAAACGCCTCTCATTACAAGCAGCCGCCCGCTGAAAAGTCTCTCATGCATTCTGCCGTTCCTCTGGTCCACACAGATGGCTCATAAAATCAGATGCATAGGGATGGATTTTGGAATACGAGACAAACAAGGAGATTAATTTAATGGTGCACGTGCAGGTGAAGCAGCAGTAATGACAAGACCTCTCAACGGTGTGGAGATGAAGGTGTGTGTGCTGCAGAAAAACGTCCCAGCACTCCACCAATGATGGATAGCAGCAGTAGGAAGAACAAAACCAAGCATTGCTCATGCTGTCACCACAATGAAACAGCTACATAACAGCATTTGGTCACAATGCGAGCAGCAGCGATGCCAGGCCATCATGCCACTTCTACTGGAAGTCAAAGACTTCATCCATCATGCGTCCGTTCCCTTTAGCATTTGACTGCGAGCAGCTCGAGCCTGTTGTCTTGCGAGGGACTTCCAGAGTCGCTGAAGAGCTTTGATCCATTTCTTTCGGCTGCCATTGTTTCAGTAGCGCTGCCGTTCCACTGGGGATAGAGAGAAGCCAGTCGGATGCGTTCAGAAACATCTGGAGAGATTTACCTGCCATGCATACAACTTCTTCCAGAAACAGTCTGGGCATTTTAAGGATGTAAAAAAAGAAAGGAAAATACCCTTATTATTCATCATTCATTGAACAACTTCTTCTTTTTTTCTGAAACGTTTTACTTAGACATTTTTTAAATGTTACTACTTATGAACGTATCAGAACGGTCAAAAGGAATGTTCACAAAATTCTGAAATGGAATTTTCCCTTAATGTTAAAAAAAATATTTAATAAAAAGAAATTTACTTTTGGAATGTTCACGGAACATTCAGAAATAACATTTTCAAAACATGGTGGGAACGTTAGCAAAATGTTCTTAGAATATATTTTTGTTATGTTTTGCAAATGGTTTTCTTATGATAAACAATGAGGTCTTCATCAAAAGGCTTACCGCCAATGTTGTGGGGTAGTAATGCATTATAACAAGTAATTTTAGTTATGCAATCAGTTTACCTTTACATTTACATTTAAATTTACAACTAAATGTCTTGGTTACTTTTTCAAATAAGTAACGCAAATACATTGTTTTCAAATGTACGGACTGACACTTTAGTCCCCATGATGAGTGTAGAAGTGTTGTATAAACATGATGGTTATTGAAGTTTTAGACTTCCAACGCACATGGCGCCCATTAGCGTCAATATAACACGCTTCGGTTATGGGTAGGTTTAGGTCTGGGGTAGGGTTAGGGTTAGACCACTAGGAGGCGCCTTTGGGCCCAAATATATCTGCGTCTCATTGACACTAAAGGGTGCCATGTGCGTTGCCATATGTTTACGCATTGGGAAAAGCGTCAGTATATGACGCCTTGGGATGAGAACGGGCTGATTATTCATCTCACTTGCAAAAAACCCCCACAAAAAAACAGATTTAGTATTCATCAATGAATACTGTCACTTTTGGTGAGAAAGGGCCTTTACATTTGCCAAAAGTAGAACTTTTGTTATTAAAAAATAAACAAGAAAGCCCAGCCCATGTTAAAAAAAGTAATGCAAAAGTAACGTACCATAAAAAGTAACTAAGTACTGCAATAAGTTACTTTTTAGAGTGCTTTCACATCTGTAGTTCGGTTCATTTGGTCCGGACTAAGGGCGATAAATTAAACTTTGTATCATTTTCAGGCTTTTTGGTTCCTTTTCACACCACAGAGATTGCTCTGGTCCGAATCTGTAGATGAAAAGAACCTAAATGCAGTCACGTGACAACATCCACATCACTCGTTGGCCAGATGTGTCTTGAACATATTTCCACAACTGCACTTCGATTGCTCAGAATTAACGTGCGGGAAAATTCCATCAGAACTCGAAGTAAATAAAGAGGAGCAAAATCCAGCAGATGTGCGGAGAATTCACCCACAATGTATGTTCAGAATCAGCCCAAGCTTTATCCTTTCGCAAACCCCCTCATAAACAACAGTCTAGACACAATATAAATAAGAGATTCACTGCAGTGTTTATGAGGAGAGTTTCAGTAGGGATTGCAGAACGCGGGAGAACCGCTATTGACAATCTAAATAATAGTTCTGTTTGACTATGGCAGCTGGTTTAGTCCAAAAATGAGCAGTTCTTTGGCAGTCAGGTCTGTTCGAGATTGGATCACATTCTCACCACAAATGAAAGCGTACCAAGAACACCTCTTCGAGAAGGTCTCGGTACACTTGTTTGGTCTGCTTTTGGTGCGCACCCGAGTGCGATCATTGCATTCACACCGGCTCAAACGAGCCGCACCAACGGGGAAAACGAGCCCTAGTTCGATTCAACTGGACTAAATGAGGCAGGTGTGAAAGCATCCCAAGTTCTGTTATGTGTTGCAACAAAGTCCTAGTCACGGTTTCTCCTTAAAAAAATGAAGGGTCCCTTAAATCATCTAAAACTCAAGCACGATGACTGATTTCATGGTCATTGAAGGGGATGGAGTACTTAGGTGCATTTTTAATGGTCGAAATAACCCATTGGTGACTATGAATGATACCCAATTATTGAAGGAATATGTTTGACCGTCAGTCAATCTATAGTCTCACCACCTCACATGGCTGAAAATACTCAGTTTTTCACACTGGCACCCTGGGGTGCTGACATCCTGACACTGAACACACTTTTCAATGTAGAATAACTGGCTGTTGCATTGATTTTCTAAGAAACAAGTTTGTGAACAACATCATGAGCAAGACACCTAACCCCATGCATGAATGACACCGCCGTCGGTGTATGAATGAGTGAGTGAATGTGAGGCAAAATGTAAAGCGCTTTAGTGGCCATTGGGTCTGTGAAAGCACTATATAAATGCAGTCCATTTACCATTTGCTGTAGTACAGTACAGTATAAAAATAAAAATAAAAAAACACATGCAGAACCTTTAACAACATTGCACGTTCACGGTTCTCTCTGATGTCCGTTATTGTCACAGAGCATTTAATTTGATTTTTAAATTATTTATAGATGGGCAGCACTGACATTACATCTCTTATGGAAAAGTATTCCATATAAGATTATTGCTAATTTTAGCAATATTCTGCTGCTTCAGTAATATTGCTAATATTGCTGCTGATGAAACCAACTAAAACCGACTTTATTGTTAATGGTCACATGGCATGCACTTAAACACAAAATATTGTTTATATATATATAATAATTTATTAAGTTATTCCTTATTTTTCTCCAATCCAGAATATACACTCACCTAAAGGATTATTAGGAACACCTGTTCAATTCTTTATTAATGCAATTATCTAATCAACCAATCATATGGCAGTTGCTTCAATGCATTTAGGGGTGTGGTCCTGGTCAAGACAATCTCCTGAACTCCAAACTGAATGTCAGAATGGGAAAGAAAGGGGATTTAAGCAATTTTGAGCGTGGCATGGTTGTTGGTGCCAGATGGGCCGAGAATCTGAGAACATGGATCCATCATGCCTTGTTCCCACTGTGCAGGCTGGTGGTGGTGGTGTAATGGTGTGGGGGATGTTTTCTTGGCACACTTTAGGCCCCTTAGTGCCAATTGGGCATCGTTTAAATGCCACGGCCTACCTGAGCATTGTTTCTGACCATGTCCATCCCTTTATGGCCACCATGTCCCCATCCTCTGATGGCTACTTTCAGCAGGATAATGCACCATGTCATAAAGCTGGAATCATCTCAAACTGGTTTCTTGAACATGTCAATGAGTTGACTGTACTAAAATGGCCACCACAGTCACCCGATCTCAACCCAATAGAGCATCTTTGGGATGTGGTGGAACGGGAGCTTCATCCCACAAATCTCCATCAACTGCAAGATGCGATCCTATCAATATGGGCCAACATTTCTAAAGAATGCTTTCAGCACCTTGTTGAATCAACGCCACGGAGAATTAAGGCAGTTCTGAAGGTCAAACACTGATGTGTTCCTAATAATCCTTTAGGTGAGTGTATATATATATTGGCCCAAAATATATACTGCAATTATTGCTGTTTTCCTGTGGCGGCTGCACACTCTTCTTATTCCTCATTGGTCTGTGCATCATGTGTTCACAACCTACTAGATAGTACCAGACTAAAAATGAAAAGAGTAATTCCTCAAAATGCTCTTGCACTTTAAACAATAGTCCACTGAAGCTTTGTAAAACACTGACAGGCTTGTGAAAGGTCATCGAGTTAGTTTGACATTTTTTGGTTATTCTCTGCTGTTTAACATCTCGACAACGTGATGCTAATATCTGACGAAGTGTTGACTTTCACAGATATTAATGGTGCACACTAACCGATGGATTGAGGCGAGATTTGCGAGGAGAGGATTTGACTTAATATTGAGCCATTGTTCTTTACCAAAGCAAAGGCTTACGAGTCCTCCGAGGTGGCGTTTTAATCAACTCTCTTTCTGTTGGCTAAAGCAGCTACGGGACCTCTGTGTTTCGCCAGAAGCCAATGACCCCGCAGTCGCCAATGACAAACTGCGTGTGGCGAACGTCCCTCGAAGCACAAAGCCACCCAGGAATACCGAAGCCCAAAGAGCCAATCCACAGGAAACCGTGGCTGGTGTGCAATGGCTTCGTGCCCATGTGTGCGGGGCAAATGAACAGAGCGGGGACGGCTATGGGGCATTCAGGGCATTCTTAAAATTAAAAGTTATAGTCTATTAGCCTGCGTTTGGTAGCTGAGCACGCGCCCATGCCTAGCGTGGCCGCTAATGGGAAAAGATGTGTGGAAGTGTATGATTTATGGGTGCATGCGAGCAGGGGTGGAATAATTTGGTGCAGAACGGGTACTTACTGAACGGCAACAACTCGGCTACTTATCCGTACTTTCTGGTGATAAATTAGCTCTTGCTTAAAGTGGCCCAGGACCCATTTTTCATTTTGATTACTACACTTGATATCTCTTTCTTTTGCACTCTTTCTATGTCAGCAATAGTCCTTAGCATTTTTTGTGTATCAAGTCAGTGTGTTTAAGTAAACCCTCTCTGCTTCACTCAACCTCTTTTGTTTTTTTTATGTAGGGCTCTTCTTTAATCTCTCCCTATGCAGGAGCTGCTGCTCACCGTCCGGCTTTACAGCAATCGTTCACCTGAAAATAACAATTCTGTCACTATGACCTCATGTCAGTCCAAACCCATATGCTGGGATTTGATTTTGTGGCAAACAAGAGGAGACATTTGTATAATATTATCTGAATAAATTAATACTTTGCTTTTTTTTCATTGAATAGGTCGATTCAAATCAATCCAATCTGATATAAATTTCTGTTTTTGTTTACATGAATTGACGACTCACATCAGACGCACGTCCGTTTACAAACCAATCAGTGTTGAGATGCAGCCCACATACTTGCGTAAGTATGCCAAGTCAAGTCAACCAAACCAAAACTTACTGAGCGTATTACATGAATCAAAACATGACGTTTGGTTTGGACCTTGGTGTGGACGCTCAGGTGAAAACACCTTTAGACTTAATGGCACTCATGACGCAAGGTATTTTTGAATCTCATAGTCCTTTTCAAGCGCTTTCATGCTTAGGTTCTACCTATTGATTGAGTTATTCATTGGTCCAATCCGATCGAAATTTCATTCAAATCAAGCTCGGATTGATTCAGGTGTTTACACGAAAGCTTTTTAATCTGAATGAGCCATTATCCAGAAATGGAAGTTCATGGTTGCCATGTCTGTCAAGCTCCAAAAGAACACACACACACACACACACACACACACACAAATATCATAGACAACAACAGTCCATTTGCACTATATTGCATGACTGCTTTGATTGATGAACAGGTGCATATTTAAGTTATTCATTAAAAATCACCCCTCTACCAGAGCTTGTGTTGTGTCCGTGTCCAAAAGTCTAGAATATGTTCACATTCAGTTTCAAGCACACCATTTTTGAATCTGGATGTCGAATGAAGTGAACACCGACTGGTGAAACTGACCCAAATTCAGTAAAATTTGATTTGTATGGTGTTTTTGTCCTTTTTAAGACCTTGTGAAAAAGCAGTAATTTTCTTAGATTATTAGTAGATTATTTATTACATGCTGAATTTAAATAATGAGTAATAAAAAATACTGCAACTGAATTTAATGTTTTTGGACACTTATGGATGTCATTTACAATTGGAAATGTATTTTAATTTACATAAAATTTTAAAGGGTGCTTTTATGTCAAATGTATTGCACATAATTGTAAAATATTGTAAAGTTCACATTGTAAAAGTGTGTTAAAGGCCGCTTGTTGTCAATACTCATCTCTGATCCCCAAATTGACATATCTAAATGTTTTTTCCTTAATGTCTTCATGGCTTAAAATATCTTGAATGTAACTCGACACCCCCTCCTCATTTATTATGCGTGGTTCTATGAATATGCAAATGAGCCCCGCCTCCACTCACTCAGAGATCCACTGGTTGACGATCACACGTTGATCTGATTGGTAACAAGGTGGTTTGTGACGTCAGAAACACCAGCGATTTCAAAGTGTGTTTTTGAGACTGTCTTTGGTTCACTGCAGTATTAAGGAGGAAATACTCAAACGCTGGATTTACACCACAGGGGGACTTTGAGAAACAGCAATGAAAGTGTGCTCTCTCTAAGTCAGTTTTAAAAAATATAGATTAAGATTTGTAATGTCTCATTCAAAACAATTATGTGCACTTCTTTTTCACAAGGGAAGCTTGGTACATTGAAGAAAAAACAGAATGCATAAGTTGTGTAAATAGTGGCAGAATTTCCATTGTCCAGCTGGTCTATTGGTTTGATTCAGCTCTGTTGTAGCGCAAGTCCAGTATGTATGTCGTGTGGTTCCTGCATATCAAAGGCTCTGTGGTTTGGCTCATTGACTGTTGGCTTCTTGTCCAGCTGCCAGAAGACTGGAGCCCTGTCATTCAGCCCGCGACCCGGCCGGGACCTTCCCCTTCTGGGACAATGTTCCCATTGATCCGGGCTTGGCTGGAGTGACAGGACGCCGCCTCTGTCAGGGAAATAAGCAGGTAAAATATTAAGTTATGGAGGCAGGTTTCAATCAATAAGCAGCCCTGTGACTGAGGTGGGCTCTGAGGTTGTGTGCCCCGCCAAAGGACCCTCATAATGCAATTGAGGGATTTGAAGCACACGTGGATCCGTTCCAAAGCAGCACAGACATCAGCCATCCCATCCAGACATAACTGGAAACTCACAGATTTCACCAAGCGGCCAATGTTGTTATCGAGCAAGTTGGCATCTGCTAGTCACTTCAATTTCCAGGACTCCCAGCAGGTCCAATGCTTGTGTTCCAACACAGAGAAAACTAATGAAACATATGAACTATGGCATAATGGGGGGATTCCAACAATGGTCCGTGAACCAGCACTGGGAGTCTTGTTATGGTCAACTGCAGCAATAAAAATCATTCTCATTTACTGAAATTAAATTGAAATAAGATAAAATATAAATATTAGATGAAATAAATAAATGGAAAATTAACTGGCAACTAAATGAAAATAAATAAAGAAATAAAAGAAATCTTAAAGGAATAGTTCACCCTAAAAATCAAATTGAGTTATCATTTACCCACCCTGGTGTTGTACCAATGCCATACCGTTAGGTTTGGGTATCGTTTGAATTTGAACGATTCTGATTCCGATTCCTTGTTTCGATTCCGGTTCCTGACGATTCTTGATTCCGATTCTTTTAAGAGGCAGGGTCAAAAAAGTTAGCTAACCTTGCTAACCAACGGCCTTTCTGAAGGAAATAATCCTTTCTGAAGGAAATACTCCTCCTGTCACAAATTTAGCATTTTGCCAAGATTTCGTTATTTTTAGAAAAGTGAAGCCACACTTTGGACCGCCGACGTAAGGTACTCATGTTCGACTCGCGTGGTTATGCCAACACTTCCGGTAGACGCTTCTTCGTTGGTGTTGTTCAGCGGTTTCTTCTTCCGCTCGGCGGACTGTGAATATCGAAATTAGGAATCGAAATTTTAACTTTTGAACGATTCCGGGAAAAACAAAAAGTCAGTCTCGGTTCCAATCGATACTCGATTCTCGATACCCAACCCTACATACCGTACAATCTTTTTTCGATTTCAGACCTCAAAATGAGATTTTTTGGGGGTTTTTTAAACGTGGTGCTCATGCTCGTCCATATAATGGCAGTGAATACCATTAAGAATCAAGGTTTTTTTTTTTTTAGAAAGATAGCATCATACGGAGCCCCACTAGTCCCACTTTGGCAAAAAAAATAAATTAATTGATACTATCTCGTGGCCTCAAGATAGTAACTCGTGGCCTCAAGATACTAACTCTCTACGAGTTACTATCTTGAGTACACGCTATCTTGAGGCCACGAGTTACTATCTTGAGGCCACGAGTTACTATCTTGAGGCCACGAGTTACTATCTTGAGGCCACGAGTTAGTATCTTGAGGCCCCGAGTTAGTATCTTGAGGCCACGAGTTAGTATATTGAGGCCACAAGTTACTATCTTGAGGCCACGAGTTACTATCTTGAGGCCATGAGTTACTATCTTGAGGCCACGAGTTACTATCTTGAGGCCACGAGTTACTATCTTGAGGCCACGAGTTACTATCTTGAGGCCACGAGTTACTATCTTGAGGCCACGAGTTACTATCTTGAGGCCACGAGTTACTATCTTAAGGCCACAAGTTACTATCTTGAGGCCACGAGTTACTATCTTGAGGCCACGAGTTACTATCTTGAGGCCACGAGTTACTATCTTGAGGCCACGAGTTACTATCTTGAGGCCACGAGTTAGTATCTTGAGGCCACGAGTTACTATCTTGAGGCCACGAGTTACTATCTTGAGGCCACGAGTTAATATCTTGAGGCCACGAGTTAATATCTTGGGATGAGACTGTGCTAGTTGTATATATTCCAAGTGTGCTAGGTTTCAAAAACAAACTGGCAGGATTTTGGTCGGAAAAAGCTAAAACTGCAGTCCTTGGTGATTTATGTAATGTGAGACAATGACTACTGTCACTTTGAGAGTCGCAGGTAAAACATAATTAATATGCGTGGCTCCTGATTATACAGTACATTGAGGTCTTATGAAGCGAAGCAGCTGGTCTGTGCATGAAACTGAACATTATTTACAGCAATTTTAATCCACAGCCTCTAAAAAAATAGGCACCTTCATCTTGGATGGCCTGAGGGGTGAGTAAATTAACAGCAAAGTTTGACTTTTGAGGTGATCTTTAATATCTGCTAACACTTTTTATTTTGATGCTCCCCAACAGTCATTCTACTGACTAATTGACTTTGTCAACTTATTCTAACCTAAATCCACACCTAACAGTCTATTAATACATCCAATGAGAGTTAGTCGACAAGAACGGTTCACTGAAAGGTACTTTAGCGAACCAAAATCGGTTGTTCTATGGCATTGCTGGGAAAACCCCCTATTCAAACCTTTGTTTTTAAGAGTGTATTTTGGTGCATCAGCCTCCAGAGCGGAAACAATCGTTTTATGCAATGCATCAATAACATCTGACCGTGTTCCTTTGAAGGAAAGGAAAGTGCTCTCGATTGCACAGCAGAACAATATAGGCCTGTAAGTCATTATTCATGTGTTTGGGCTGTGGGACAGGAGTCAAGACACAACCCTGGCCTTTCAGACCCCTGCGTGTCAGGTGAGGCCACTGCTTCATGTTAGTCCCAGCAGGACCAGCGAGACGGACCCGGGACGAGCTGACGAAGCCCACCCTGCGCCGCTGATAAAATGTTAATGTAATTAACAGATAATGACTGTTGTTTTTAGCTGTCGATAAAAGATCAGACTCCTGCAAAGTCACATTCAGATATCTGCCAGCCATTGTTGAATCCAATTATTTCCTGAACACTCCCCCTCACCTGTCTTCATCGGCGCGTGCCCTCCTACCTGCCTGTCTTTGTCTGTCCTCGTCTAAAGCTGACAGATATCCTGCACCGCTGACAGCAGAAGAGCCCATTCGCATGTGTCTGCAGTTCACTTCAAATCGGACACGTTTTGGAACATCCTCCAATGTCATCAACAGCCAAACTGGTCATAGCTATTATGCCACTCTTAGAAAACGTGCTCAATGGGGTTCTAGATAATGCCAACAAGGTTCTATGTCTTACATGATTGCATATTAATTTCACATTTAATTGTATGATAACGCAGTTATTTCAAAACATAATTACATTAATCAGTCCCTCCAGAAAAACGCGATTATGCGATCGCTGAATTCAATGCAAAATCAGCCAAAGTCCGCATATTTATGCGGGGGCCGCATTTTTTCAAATACGCCGCACTTTCGCCGCATAAATTGCCGATTTCCGTGCAAAATATGCGGGGTTTGCATAATTTCATAATCCTCGCATTTTCGTTGCAAAAAAAGTCACATGTATCTTAGCAGAAAGTTGAAAAATGTTGCGTTTGCTTCACACAAGAGCAGCCATTTCCCCCTGTTTCCATGGGAACGTTATGAAGTGACGCAATTACGCGACAACAGACAGACTCACGGAGGCGATTGACATCACACAAATCGAACTCGTATAACTGTCTGTCACACGTTCTACCGTCACATCGTTACTTAATAAACAACATAAGATACAAGAAGTAGCATCAAACAGAAATTACCCGCACACATGAGGTGTTCGAGGCGCACATATAACACTGCAGAGAGTTCAACAGGGAGCGTGCACTCTTAAAGGGGCCACACCTTATTTACACTCGTTACAGTCTGAAATAAAACAAGATGAGAAATTAAATATTCCCAGCACTTTCTATGATGTAGTATGCTTGCTTATCAAAGGAAGTAATAAGAAATTACTCTTACATTAGCCTAGTGAGAACAGGATGTTGGGGGAATCACTTTTTTTCTCTTTTTCATCAAACCGCAATTTTTGCAAATTCCTGCAATTTCATCGCATAAAATTGCTTACATTTACGTTATGATGCTGGCAACCACAGCTGCCAGCAGTTTACCGCGTAATCAATCAATTTTTGCCCGCAACAATCACAAAAAACTCAGCGTTTTTCTGGAAGGACTGAATACTATTATGGTAAATGTTATATATAAATCGCAAATTTTTTCACAAATTTTTGGAAATTACCACCACAAAATCAGTCATTTTGATCGCAAAAATCACAAAAAAAAAATCGTGAAATCCTGGAGGGACTGATTAATAATGTAATTACAACTCTAAGTGAATTAAAACAAAATTAATTCACACTAAATCCAAAAAAATCGGCTGTGCTGTCATCAAAGAAGTGTGTTTTCGGTTGCCAAGGCGAGACATCACTGCACAGATTCCCAAAGAATCAAGCGTGGATGGAGTTTGTTTTTCCAGAACAACAACACAGCTGTGCAAGTGTTCTTGTTTGTTCCATGCATTTCGAGGATTATTTTTATAAACAAGGCCCAGTTCAAAGCTGGATTTGCTAATCGTTAAGGATGGAGCAGTCCCAACGCCAAAGGTTAACGGTCTTGCGTTGGACCCGCAGGCGGTGAGTAGAACTGCTTCAAATGCTTGTGTGTCCTACCCTATCTCACGACCAATTCGTACGAATTCGTACGAGTGATTAAAAAGTGGCTAATTCGTACGACCTCACTCGTACGAATTCATACGATTTGTCTAAACCCACGTGATGGTTAGGTTTAGGGGCGGGGTCAGGGGTAGGTCATTCGTACGAACTCATACGAATTGGCCAGTTCGTAAAATATGTACGATTTAGCAAAATCGTACTAATTTGTACGAGTGAGGTCGTTACGAATTAGCCACCTTGTAAAATTCGTACGAATTCCCGTGAGATCGGGTTGGTGTGTCTATCGGCGTGTAACTTAAGCACAGCAAGTAGGCTAAACAACATGATCACGTATAGTTAATGTATCTATGGCGCACGCCATGTATGTGTTTGTTTAAATACATTTGTTTAGGTGGTTACCGTCGGTGTCTGTTTGTTTATTTTAAAACCAAATCATGTCTTCATAAATTCGGGATCAAAAATGTCTGGCCGAATTTGATTGTTAGCCATTGTTTTTTAGGATGTCACAGCTTCCAGACGCTCTGCGCGCTTGTGATTATTTAGCTCCGCCCTCACGGCTTTTTCCAGAAAGACTCCGTACAGCCTACATCTTTCTTTTATAAATATAGGCTAGTAAAATTAAAGGCTTTTTTGGAGATGATGGATGCAATATTACTCTATAGGTACTCAAGATTAACGTGAGATTAACGTGAGTGTTTCACCCAACCTTTAAATATAAATATATTTTGAAAATTCCAAAATCTAAGTATTTGTAATTGGATTATATTATGTTTTCAAAAACTTATAATCAGATTACAGTGACTTTTTTGGTAACACTTCAGTTCAGTGTCCAATTCTCACTATTACCTTGTTGCTTATTACTAGGATATTGGTTTGTTTATTAGTATGCATTCTACATTATCATATTTTATCAAATTCTGGATTAACAACTTCCTTTCCAACAATTAATAAGCAGGAATTATACATTTGTTGAGGCAAAAGTTGAGAATTGGACCCTAAACTAAAGTTGACTACTTTTGATATTGATTACATGTTATTCACACAATGCTGGTCAAGTATTCATAATCTGTTTCATCGTTTTTATCTTTTAAATGTTAATTTCTCATCTTCTGTAACCCAATTCAGAGGCCGCATCCTTTGGAGGACATGTTACCTAAAACCTGTAATGGGACCAATTGTGCAATAATGCAATCCATGTTGTTGATAACAAAGACGCCAATATATATTCCTGTTTCTCTTTACATTTTTATATCAATGGGTTATTTTGAATAGATTGTCCTATCCAAATCAATGTGATACACATAAACATGAGGTTAAAAGTAATCTTAAAGTAGTCTGAATTGGTTTCACTTTATTGTGATGCTCCCTTCTGTAAGCAACATTGCACCTACATGTCTACTAACTCTCATCACAGTGTATTAGTAGACTGGTAGGGTTCGAATAAGTTGAAATGTAGTTGCAAAGTGACTAGTCAACAGAATGTTCAAAAGGGACCATCAAAATAAATCGTTCCCATCTGATTAGCTATTATTAGCAAAAAACATGTAATGTGTAATTTGCAATTGATGGTAATGGACTACAATTAGTAAGTAGGCTAATCTACATGTACTGCTGATGTGGGTATTTTCCTCTATATAGAGATCTATGCAAGAACAAGAATACACTCGTTCCCTACATAGTGCACTTGAGACCGAACATATCCTCTCGCTAGAACTCAAATTTAATATGGTCGAATGTCTTTTGAGTTCCACTTGGCAGGGCACTAACGAGGGATCGGGACGCGCCCCTGGAGTCGGGCCGTTTAGTTAACTCCTGCAATCCCAGCAGAGTTTCGTGGGAACGGGGAGATCATAAATCACGCGATCGAAGCAGGCAGCCGAAGACACCCCTCTCACCTCGGACACGGACAGGGACAAACAAGACAAATGTATTTATTTTGAACGGGAAACCACGCGGGGTCTATCAGGACGAGGGAAGTGCGGCCAGTGGCGCGGCTTTATTTGTACCGCTGTATTTTAATAAGCATCAAACCCAAACAAGATTAGGTGCTTCCAGTTTACAAAATGTCAGGGAAGGCAGCGCTATCAGTCATAATAAATGGGCTCATGCAAACAGTGGGGTCTTTACCATGCATAACAGTGTGTTTGGAGAGCATTGCGCAGATGCTGGGTGCTGATATGCAATTATTCTAAAGAGTATCAGAATCCGAGCGCGCCACCGCGACCCTGAGCGCGCATTTGTCTTCACTGGAACACATGCGGGCGCTGAGAAAACAGCCATCCAGGAATAATAATCATGTCACATGTGTCGGATGGGCATACTGAAGAAAATAACTCAAAATGTAAAAGGTGAATCGAGTTTTTACCTTGTTGTACAGTAGTAGGCCTACTTACTTTCACACAAATTCCTCCAGCAGTAAGTAGCCTATGTATCAGCTTATATTCACCATTTTGAGATTATTGCCATTGACTAATAATGTCCATCTGACCAAAACTGTGTGTGTAGGTGTATACAGAATTAATGACACCCCTGGTAAATATGAACAAAAACGGCTGTAAAAAATAAATCTGCATTGTTTATTCTTTTGATTTTCATTCAAAAAAATTGTCAAAAATCTAACCTTTCATTGAAGTAAAAGAGTAGAAAGTGAAAACAAACAAACAAAAAAAACCATTATGAAATAAATGTTTGGTAACACTTTATTTGAAGGGGTGTGCATAAGACTGACATAAACATGACATAACACCTGTCATGAAGATGAAGGAGTCTTTATGAATGTTTATGACTGTTGTCATTAAGTGTCATTCGGTAAATTATGACGCTTTTAATGCAAAGTTGACATTGTTTAAAATGTCTTTGTTATGACAACTTGACATTAACCAAGAAATCATAACTAGTGTTCCACTTTACTCGAGGTAAGGGGAACTATTAATGGCACTGTTGTTCAAGCATTTGACAGTGTAATAACCCTTAATGACATCTTTATAACTAGTACAATGTGTTCCACTTCACTTGAGGACAAGTAAAACATTCATGTCACAGTTATAATGGTGTCATGACGCCCAAAGTCAAAACCAACCACATATGACAGGGTAATGTAGTGTTAACAGTGTCATGTCAGTCTTATGCACACCCCTTCAAATAAAGTGTTACCAAATGTTCTCTACAAAACACATTGTCCACAATTATTGGCACCCCTAGAATTTTTTTACGAGTAAAATATATTAGTATATAGAAGTATATTCCCTTTAAATATTTACCCTTTTTAGCACACCCTAGGAACATGAAATTGTCTAGCTATGACTTATTGTTTCACATGAGTTTAAAGGGTTAGTTCACCCAAAAATGAAAATCCTGTCAGTATGTACTTACCCTCATGTTGTTCCAAACCTCTATGTGTTTATTTGTTCTGCTGAACGCAAAGGAAGATATTTGGAAGAATGTTTTAATCAAACAGATCTCATTCCCCATTGACTACCATAGTATGTATTTTTTCTGACTGGCAGTCAATGGGGAATGAGATCTGTTTGATTAAAACATTCTTCCATCAGACCAGGCAACATTTCTCCAGTCTTCAATTGTCCAGTTTTGGTGAGCTCTTGCAAACTGTGGCCTCTTTTTCCTATTTGTAGTGGAGATGAGTGGTACCCGGTGGGGTCTTCTGCTGTTGTAGCCCATCCGCCTCAAGGTTGTGTGTTTTGCTGCATACCTCGGTTGTAACGAGTGGTTATTTCAGTCAAAGTGTCTCTTCTATCAGCTTGAATCAGTCGGCCCGTTCTCCTCTGACCTCTCGCATCAACAAGGCATTTTCTCCCACAGGATTGCCATCGCATACTGGATGTTTTTCCCTTTTCACTCCATTCTTTGTAAACCCTAGAAATGGTTGTGTGTGAAAATCCCAGTAACTGAGCAGATTGTGAAATATTCATGCCACGCACAAAACTGCTTAAATCCTCTTTCTTTCCCATTCTGACATTCAGTTTGGAGTTCAGGAGATTGTCTTGACCAGGACCACACCCCTAAATGCATTGAAGCAACTGCCATGTGATTGGTTGATTAGATAATTGCATTAATGGGAAATTGAACAGGTGTTCCTGAGAATCCTTTAGGTGAGTGTATACTGTATTATATAAACAAACTTTTTCATTAGATGCGATTCATCGCAATTAATCGATTTGACAGAACTAATATAAATATATTATATGATATTATGAAATATTATTTTTTGTCAGTACATATACTGTGTTGAAATGTGGCTATAAAAAGGGTGATAATACATTATTCTGTCTTCAATGCAACTCAAGCTGTATAACTGCTGTCGATTGCCACAGAAAAATAACATAAACTTAAAAAAATGAACATATTCATCATATTTATTGTGTTGACTGAGTGGCACTAATGCTGTTTAATTTTCATATCTGGCTGTCTTAATGAAGAATGCAACTATTTGCCCTTTTCCCAGCCAGTTCCACACATTTCAAGGAAAAGCGCTTATGCAATTACAGCTAATTGAAGTGTTAATTAAATGATGAGCAGATAAGGGGGGAGGGGGGTCTGGAATTTGTGTTATGATTGCATATATATTTGACAGGATTTGATCAACGACACTAATAACAACCTAAAAAGACCCCTGAAGACATCCATCGCCCCAAAATCACTCACCTGTCCCGTGTGATACACCTGAGAGCGATGGATACTGGTACCAATCAGAGGTGAGTGGCACTTTTGTCCTTTAGTAAAATCAAGCGTATCCGTCCCTCGGGTCGAGCTTAATTGCCATGCAGAGGAGAGGAGAGAGCCTGTCACACTTGACCTTGCCTGACATTACAGTATTGTATATATGCAATGCTAAATAATGAGGACATCACAGAATCAGGGGCGTACGGCTACTAGCGGGGTTTACTACGATAAAGAAAGAACGGCGTGTACACTAAAGTGATGAACACAAAGATCATTCGTCAATTAGACCGCGTGTCCGCCCACCTGGGTTTAATGCGCCGCAAGCTACAGTGTCCGTCCTGAACGGCAATAACCCGGATTGGCCTCCATATTTATATAAATCTTCACAAAGTGCCATGTATAGGATAATGGGGGTCATTGGCAATGGCTTTCGGGAGGTTTTTACCTTTCAAGGGCTCAAGCGAGACCTATCATCCTCTCTTACAAAAGGCTTTTCTTGTTGTACGTGCACTGATCACCAAGGAAGACGTATTGACCGGTCCGGGGCAAAAGGTGACACGCTAAAAACACTGCTGTAGATCAGGACAAGAAGTGGCGCTCTGTACCAATGTGTTCAAAGATATCTCGGTTACACTTTATTTTATGTTGTTTTTCTTACACTGAGTAATATTAAAGGGATAGTTCACTTTGAAATTAACTTTTGATATGTTTTAGCTTATATCAAGGGCATCCAAAATGTAGGTGTCTTTGTTTCCACAGTATTTTCAATTTTGACATTTTTCAGTCAAACCGTTGTGAACTCGTTCATCAAAATGAACAAATATTTTTCTGAGTCAATTCGTTCGTTTCGTTCGTTGAATGAACCAAATGACACAAAAAAAGATTTGTTTATTTTGATGAGCAAGTTCAAACAGGAGAGTCACGAACGCTCATCACAGAACAGAGCAAGGCGAGCATTTGAGCTTATAAAACTTAAACTTTGTTATTTATTTATTAAATGAGCGATCGTTTCGCTTGATAAGACCCTTATTCATCGTCTGGTGTCGTTTAAATTAATTTCTTTTCGATTGAAGAAAGAAAGGCATGGACATCTTGGATGACACGGGGGTGAGTAAATTATCAGCAAAAGTTTTTTAAATCTGAACTACTCCTTTAAGAATGACTGAGTTATTGTGATGCTTAACTTATCAAACTCGCCATGTCGAGTGTTTAGCCCGTTCTCATCCTGAGGCGTCATAAAGGTGACGCTTTTGACATTGCGTCTACATCCGACGCACATGGCACTCTTTAGCGTCAATATGAGACGCAGGTATATACTGTATGGGCCAGAAGGCGCCTCCTAGTGGTCTAACGCTAACACTACCCCAGACCTAAACCTACCCATAACCGAAGCGTTATATTGACGCTTAAGGGTGCCATGTGCCTTGGATTTGTTTGCTTGTTTGGATGAGTTTGCTGTGACAGACTCGAGAGGTCAGACGCGTGTGTATCTGTCTCTCTGTGGTAATGCCAGATAAAAACACATCTTTCCAGGAACAATGAGCTCAGCGTGAGGCTGCGTCTGACAGACTGCTGAGAGAACAACAGATGCCAGGGAAATAAACACCAGAAATCAAAGTGGACCGCAGAAACATTAATGCTGTGAATACATTTGCCATCTTTGCATAAAAAGTTTGTCAAAGATTCAATAAAAAAAGACCATATTGGCAGTGAAACTGTCTATTGGTTGTTCAGCAGCTGCTTTATAAAGCCGAAGCGACCCAGAACTCTTATCTGTGTGTGTTGTTTGGATGAGTAAAGCTTTAAAAATGACATTTTAGGCTGGTCTGTGTGTGTGTGTGTGTGTGTTATGTTGGCAAGTCCTCGACTTTCACACAAAGTCTGAGTGTTTTTATGTGCGATTGGTTCGTCATCATCTGAGTGTTCAGTTTGTTGGGACGTGTAATGTGAGCTGCTTTGGACACAGAGAGTTGAAAAGGCCACAGGAGTAAATTCAACCAAAAGAAGATGACAAGGAAAGGTCAAGCAGGCGAAGTATTGAAACAAGGCAAGAAGACATTGACTTTGGTATAGGACACAGGAAATCAATTCGAACATGAGCGGTGAATTTTCAGTATTCTCTGACTGTTGTCTTTGTATGTGCTTACTGCTTTTATTCACATTTTTGGGCCACCATTCGAGTAATGATGCTGGAAATTCAGCTTTGATGACAGGAATAAATTACACTTTACTATATATTCACATAGAAAACACTACTACTAATAATTTGTAATAATATTTTGAAATTTGAATGTATTTCTGATTAAATAAATGCATCCTTAGTGAGTGTCATTGTTGCATGGATTCCCATTTAAACTGGTTTTGTTCGAACCAAAAAAGTATAAACACTCCCCATAGAAATAATTAAATGAAACAATTTTGTTTAAACAGTTTTGTTGATGGGCAGAACACTTACTCACTTTAATGACTCCAGAGTTTTAATCATTTTTCTGGTTTTTATTTATTTATTTATTTTGCACATACAGTTACAGAAAAGATTATGCATATTTTAAAAAGACATCAGAAAAAAAACCCCATTAAGATCTTTCAAAGTTATTTTATAGTAAAGTTTTCAAAGTTATTCTTTCAAAGTCTATTTAATAGTAAGTAAACTTGTAAAATTGATTAACAAAATGTTTTGTTAATGTAACAAAATCTTGAGTGAAAATTCTACTTTCATATTTGTTTATGATGAATTAAGCCAAAAAAAAAAACAATATTATAGTGGCTTACATTTTAATAGTGAACTGCTTTGTCTTTGGGAAAATATTAAATAAAAATGAAAGGATTGAACGAAACCATCAATATAATTTGAGAGTTAATATTATACAAATTAGAGTATTTTTGTTGATGTTTGTCTATAATATTTTTGAAAAAATGTTGTAAATTATTATTTTTTTTAATAATTGTTGTTTTTTCAGTGCAGCTTCAAAATAATAAAAAGAACATGGTATTAAAAAGTTAATGTTGACAAATTCATCAATTTTGAAATGCATTCAGGACAATAGTGTCATTATTCAGCTCAATTGAAACCTGTCTGACTATAATCTATAACACAATTTGGTTACGCTTTATTTTGATGGTCCCTTTGTAACATTCTGTTGACTTATCAAGTGCATGTCAACTTATTCCAACACTACCAGTCTACTAATACTCTACTAACACTGTGCGGAGAGTTAGTAGACATGTACGTGCAATGTTTCTTACAGAATGTGTTAAAGGGAGCATCACAATGAAGTGAAACCCACAATTGCAATGCATTTAATACATTCTTGCATTTCCCTGGGAGTCAGACCCATGAACTCAAGCTCCATGCGCTACAGCAATGCATTTATTTCTGTTTTACTCTTTTAACATTGTCACCTGTTAAAGCGTTCCAGCACAGCCTTGTCAAACACCCGTGCCGATATCTCCTCACAGGAGCCCCAATGAGCCGTCGCACGCGTCCCCATCTGCCAGGCCTTCAGACAGCGACACAGATGGAGCTCCAGAGCTTTCATCCGAGTGGATCCGGAGCAAATGGAGCCGAACACACCAGCACAGGTGAGACCAGATCAGCCACGAGAACATGTAGAACGCCGTTACTGCGGGGCTTCGGCCAACAAAGTGTGAAATGCAATCTTTTCCTTATAAACGGCAAGAAATCCAGAGTCCTGAGCCAGTTTGGATGATAAAGTGTAGATTGAATCCACTGTAGATTGATCCTGGGTGTGTAGATTGAATTCACAACACAACAGGGAATCTGCAGTGTTCACACACAAGTTCAAAGATCCACTGGGAAACTAACTCTTTTACTTAAGATTAACATATAGAGTCACAAAAGTGAAAAAATTAAAAACATAGCTAACGTTTCAGTCCATTTTGTACTATGTTCATTGCTTACCCCTTTTCAATATTAGTCAACTATGTATATACTCATGCAGTTTGAGGCATGACGGCCATATAGAGCACCTGCTACAGTATTTCAATCCCTAAAAACAATGGGAAATACTAACATTAAAAACACTTAAAGTGCCGTAATGTGCTAAAACAGTGATATTAAAAGATCATATTCAGTATTTATATTTTATAATAAATACAGGCGAACATGAAAGCAATGCATCATATGGTTAAGCAATTTCTTCGAGAATTCCTTTATTTTTTTATTATATTTTACAGTAGAGCATATTTTATATAGCTTTGAATACATATTGCATACATTTGAGCTCGTCTAACAAATATTACAAGAAAAAATTAAACATTCAGCAGTAATTTAAGTGTAATTGACCAGTCTCTGTTGTCCCGTATCCACCGTAGCGGCGCTGGATCACATGCCGGAGCTTGTCGTGTTCAGCGGAGAAACAAAAAAACTACCCAAACACTGATTTGTTATGTCTGACCCAGGATCTGGGTTACACTAAAACTACCCAAACACTGGGTTGTTATGTCTGACCCAGGATCTGGGTTACACAAAAACTACCCAAACACTGGGTTGTTACGTCTGACCCAGAATCTTGGTAACACAAAAACTACCCAAACACTGGGTTATTATGTCTGACCCAGGATCTGGGTTACACAAAAAATACCTAAACACTAAGTTCTTACGTTTGACCCAGGATCCGGGTAACACAAAATCTACCCAAACACTGGGTTGTTATGTCTGACCCAGGATCTGGGTTACACAAAAACTACCTAAACACTGGGTTATTATGTCTGACCCAGGATCTGGGTTACACAAAAAATACCTAAACACTAAGTTCTTACGTTTGACCCAGGATCCGGGTAACACAAAATCTACCCAAACACTGGGTTGTTATGTCTGACCCAGGATCTGGGTTACACAAAAACTACCCAAACACTGGGTTGTTACGTCTGACCCAGAATCTTGGTAACACAAAAACTACCCAAACACTGGGTTATTATGTCTGACCCAGGATCTGGGTTACACAAAAACTACCCAAACACTGGGTTGTTATGTCTGACCCAGGATCTGGGTTACACAAAAACTACCCAAACACTGGGTTGTTATGTCTGACCCAGGATCTGGGTTACACAAAAACTACCCAAACACTGGGTTGTTACGTCTGACCCAGAATCTTGGTAACACAAAAACTACCCAAACACTGGGTTGTTATGTCTGACCCAGGATCTGGGTTACACAAAAAATACCTAAACACTAAGTTCTTACGTTTGACCCAGGATCCGGGTAACACAAAATCTACCCAAACACTGGGTTGTTATGTCTGACCCAGGATCTGGGTTACACAAAAACTACCCAAACACTGGGTTGTAATGTTTGACCCAGGATCTGGGTAACACAAAAACTACCCAAACACTGAGTTGTTTCGTCTGACCCAGGATCTGGGTAACACAAAAACTAGCCAAACACTGGGTTGTTACGTCTGACCCAAGATCTGGGTAACACAAAATCTACCCAAACACTGGGTTGTTACGTCTGACCCAAGATCTGGGTAACACAAAATCTACCCAAACACTGGGTTGTTATGTCTGACCCAGGATCTGGGTAACACAAAAACTAGCCAAACACTGGGTTGTTACGTCTGACCCAGGATCTGGGTAACACAAAAACTAGCCAAACACTGGGTTGTTACGTCTGACCCAAGATCTGGGTAACACAAAATCTACCCAAACACTGGGTTGTTACGTCTGACCCAAGATCTGGGTAACACAAAATCTACCCAAACACTGGGTTGTTATGTCTGACCCAGGATCTGGGTAACACAAAAACTAGCCAAACACTGGGTTGTTACGTCTGACCCAAGATCTGGGTAACACAAAATCTACCCAAACACTGGGTTGTTACGTCTGACCCAAGATCTGGGTAACACAAAATCTACCCAAACACTGGGTTGTTACGTCTGACCCAAGATCTGGGTAACACAAAATCTACCCAAACACTGGGTTGTTATGTCTGACCCAGGATCTGGGTTACACAAAAACTACCCAAACACTGGGTTGTAATGTTTGACCCAGGATCTGGGTAACACAAAAACTACCCAAACACTGGGTTGTTACGTCTGACCCAGGATCTGGGTAACACAAAACTACCCAAAAACTGGGTCGTTATGTCTGACCCAGGATCTGGGTGACACAAAAAACTACCCAAAAACTGTGTTGTTACGTCTGACCCGGGATCTGGGTAATACAAAAAATACCCAAACACTGGGTTGTTACGTCTGACCCAGGATCTAGGTAACACAAAAACTACCCAAACACTGGGTTGTTACGTCTGACCCAGAATCTGGGTAACACAAAAACTACCCAAACACTGGGTTGTTACGTCTGACCCAGGAGCTGGGTAACACAAAATCTACCCAAACACTGGGTTGTTACGTCTGACCCAGGATCTGGGTAACACAAAAACTACCCAAACACTGGGTTTTTACGTCTGACCCAGAATCTGGGTTACACAAAAACTACCCAAACACTGGGTTGTTATGTCTGACCCAGGATCTGGGTAACACAAAAACTACCCAAACACTGGGTTGTTACGTCTGACCCAGGAGCTGGGTAACACATAAACTACCCAAACACTGGGTTGTTACGTCTGACCCAGGAGCTGGGTAACACAAAAACTACCCAAACACTGAGTTGTTACGTCTGATCTAGGATCTGGGTTACACAAAAACTACCCAAACACTGGGTTGTTACGTCTGACCCAAGATCTGGGTAACACAAAAACTACCCAAACACTGGGTTGTTACGTCTGAGCCAGGATCTGGGTAACACAAAAACTACCCAAACACTGGGTTGTTACGTCTGACCCAGGAGCTGGGTAACACAAAAACTACCCAAACACTGGGTTGTTACGTCTGACCCAGGAGCTGGGTAACACAAAAACTACCCAAACACTGGGTTGTTACGTCTGACACATGATCTGGGTAACACAAAAACTACCCAAACACTGGGTTGTTACGTCTGACCCAGGATCTGGGAAACACAAAAACTACCCAAACACTGGGTTGTTACGTCTGACCCAGGATCTGGGAAACACAAAAACTACCCAAACACTGGGTTGTTACATCTGACTCAAGAGCTGGATAACACAAAAACTACCTAACACTTAAAAAATAACCCAAAAAATTTAAAAGGCTCAATTCAGAATTTGGGGAGGTTTTTTTTTTTTAGAGAGCTGCAATAGTTTTCACTCAATATTAGAATATCTGCAGGAGAAATAAATGTTGCTCAATTAAACCTCTGGCAACAAGAGATTTAGGGTCACAGCAATATTTTGCCTTATACATCATCTCATTTTCTGTAGGCACAAAAACCAACAGGAAAAAACTCAGGAAAGGAAGCCAAAGGATGTGACAGCGGGTGAGAAAAACAGCGTCTGCCTCCTCAGACAGAAAAAAGACATATAACTTTAATAGTATCCTTTAACATCTCCTTACCCGGCGCGCGGGACTCCCCTCACCCCCCCACCCCACGCCCCCTGGGCCGCTCCCTCGAGGGCTGTTTGATTCTCCTGTCGGGGGCCGCTGATGAGCTGCTCAGGCCACCGTGAAATGCACCATAACCTGCCAGCGCGAGCGGCCCGAGCGAGATTGCCGTATTTACTTTTTAATCTGGCCGTCTTAATACACACGATAAAAACTTTGTCACATTAGATGGTGACAGATGGGCCCGGAGATGTTATTGCTGGTCCGGGGTCCCGCAGCTGGGCGGCTTGTGAGGGGAAACGTAGCGTTTCGGGGGAAGGGTGAGAAAACGGGCGGGGGATCACGCTCGGCCCAATCACGGTAATTTTTCATCACTCCAATTACATTGTTGAGTGCGCTGCTGCCGCACACACACACACACACACACACACAAACAGACTCTCTCACACACACACACACACAAACACACACTCTCTCTCTCTCTCTCTCATACACACGCACAGAAAAACACAGAGAGAGAGAGATGGTACTTCCAGTTCAGGGACATCAATAAGATAAAATGAGGTCTCTTCCGCACAGTCCATTTTCACTCATACAAGGCCTATGCTGCACTACATACTGTGCAGTTTATACCACAAACTCTCTACCGTTTCTTCAAAACAGTGTGCATTAAAACACACTATTAACATTTAATATTCAACATTCAACAATATTTTTAATCTGTCTGCATTGATACCGTTATATGAGAACTGAACTGAGCTGGACGATGACATCACTGTTTTCTCTAAATCTAAAACTTTTTTACAACAAAAATGAACCACCACTGAACTTACTTAAGCTGGACTGTGGCGCTATTTTCTTCTAGATCTGCTGTACAGCCGAAACAAACTGTGTTGCAGTATTTTCCTGTTATCACTGTAAATTTTCTTCAATAACGATATTTTCAGATGAGTATAAAGCAAGTAGTGCGCCGCGGCAGCCCTCGAGTGAAGACCGAAGACCAGCGACTCGACCTGTGCGATTCCACCAAGGAAGGACACCGACAAGGCACTTGAGGATTATTTTCTTGTTGTTTACTCTCTCTTCTACACAACTTTTCTTCCTATCTTTCTTTTTGTAACCTCTCTTTCATTTTGTGTTTTCAAATCCCTACTATTACTAACACGCATTAAAGTGATAGTTCACTTTGAAATTAATGTTTGATATGTTTTATCTTACCTCAAGGGCATCCAAGATGTAGGTGTCTTTGTTTCCACAGTATTTTCAATGTTGACATTTTTCAGTCTAACCGTTGTTGTCTATCAGTCATACACTGGAGGCTAAGGGGGTCCACCAAAGAGCAGCACAGAGAAGTCAAAATTAAACATGATTTAATGACTCGTACATGTAAGTACACATTGATGGCCTAAGACACGAAACGAGCGGTGTGTGAGAAAACCAACAGTATTTATATTGTTTTACCTCTAACGCGGATATGACGCGATTGACTGGCGACTCCCAGCTCACCCCTGCTCACATGCCCAGTTTCTTTGGTTAAAATCTCAATTTTCTCGCGATTTAAACATTGTTTGAAACATTTGGAATATTGTAAGTAATCATCTTAACTAAATATATAACACTGGCCTTGTGATTTTGGTATATTTTAATGCAAAAATCGTAGGTATTCCACCTTTAATCCTTGCTTAGTAAAAGCTATTAATTTTCTTTGTTTTTTAAACGTTTTCGAATGGCAGTGTACCAAAGTTTCCACAAAAATATGACGCAGCTGAAACGTAGACAATAATCATAAATGTTTCTTGAGCATCAAATCATCATATTAGATTGATTTCTGAAGGATCATGTGACACTGAAGACTGGAGTATAATAATGCTGAGAATTCAACTGTGTGCCAGCCAAGCAGCTGCCATTGAGACGACTGGGAATAGAAACTGCAGATATTACAGACCTCATGACTGTTTACAGAGTCTATTTCTGTCACAGAAGATGTTAGCGTCGTTTTAGCGGTGCTATTCCCAAAATAATAAGAATATTAATTCACTTGCAGTGACTTTAATCACTATTCCTCAGCATTTATTTTTTATTTTTTTGTAAATAATGATTGTGCTCTCACCAGAAATCTTAAATAAATGCAGTCAAATCCGAATGGTGCAGTATTTTCACAACAGGAGCATAACGTTTATGCCCCATATGCATCCACAGCTGGCAATATAATCACTGAACATTTGTTTTTATTAATTCTTTCTTCATCTCAGGCCATTGCATTTCCCTCAGTCTGTCTCTCCGAGTTTACAAACTCCGATTCCCATTTCCCCGTCTTTAATTTTTGGCTCAATGTAATGAGCAGTTTGTTTGTGAAATGAATGTGGTGGGTAATCAGGAAAGCGGTGAACAGCTGCTGAGGCCACGGCACGTTGAAACATTGAACCATTGAACCCCGTCTCTGTGTCGCTGTCTCACAAGTGCCATGCTAAGCCACTAATGAAAAGAATGTAGTCACAGATCTCATTTTTCAGGCAATTCTTGTGTAAACGGGAGATTTTCCAGACTATGCGCTCAGCTGTGAAGGGGCTCCCATAAATCACGCGGGTCTCGACTCCTCCTCGACTGTGACGCCACGCGCTGCTTGACACAGATGCGCGTCTCTCACACACAATCACTATGATATGTAAACCACCCTGGGAAAATGCACCGCCCATTTAGTTAATGCTACAAAAATTATTCAGGTAGTCCCAAATCGTATTTAAATAGATTGGACACAAATAGAGATGAAATGTTCTCCAATTGTGTTGCTTTAAAGTCCCCCTGTGGTGTGAATCCAGCGTTTAATGTTGTGTGTATGTGGTGTGTTTAATCCGCTTTAACACACACCGTGTGTGCGTTGATAAGTGGACAGCATTGCTGAGTATTTCCTCCTTAAAACTGCAGTGAACCAAAGACAGTCTCAAAAACACGCTTTGAAATCGCTGGTGTTTCTGACGTCACAAACCACCTTGTAACCAATCAGATCAACGAGTGATCGTCAACCAGTGGATCTCTGAGTGAGTGGAGGCGGGGCTCATTTGCATATTCATAGACCCGCGCATACTAAATGAGGCAAGGGTGTCGAGTTACAGTCAAGATATTTTAAGGCATGAAGATTTTTTTTTTCAAGGAAAAAAACCCTTTAAATATGTAATTTTGGTGATCAAATATTAGTTTTAAGGGATAAAATTATTGACTAGTACAGAAGGACTTTAACTCATTTGAAATTACTTTGCTTTGTATTGTGTTGGTAGTATACAGTGTGTACATGAACAAAGTTATCTCATTCTCTGTTACCTGGACCGATAAATTTATGTTTCTTTGTGAGCAAAAAACCTTTGACAGCTCTAGGATATTCCTGCAATACCAGAGGCTGCAGTTTCTGGTATTTTATAGCACTTAAGGCCATTGCACACCGAGTACGAAATATTCGTATGCGTATTTTCGTGTTCGTCAGCCTAAAAATTCGTCACGCATAGAAACCTTGCACACCGAGTCCGTTGCATATTTCTTAAACCTTTGCGGGAAAAAACGCAAAAATACCAAATGGATTCGTCAAGCAGTGAGGATGATTTTTGCTCTCTCTCTTATTGAAAAGAGAAGAAAGAGAAAATATTACGTCCATCCAATCCTGAAATTGCGCCGAGAGGAAGGAGAGTTCCTTATCAAGGAGTTGCGAATTTATCCTGAGCGATTCAAAATTTACCTCAGAATGTCAGTGGGACAGTTCGATGCTTTGCTAGCGATCCTGGAGCCACATATTAAAAACAAGACCACCAATTTCCGTGAACCAATCGATTCTGAACGGAGACTGGCAGTGTGTCAGTCTGAAATGGACCAGACGGACACACACACACACGGACAAACACACACCCGCGCGCGGCCCATTGGAAGCGCTGGGCAGACAGAACAGCTAGGCTGTTATTGTGTATATTGTGCCCAAATAATACATTAGTTATCGAATAGGCTGCTCAATCACACCTTATTCGATCCTAAATTTAAATCTGATTGAAAGGGGAGGTTTATTAATTTCATAATCCAATATAGAGAAGAGAACATAAACACTTGATCGAATTGAAAACCGAAACTGAAAGCACGGCGCATATGTGCAATGATTTAAGGACGAGCTCCCCCCGGCCCTGAATTGTCAAAAGACCTCTCAAAATGCTGGCTCTGGATGCGAAAAACGCAGAAAATCGAACCCGATCCGATTAATTTTATGACGGACGAAAGTTTCGGAGGCGGTGTGCAAGCGTGACTGACATAACGTGAGGTCGATTTTTTTTTTTAACGTGCGAAAATTTCGGATACGAATTTCGGACTCGGTGTGCAATGGCCTTTACAATAAAATTCTGTATTTTTTTTACTATTTTTTAGGGATGATTTAATTGTTTAATTTAAATTTTTTTTATTTATATATTTGTCCTAACGCAGTGTCACGTCTGATGTGTGACACACTTAAAGTGCGGTACACGGTAAAACAATTGTGCAACAAACTTGTATGTTTAATAGTATATTAATAAATAAAAAATAATTTGAGAACAAATACCAGTGTGCAACATCCAGCAGCATAAATAACTGTTTTTGGACGGATAAATAATAATAACTGGAGAACACTGACACCGAAAGCCTCGCACATTCACATTTAAAATGGCCCTCACCCACTGATAAAGAAAAATGAATAATTTCCATGGGTCTATCTAGTCTTATTTTGACTAGATTGACCCATCTAAAAATGACTGTCTAAAAATTATTTTGCCGCCAGTGTGGTCTAGCAACTCTCCGTTGGCTTTCGAAGTGGCCAAACCAAACTCTGGTCAGGCCAATCACATCGTGTATAGAGTTGGTGGGCGGGCTTAACACAATGACGGCAGAGTTGTGACGGTTCTACGCCGTGATTTCCATAGGTGATAATATATATATATATATATATATAAAATATATATAAAATTATATACATAAAATAATATATAATTATTATTTTTTGGATGTTGAAATATATATTTCACCATCAAAAAATCAATATAGGTCAAGCACTATGAAAACATATTTTGTTTTTGCCAAAGAAGGAACATCAATACATTCAAAACAACATGATGCTCAACTATCATGTCATTCCAAAAGCACATAATTATAACCTTAATTAATTATAATAATAAAGATTAATAAACTTGCAAAGAACACAACCATAAAGCCATAAAAAAACATGATACTGGCCACATTTTTCATTTTGAATTTCTCGATTATTTTTTCTTTGACAAGCAGAGGAAACAGTGGAAAATAATTAATAACAGAACATGCTTAAAATCAGCAACAGAACTGAACTCTTTATAAAAAGAAGCTCGTCAAATCCTCCCTAATAATACAACAACAACACACAGACACACACAGACACACACACACATGCCTAAGGCAAGGCAAACGGTCGGTGATGCCTGCCTGCCTGCATGCAAGCCACTGAAATGGGTCATTTTTTAATTAAATACAATATTAATTACTGCGAGCATCATTAACGATATGTGAGATTTGACTAATTAGTGTAATAGTTTTGGAGTCACGCTCATTAAATATGAAAATTACAGCGGTCTGAAGAATCGCTTTCGTGATCAATCTTGTATGGACAGAAGGGAAATGATTTAGAGAGGCGCTTTTATTGTACAATTATCTTCATTACAACTCTGCCATACTTGAAGAGTGAGAGAGAGAGAGCAAGAGAGGGAGAGAGAGGGAGAGAGAGAGAGAGAAAGAGAGAGAAAGAGAGAGAGAGACGAATATCCTCCTTTCACATGTGATCGTCTGCCTTTAATACGAGAGACGCTGATACAGTGATGGAGGCGCTCGGGACGGAAATGACACGAGGCAGTTCACCCAAAAATGAAAATTATCCCGTGATTTACTCTCCCTCAAGCCATCCTAGGTATACATGACATACTTCTTTCAGACGAATACAATCAGAGTTATATATAAAAAAAAATGTCCTGGCTCTTCCAAGCTTTATAATGGCAGTGAATGGCCAGTTTCTGTTTTGAAGTCCATAAAAGTGCATCTGTCCATCATAAAAGTGCATCTGTCCATTAGAAAAGTGCATCTATCCATCATAAAAGTGCATCTGTCCATCAGAAAAGTGCATCTATCCATCATAAAAGTGCATCTGTCCATCATAAAAGTGCATCTATCCATCATAAAAGTGTGTCTGTCCATCATAAAAGTGCATCTATCCATCATAAAAGTGCATCTATCCATCATAAAAGTGCATCTGTCCATCATAAAAGTGCATCTGTCCATCATAAAAGTGCATCTGTCCATCATAAAAGTGCATCTGTCCATCATAAAAGTGCATCTGTACATCATAAAAGTGCATCTGTCCATCATAAAAGTGCATCTGTCCATCATAAAAGAGCATCTATCCATCATAAAAGTGCATCTGTCCATCATAAAAGTGCATCCGTCCATCATAAAGTGCATCCGTCCATCATAAAAGTGCATCCGCCCATCATAAAAGTGCATCTGTCCATCATAAAAGTGCATCCATCCATCATAAAAGTGCATACGTCCATCATAAAAGTGCATCCATCCATCATAAAAGTGCATCTGTCCATCATAAAAGTGCATCTGTCCATCATAAAAGTGCATCTGTCCATCATAAAAGTGCATCTGTCCATCATAAAAGTGCATCTGTCCATGATAAAAGTGCATCTGTCCATGATAAAAGTGTGTCTGTCCATCATAAAAGTGCATCTATCCATCATAAAAGTGCATCTATCCATCATAAAAGTGCATCTGTCCATCATTAAAGTGCAAAGTGTATGGTGTAGTTTGTTTAATTAATTGATTAATTAATTAGCTTTTTACTTCTGGCGTCTGAATTTAGGCTTTAAAGTTCGTAAAAGTTGTGTTTATCTGTGATTATTATCTTGATGGGCAAAACTTCATAAACTTTTGTTTATCACAGACCTCCTAAAGCCTGTATTTTTTTAGTTGTGATAACTTCAAATGAAGTTATGTTCCATTAAAAAAACTATAGTCTACTGAGTTAGAGGAACTTAATAATTTATCCCAAAACAAGTTGATTACTCAAATAAATTAAGTCACTCCAACTGCTTGCGTTGTGGCCCTGGAACCAATTAATCGGATCTATTTCTGTTCCCTTCACTAATACAAAACAATGAAATAACACTTAATTTCAACATTCATTCTCCTGATCCTGTCTTACGCAAAGCATGCAGGGAAAGCTTTAGCATAAGTTCTGCCAGGAAGACTTAATTACTGCATCTTCAACTCTATCAGTCGTGTCCTCATTCTTACTGTATAAGAGTGGTACTTGCACATGTTTGAGTTTGCAAATGCGAAGAGACAACAACCTATGAACTATGGACGGGGCCTACGCCAAAGAACTTTATGAATAATTGCTCGCCGGTCAGACAATAAAAGGATGCTTTGTTGCATCATTTTATCTCCCGAGTCTTTCTGGTAGAACTAGAAATCCACTGCCCGATCTGCGATGTTACCAAGACAATTTCAGTAAGGTACAACTTATTGATGGCAGACTTCAAAATCGTGTGCGTTTAAGTGTTTTTGCAGTTAACATCAAAAGTGTTGAGTACCATAATTTGTGCAATGTCACAGTCTCGAGCTACGACAAAGACAAACGCTATGTAAAAATAGTGTCACGAGTTTTCAAAACGCTTCCCTCTACGTCTTGCGTGAGATCTGGAAAGTTTGTGGTCGGGAGCCGCAGTTCTCCCGCTAGTAAAGTGAATCATGGATGACCTTGTATCTTTGATGTCTTCACTTTAGCATAAATACATCTCCCTCGCGCTTTAAATACATGCAATAATGCTATCGCCTCTGGAATTCGAGTCCACTCATAATATTGTAATGCTCACCTCCAGTCGAGGTGCCCGATAACCAACGCTTTATCACATTTCATTTATTTTGTATTTTATACGGCCTCTGTCTTTGTGAAACGATTGCACCTGTTTTGATCTGATTAATTTTGTGCGAGCTCAAACAATTATTTCTCATCTTTATCAGTTAAAGGAATCACCCTCCTTTTATGGGTATCATTTATAACAAGCAGACAGCTACCTGTTTATTAGAATTTCAAGCAGCATATCGCCACTGAGATCTTTCACCGTCCATATTTACATTTCAACTTTGGCTAAACAAGCATGACAAATACACACACACACACACACCAGGCCTCATTTTAATACAGCCCTCTCTCCCCCGTTCAGACGGCATGGACTTTATGCAGAAGTCGTCGGCCGGAGCGCGAGTCCGGGGACCTGACAGCGTGCCAGAGAAGGGCTTGAGTTGGCTTCATGCTCAGAATGAGCGTGTTGCCGATTACAGGTGCGTGTCGATCAGTGTGTGTGTGTGTGTGAGCGTCTGTTCGAGTGTGTGTGCGAACGGCCGACAGAAAGAGGGACAGAGATCGTGACCCCGGGAAGCACAGCCACAGCTCTGAGGCGCAGGCTAGGAATACAAACATATTTGCATGTGCCACGGCCGGAGCCACGTTTGACATCTCAACAGCTGTTAATTATGAATTGGCCTGCCGAGAAGTCGACAGAGCTGTGAATATGCAAAACGAGGAGGAGCGGCCAGGGCCCGTCCAACACACGCGTGTCAACTCCCACCCCGCCGCCGCGGCTCCCGGAAACGTCAATCATTCCGTGTGGCTGCGCACCTGAGTCGGGAAACTTCTGTTTTCCACCGCCAAATCAAGAAAATGCTGTACACTCTTGGAAGAAAAGGTGTTATTAAAACTCAAAGTCCCCCTGTAGTTAATAAATGTATCCCTTTGATCACCAAAATTACATTTTAAAGTGTTTTTTCCTTTAAAAAAAATGCTTGAATGTAACTCGACACCGGTTCTATAAATATTTAAATGAGCCCCGCCTCCACTCACTCAGAGATCCACTGGTTGACGATCACTCGTTGATCTGATTGGTTACAAGGTGGTTTGTGACGTCAGAAACACCAGCGATTTCAAAGCGACTGTCTTTGGTCCACTGCAGTTTTAAGGAGGAAATACTCAGCAATGCTGTCCACTTATCAATAGGGTTGGGTATCGTTTGAATTTGAACGATTCTGATTCCGATTCCTTGTTTCGATTCCGGTTCCTGACGATTCTCGATTCCGATTCTTTTAAGAGGCAGGGTCAAAAAAGTTTAGCTAACCTTGCTAACCAACAGTCTTTCTGAAGGAAATAATCCTTTCTGAAGGAAATACTCCTTCTGTCACAAATACTTGTCACAAATTTAGCATTTTGCAGAGATTTCGTTAATTTTTATAAAAGTGAAGCCACACTTTGGACCACCGACGTAAGCTACTCATGTTCGACTCGCGCGGTTATGCCAACACTTCCGGTAGACGCTTCTTCGTTGGTGTTGTTCAGCGGTTTCTTCTTCCGCTCGGCGGACTGTGAATATCGAAAGTAGGAATCGAAATTTTAACTTTTAAACGATTCCGGGAAAAACTAAAAGTTAGTCCCGGTTCCAATCGATACTCGATTCTCGATACCCAACCCTACTTATCAACTGACACATGGGGCCCTATCTTGCACCCGGCGCAAATAACTTTATACACAAACGCATGTCTCATTCCTATTTTGCACGCGTGCAAAGTGGGATTTTCCCCTCCACAGACGCACGTCAGTAAACTAGGAAGTGAACTTGCGCTCCCTGGGCGGATCGGCGCAAAAAGGAGGCGTGTTTCGGCGCAAACATTCCCTGGTGCTATTTTACACTTCCAGACAACAATTGCGCCACTGACCAGAAATAACCTGGTCTAAAGTCAGTGGCGCGTTGCACGTTTTTCATGATGCTATTTTAAGCGCGCATGCTTGGCCATAATGTAGCGGGTGCACAACGCGCATACACTGATTCTCTCATCAACACAGATGCAGTAGTTTTTATTTTTGCAAATCATACATTATAACAAGGAAAAATATTAACACATGAGGGAAATCATTGTGGTTTACATGAAGATGAAAAAACCGAATTACCCATTTTTTAAGGCTAATTGTACTCGTAGGCTACTAAAGTATCAGACCTGTTTGCCCAATAGTGGCAAGAAACATACGTATAGGCTATAATGTTTAACCGACGCTGATGTGCGAGGGTTTCTCCCATCCCCATACAACGTCACTTCTCTGTCTTTCATTGTCCTGACAAGAACGTCGGTCTCATATCAGCGCGCGCTGGTAAACCCGCCATTATAATAACAATCCGTCATGCAACATGCGCACCTGTTCTTAAAGGGTATGTTGGATGGCGCTCGGATTGGTTTATTTCACGTTACGCCCAAACCACACCTAAGAATAATGAAGCTACCTCAGACCAACCTCTTTTAAACTTACGTCGGGCGCCGGGAAAATAGCAACAGCGCCGGGACCCGCCCACAAAGTTACTTGCGCCATGCGCTTTGACACTTGCGTTTCAGATCGTTAAAATAGGGCCCATGGTGTGTGTTAAAGCGGATTAAAAACACCACATCGACACATAAACAACATTAAAAACTGAATTTTCACCACAGGGGGACTTTAAAGGGTAACAGTTTCAGATTTCCAGGAAAGTATTCTTGTTAAGATCAAGGGCAGCATTAACAAGAATGTGATTATTGGATTAATTTATAGGTCAGACAGTGGAACAGAGAGCAACAAAGATAACCTTTTGGTTTTATTAGAAGAAGTGTCGAGTATAAAACATTCATACAAACTAATTATGGGGGATTTTAATTTGCCAAATATAGACTGGAGATTATTAGAAGTGATGGGGAAATAACCCCATATCACTAGATAACAGGTTTTTGGATTGTATTCAAAACTCATGGTTGTTCCAGCATGTTTTAGAACCAACGAGGTGGCAAACGAGGAAGACATGATAGATGATAAGCAATATCTAAGCCCTTTAGGCAAAAGTGATCACTGTGTCTTGTTGGTTAAGGTAAATTGCTATACACAAATGTTAAATAATGTAGGCCTACCCATAAGAAGGAACTATAATAAGGCCAACTATGATGAAGCATGTAGGGAATTAGAGAAGTTTGATTGGATATCACATCTTACATTCTAATGATTCGTTCATTTTGAACTGATTATTTGGGTGTTTTATCTGATCAGTATCAGAATCCCTGATGCTGATTTCAACCAGTCACAATCAAACGTCCTACTAAAGTCAAATGTCTGCTTTGTGCCTTGAGAACATCACGACAGGCTATGAGGACCGAGGTTGCGGTGGGTCTAGGCCTTTAATGCGAAGAGTATCTCTGGGAATTTTAATTAATTTCCCTCCCCAAACGCTGAATCTGCGGTAATATTCCCCCCAAGGACTTTTATAAATTTCATCATTAATAAAATCGGACATTCAATTAGTCCCAAAATCCAGATTGCCAACTGTTTCATAACAGTTGTGCTATGATTTCCCCTTCTTTGTTATAAGTTAGGAGGAGAGGTGGGGTGCTGAAAGTTAAAACTAATTTCATTAATCTAATTGTCATCACTTCAAACCATCTCTTAATTAGCACAAATTAATATGATTAATCACAATAATGACAAAGACTCATTCAATTACAGCTTTTGAATGGCGAGGGGGTGTGCTGGGGGTGATACGGGAGGAGAAAACGGGGGCGGCAGGTGGAATCAGCAGAGCTGGTCAGGATTCGTCCTGATTATTCTAATAACGGACAGGTTATCACTCACCCGCGCTCTTTAATAAGCAGAGAAGAGCCACTTTGTCACTCATGTTTTGTTCTTGGTCTCACAAAAGCTCCATTTTGAGCATTAAATGCGGCCCATTTGCAGAGAACCGCCTGATTTGATGCGGTGAAACGAAGTGGCGGCTCTACAAGCCTTGAACAAACCTTGATATTGTTCACATTTAAATTGTGAAATATGTTACTGTCATGATGACAAACAAATCACCAAAGTCTGGGTTTCAAAGGGGTGATGCGAGAAGTCAAGCATCACTTACTCAAGGTGTCAGTGAGGTGAACAAACTCCTAACTCTTAAACGTTTTGGTCCTGCAATGTTTGTCTGTAATAATCTTTTTAATTTTTAAGCAATATCACACAATTTTCCTTCCCTGTTTTAATTATAACAGTAACCCCATTCACAGGGACCTTTTATTGTAGATAAATTAAAGCTTTATGAATTCAATTCATTAGACATGATTTTTGATTATTAAGATTTCATTAATCCATTAATATGGAATCCAGAAAATGGAAAACACAGAATTTGGAGAAGAAAAAAAAAAGGAATTTGGGAAAAAATAAAATGAATTCATCGGGTCCTACAAATTACTCAAGGACACTCAACTTAACTAACCAGGGGTGTATTTCCCGAAGCCAACTATGGTCACAAGTTCCTTCATTACCAACACAATTCAACATAACTTGCGACCATAGTTGGCTAACGATGCTTTTGGGAAAGGCAGCCCAGGAGGGCAGTGGGTCACACGGAGGTGCTCTGGACTAAAATGGGTGCATTGACTCAAATGACCCACCAAACCACAAGGGGTTACGTCTGCTGCCCTTCAGTCATTTGGACTTGGTGGTTTAATGAAAAACTAAGCGACTTACCTGTAGTTCAGCTGTGAGCAACTTCCCATTAGTGGTGAGTGTACAGATCTTTTGGGTCTTTTTAGATCTTCTTGAGTGTTGGGTCTTTACTAGACCTAGACAAGATTAAATCGGTGAAAAACAATGGACTTACCTGCAGTCCATTTACTCTGCCTGGAGCAAGGATATTTTTCCACAAGGAGCTCCTGCATGTGAACAGTCCTTCAGTGGATTTCACCGCATTTGTGGAAAGTGCTGATGAACAACGGATTAGTGATTTCCATCTTTCACGCTGAAAGGGATAGCCAGAGTCTGCCGCATTGCAAGAGCCAGAGATCCCAAGCCCAAGACAGAGTTTGAGCGTGTGCGTGAGGTGACAACACAATTCCTTCCAGTGGCCGTGCTCGTGGGGGGCATGGAGCGGAGGAACGCGCACACTTCCGTCGCTTAAGGTGAGCTGCAGCTGGCCTCTGCAGAATATGATGAAGTATTGGAAGAGGATATTTCTCCTGTCTCCGCTATTCCCGTCAAGTTCCAAGTCTCCTCCGTCTCCGCTAGTCCCGCCCAGCTCCAAGTCTTCAGTGTATCCAGAGATCTCACCTAGCCTCCCACTTCCAATGAAAGCCAGTCCTTTGGCCCCGCCCCCGGTGTTTCCCTTCAGTCCCTAGTCTCCTGGATCTGTTCCGCCTTATCAAGAGGAACGCCTTGCTCCGCTTCCAGCCGACGAGCCATTACTTAACCTCAACTCATCGACTAGTCAACTCCACATGGGCTCCTCCTTCCCTCGACTCCATCTGGGCTCCTCCTGGACTTCTCCTTCCCTTGACTCCACCTGGGCTCCTCCTTCCCTCGACTGCACCTGGGCTCCTCCTTCCCTCGACTGCACCTGGGCTCCTCCTTCCCTCGACTGCACCTGGGCTCCTCCTTCCCTCGACTGCACCTGGGCTTCTCCTTCCCTCGACTCCACCTGGGCTCCACCTTCCCTCGACTCCACCTGGGCTACTCTTTAATTTTTACCTTTTTTTAAAGATTTAAATTTACCTGGAAAGCATTGGCATGCATGGACTTCACTTGTTTATGCACGAGAACGCAGTTCAAGCAGTCTTACACTGACTAGAGGATCCTGGCTAGTCCCTTCCATCAAACCAAAACAGGGGAGGGTCTTCTCCTGAAGAATCATGTGTACAAGCGATTGTAAATGCCCTTGCTTATTATTTGTCACGTTTACCCTTACCTGCGTCTCCTGCAGACAATGCTGTTGCTCCAGCTCCTGCTCATGATGTTGATGAGGAGTTCTACTCTATCTGCCACCTGTAATGCTGCATGTGCTCATTGCCCTGCTCTGACCAAACTTTATACACAGATTTCTAATGGTTGGCCTCCTTCACCCAAGGGACTCGTTGAGTTGTTGCCGTACTATAAACTGGGCCTGGAACTGTCTGTCAAGGACAACTTTGTCTTCCGAGGCTCATGGTTGTTTGCACTCGCTGCTCTTTAATCTGTGCTGGTCTCTGTGGATCGCAAAGGACATCAGGGAGAGGTGAGTGCCGGACAGCGCCATCGTAATTAATAATTCATTACATTTATATAGCACTTTTCTCTGCACTCAAAGCGCTTTACATAGAAGGGGGAATCTCCTCAACCACCACCAATGAGCAGCATCACCTGGATGATGCGACGGCAGCCATATTGCACCAGAACGTCCACTGCACACCAGCTTACTGGTGGAGAGGAGACAGAGTGATGATGCCAATTGGTATACATATATATGGGAATGATTAGGAGGCCATGATGGACAGAGGCCTATGGGCAAATTTGGCCAGGATGCCGGGGTTACACCGCTACTCTTTCGAAAGACATCCTGCCATTTTTTGTGACCACAGAGAGTCAGGACCTCAGTTTAACGTCTCATCCAAAGGACGGTGCTCTTTTGACAGTTTAGTGTTCCCATCACTTTATTGGGGCATTAGGACCCACGCAGACCACAGGGTGAGCTCCCCCTGCTGGCCTCACTAACACCTCTTCCAGCATCAACCTGGTTTTCCCAGAAGGTCTCTCATCCAGGTACTAACCAGGCTCAGCCCTGCTTAGCAAAGCGTGGTCTCTGTTGGTGGCCAGGGATGGATATTGGGGTTCATGGTGCTGTCGGCTCATGTCCTGCTCCTCTCTGGCTTTAATTTCTGTCACCAGTGTTCAGCTGCCATGGAAATCTTTTGAATATTGTTACAACTTACGTCAGCTGCTTTCACTGCTTTTCTGGAAGAAAGGAATATTCATCACCATCGTTCCTCACTCTACTACCCAGCAACTAATGGTCCTGTAGAGAGATTCAACCGTGCTCAAACACACTGTCCAAATGGCCACCCAGCAACATCAGCCTTGGAAACCTGTGGTAACTGACTTCTTGCAGTTGTACCGAGCCACTCCACATTCTGCAACTTGTACTTCACCCTTTCAGCTCCTTTATGGTACGCAAATGCACATACGGCTGTCTATTTTGCCATCTGCCCTTGTGCACTTGCTAACTGGTTACTCGGCTGCAACACAAAATGAAAAAGTACACTGATGCTAAGTGTGGCGCTTACGCTCCTTGTTTCCAGGAGGGGGATAAATTAAAGGTACAGAACCCTTTAATTAAAGTTCGCTCATCCTCTCATGGTTGCATGTACATATATTCATAGTGATGGATAGACATGAGGCGTTCTTTAGTGTACACAAAGTTCGGACTTGCGTCCTTGGTACGAATCAGGAGAATGAACCAAAGATTTTCCCTAATTCTGCAAATGATAGAGCAGCGTTCTTGATAATGTCACTCACCTCGCCTTGGCTAATGCGGTTATCTCTATGTATATTGGCAATAAAACGGCATATGTTATAAAACGCCACCCTGAATCTTTTCGTTTTCAGTTAAAAAAATCTTAAACTTATTAATAGCCACACATATTACACAAAAAATATGGTTCAGGTAACGCATACATTAATTATCTTCACTGCATGAATGTTCAGAGCAAAAATAATGTAAACACACAACACAACACTGTAAACACAGCCTCTTTTTTTTTTTTTTCATTTTAAAAATATGAAGCATTAATATGTGGTCCAGGCAATGTGTGAATATGATCATCTTCACTGTATGTTCATGTATAATGAAATGAAACATGTCTTTTTTTTTTGTTTTTTTGTTAAATGTCAGTTTTAATGATTAATATTCCTTATAAAATGTATAAGAAGTAAACAATTCAGACAAATGTTCAAAGTCAGCACTCTACTACAATAGTAAAGTTAAATCATTTCAATTTTCTCACAATCCTGAGAAATGAAGTTTTGCAGCATATAAACTTGAAATTGTGTGGAAATATCAGAATTGCAAATTATTATTAAATATTACAAGTCGCTATTACCTTTTTTATTTTTTTTATTCTGTAGCAGAAGCAAGCTTCTATAGATCACACTTACGTATCTTTTAAACGGCACCAAAATAATTATTTTTGTATGTGGCACGATAGCAGTACCATTGTTTTCATTGAAGTACTGTGGATTACTATAACATTAATTTGGTGTATGAAAATGGAAATTATTCTGTACTAGGGTGAATATTTTAGAAGAGGACCGTTGTAAGAAAGGAAAAGCATTGAAAGTTTTCACAGTATTCCAAATAGACCGAATTAAATCCAGCAGAAGGCCAAAAAGGGTACAAAAAATCCAGTTGTTCTTTATTTATGGATATGGATTTTTACAAAAGAGTTAGCGCTCACAAAGAGCATTTTTAGCCAAGTACATACATTATGAGGCAGATCCAAAACAGTGAAGTCATCAGTGAAACACAGAAGTGCAAATATCAATATGTGCATAACATGGTGAAGTGCACATTTTTAGAGATGCCGATCAAACAGTATTATACAGAATGAGCTTTGGCAGCATAGTGTATTTAATATATTATATTTATGATAGAATTTTCCAAGCTTGCTATTTAAACTTAAAATGGCCTAATGCACATGCTCATCGCAGACTCACTTTCACAAGTTTGTGCAATATGCATCATCATATTCCCGCTCTTCCTACCAAAGTGAACCCAATTTCCACGCTTTCCGGTTTAAGTGCCCCTTCCACTAATAATGTGCTGGAGTGTCCGGTAACTATCTGAGGATGTGATTTATTGATGAAGTTCAGGGCAAGAGTAAGTGACAGAGGCTTCAGTGGGTCAATCCTGCCCTCTACTGGCCCATACACTCACGGTTCTTCTGAGCCTGGAACACACACACACACACACACACACACACTTGGGCTCTTCTAGGTCCAAACAGCAAGTGCTGGGAACACTGATGTTCTGTTTTGTTCTGCCTTAAAACAGAACTCACAAAATAAACTGAAATGTGAACTTTAGATTGAAGGTCTGAAACACACACAGATACATTTTGGTAACACACCTGCACTGAAAGTCCAAAATGTCCAAAACCGATGTCAAAATTACATTTTAATAACATTTCTAAACATAAAAGCAAAATCATCTACTGTTGTTCCAAACTCGTATGATTTTCCTCTATGGAATATTAAATAAAATATAGATATTTGCAGTCCAAATGTTTCAAGCGCCAAAAAAGACAGAAAGGCAACGACAAAGTAAATGTAACTCAAACGACTCCAGAATGAACAGCAAAATTGAAGTGGTCGTTTATTCTCCATCAATGATCAAACATAGAGAGCTTAAATCATATGACCCGTGTAATTTGGCAGGTTGATATGCAGATTTTTTACTTGCATGACACCTGTTAATTTAAATGATTTTATAAAGCTCATTTTTAGGAATGAACTGTAATATACAGTATATATTTTATCTTATTGGAATCGATAAGCAGAATCGGATTCAGACTCCATTCTCTCCTAATATAAGGATTACATCAGTGTAAAATACAGTGTAAAAATGCTTTACATTAGGTTAAATGGAGTGTACTTTTAGCATTAACCACTGTATAGTTATACAGTATTATGTGCCATAAACCTATTATACACTGAAACAAGTTTACCAAAACAATGTCACAAATTTTAAAAGTACAGCAGCATTTTTGTGCATTATCCACTGACGGCGTTCTTCTTCCGAATGGGAGTCTATGGCAGCCCATTGAGCCACTTGCCGGAAAGTTATGAAATTTGGTAGACTGATAGAGGACAGGCTGAAAAGATTTCATAGCAAAATTGGAGTCTCCAACTCAATCCCTCTAGCGCCACCAACTGTCAAAAGTTTCACTCATGTTTATGCTAATAGCTTTTGAACCATAATAGCTAAAATCACAATTCCTTTGTCGTCTTATTCCTTGGCTCAAGCCGATTCGATTGAACCCTATGACGTGATTTCCATCATGATAATTTGTCGGCCATTTTTTATTTTCTGAAAAGGCTACTTTTTCAAACTCCTCCCTAAGCCATTGCTCTGACTCTCACCAAAATTGAACCAGATCATCTCCAGACCGTGCCGACCTAAAGTCATAAATTTCATAAAAACGCTGCTAGTCGTTCTCGAATACCATGCAAATTAATGTTATGTAGCGCTTGCAAAAACCGACTGTATCTCCGCACCGCTTTATCGTATTCTGAACAAACTTGGTCCATGTCATCACAAGCATGACCTGAGGCTACATTCAGCGCTGCGCCCTCTAATCGTCCGCAGATATGAAAAAATTTGATTCAGGGCGTCATGTCGAGTCGACTGATATAAAATTTTCCCAGATCGACCATTTTGGATCTCGGCCTTTTTGAATTATGTGCTAAAATGAACACATGAACGAATTGTTACGAAACTACGATGCCCTGAAGAAGTCTGAAAAGTTTCGAAACAGCACCACCTAGTGGTAAAAAGCTTATGACTGGGGTTGACTTATTTTCACAGGAGTCATATCGTTGGGATCCTGAATCCTTGCCGAGTCCAGCAGATTTCCCAGGTTTTGGCATATGGTTTGTGCAGCATTGTAATTTAGCGCTTAAAAAAACATTTGCGGATATCTTCGAAACCGATCGAGACGAAACCACCGTCAGAAGTTTGGAATCATAGAGTCAATGCCCAAATGTCAAAATATTTAAATGCTAAACTTAACAAATGCATTGGTGTAACATTTCGAAACTCAGCGTGTGCCATAAGCAGCATGCCCTGAAGGTACTCAAAAGACTTTGAGACAGCGCCACCTTTTGGTCAAAAGTCATAATTAATTTCCAAAAATGCTAATAACTTTTGAATAAATTTGCCTATTGTAATGACACTGATCTTGATAGATTCCTTGGGTTATGCCGAAAACATAGATACCAGGTTTGTCATAATCAGCTTCAACTTCCTGTGCGACATCTTCTTCCTGTCTGCCATCTTTATTTTTTTTAAACCTTTTTTTCTAACTTCTCCTAGACCGTTAGTCAGATTTTCACCAAAATTGAATCGTGTCATCTCCAGACCAAGCCAACTAAAAGTTATGGATTTCACATTTTGACACCAAACTTTGTATGTTCCATTGTCACCTCACTCTGACCACAATGCATCGATTTCATAACTGCGCCACCTATTGGTCGAAAGTGATAAACCATTAAATCATTTTATAAGTTACTCTATATCATTTTCAAACCATTTTGCCTAAATATTTAAATGTCTTTAATTGTTCCTTGCTGCAGTTGGTCTGAAACTCCCAGCCATGTCGGCATGTCTTGTCGTCTGCTTTTCCGCTTGGCCCCGTAATGGCTGCTTGCAGCTATATTTTCTTAATGTTCCCTTAATGTTCAAAATGTCATGTTTCAAATGTTTAAAAAAACTTTCTTTCTTGGTTATGTGAACGTGAAAGGGACAGTCTATTGTAGAATTTTGCAGACATTATGGGATGTTACTTTTGAATGTTCTGAAACAAGTAACATTAAAAAAAACAGAAGAACATCCAACTAAAATGTTTCAGGTTAAAATGTTCCACGAACAATGTATAAATATTATTTTTGTGATAACATTTTGAGAACATTATTAAAGATTATTAATAACTTTGAATGTTATACTAATGTTACTGGAAGAACGTTTGCTCATAACATTGAGAGAACGTTGGACAGAGTTCTACGTTAGCTGGGTTCTAGTGTGTTCTCCTGCTTTTCCGTGATCCCTGATGAGTCGTCTCCTTTAAATCTCAAGCAAGGGAAGTCTTGCATGGAGCTGAAGACACTACACGTGTTGTAGAACACACCACCAGCAGGCGGGAGAGAGACTTTCCCCTTTCGTCTTTGTGAATCGGTCGCAAACGTCCCATTCCCCGTCGCTCTCTCCCTCTCTCTCTCTCTCTCTCTCTCTCTCCGCACTCCAGTGATGTGTCGTTACACACTCGGCTAGCTCCTCGTCCATGACAGACTGTTACCTCCTGAAGCGGAAACGCATTTGATTGTTAACATCTGGGCCATTACAATTGCAAACTAGGGCTCTGTACATCAATCAGAAAGTGCTTTCAAAACAAAGAGACCGTCCTCCAATCAATCTATCGGGAAACGGGGGCATTACATGCTCCTGTAATCCTGGCTAATTAGCGGGATAATGGGAATGAGATTTATGAATCCGGTGCTGTTGAGGTGCGGCTGCAAATGAGCAGGGAAGCAAGCCAGAGCCGCAATAAATGCAACGAGCTCTTCAACACATTGTTGTTTTTAATCAACTTCTCTCCTCCTTCCACATATATCTATCTATCTATCTATCTATCTATCTATCTATCTATCTATCTATCTATCTATCTATCTATCTATCTATCTATCTATCTATCTATCTAGGCCTATCTATCTATCTATCTATCTATCTATCTATCTATCTATCTATCTAGGTATCTATCTATCTATCTATCTATCTATCTATCTATCTATCTATCTATCTATCTATATATCTATCTATCGTTCTATCTATCTATCTATCTATCTATCTATCTATCTATCTATCTATCTATCTAAGTATCTATCTATCTATCTATCTATCTATCTATCTATCTATCTATCTATCTATCTATCTATCTATCTATCTATCTATCTATCGTTCTATCTATCGTTCTATCTATCTATCTATCTATCTATCTATCTATCTATCTATCTATCTATCTATCTGTCCTTCATCCATCTATTTATTTATCTATACATCTATCTATATCTATCATCTAAATTAATAGGAAAATGTAAAAAAACATCCATTGTAGACAGAATTATTGATCATAATGTCTTCAATTTGATTATAATGTTTAGGATGCAACACAAAATTATTTAAATGTATTGCATTACATTCCAGTATGTAACAAACAACAACAGTTCTTACTGTAAATTACACAGAGAGTAACAGTATTAGGTTTACGTTTAGATTAAACCTTCAGAATAATGTTGTGGCTGTGCTCTCCTCAGGAACACTGAAATCACTTTGAGAAACTTCTCAAATCTCTCCATAACACAGACGGTGTTTGAGCCTTGACCCTCCAGGCCTGTCTCTATCACACTGATTTATGTATTTATTCATGCGGGCAACCAATAACTGAGACACAACTTTAACCCCAACGCTCATCATTGTTGTGTGTAGCTGTGTCCACAAGGAGAATGTGTAACGTATTGTACATTCACCTTATTTACGTAATAAAAACTAAAAAAAAAAAAAACTATAGGCACTGCAAACATACATAACCGGACCAAGACTGAGGAAAACCCACAGCTTGAATACACAGACTAATCAACTGGAACCGAAACAGGTGCAATCATAACACACTAATCATACACTATACACTAGCAGGGCAGCTTAACAAGAAATACATGTCAACGTATATTGTGCCATGGTTTTATATTTTCTTATGTATGTATATGTCTTATTTTGTGTTATTATTCTGCTGCTGTCTCTTTTAAAATAGTTTTTGGGGGGATTTTCATCGTTTTATATGATCAGTTAGCCAGGTTTACACCATCATCCCTATCACCATGATGTTATATTGATTATTGAAAACATGATATTTGTAGAAAAAAAACGTTTGCATCGTCAAGATTATGATTCAGGGAATGCATGAACCGATGACATTTTAAAGTTCAATGCAATGTAAGTTGCTGTGGATAAAAGTGTTGGCACTGAGATGACATAATGCTATTCGTTATAGAATATTTTATGTACAGAAATATAAAAAGAAAACGAACTGGAAAAGCATTTGTTCATAGAAAGACCCCGTCGTATTTGAGCATGGTTCTCCTCGACAGCTCAAGTCTCCAACTGCTGTCTCTTCGTGGCTTGCTGGTTTGATGGGTGTAAAGTGTCTTTGTGTTGGACCGAGTGTGTGTGTGTCCCCTCGCAGAGTGTGAGCAGGAACAGGTCATGAAGCCGTAAGAAAGGAGTGAACATATGGAGGATCCTCAGCTGGCCTGGCAGATGGACGAGGGTTTCTCTCGCTTTTCTTCATCCAGCACGCAATAATGGACCTTTCACAGCAGGATTCAGGATACGTTTATTGCTCTTAAATGAAAAGCAAGAAATACTCTTTTATTTTACTTTATTCATCTATTTATCAATTTTCCAAACCACTTGTCTGTACGTTATTCTTAGCTCAAACATCATCATCGGTTTGATATGCTTGATCAAATGTATTCAAAAGCATCAAACACAAGGACTGGGCGAACAAGGAGAGGCACACTGGAGAGTCTCAGTGAAACCACAGGAAACCAAGAGGACAAACTCACGTCCATTTGGCCGATGCATTTATCCAAAGAGGTGTTGGTGTTTCAAACCTGTGTAACTTTCTTTCAAAATGGGTCGAGTTTCAGTGAATAACGCCGTCTTCAGAAGAGCTGACGGTTATACAGTATAATGCACATGTGAATGCTGTGATACTGGGCAGAGATGTGTGTTTGAGGCTTTTTTGAGGCTCGACAAACGTGTTCACTACAGATGAAATTGTAGCGTTTTATATAGTTTTTTAAATTACTTTTTATTTTTGTATTTTCCATTTTAATTTTAGTATTAAAAATTTAATTGTTGACGTAAAAAAATCATATATATATATATATATATATATGATTTTTTTGCATCAACAATTCAATTTTCACTAGTTAAAATGATGCATTTCTGATATGTAAAACAAGAATTTCAACTTATTACTGATATATGCACATTTGAATGGCAGATCATTGATATTTGACTCAATAATAGATAGATAGAAAGATAGATAGATAGATAGATAGATAGATAGATAGATAGATAGATAGATAGATAGATAGATAGATAGATAGATAGATAGATAGATAGATAGATAGATAGATAGATAGATAGATAGATAGATAGATAGATAGATAGATAGATAGATAGATAGATAGATAGATAGATAGATGCAATCGTAGATGTCAAAAATTAGATTTAATACTAGTTGAAATTAAATTTTTGCTAGCAATAATTAATATTTTATAAGTGGAAAATAGTAAAAAATAAATAAATAAATAAATAAATAAAAAAAATGTAACTTTATTTCAAAATGGGTCGAGTTTCAGTGAATAACGCCGTCTTATGATATGTGATACTGGGCAGAGATGTGATGTTTGAGGCTTTTTTGAGCTCGACAAACGTGTTCACTACAGATGAAATTGTAGTGTTTTATATAGTTTTTTAATTACTTTTTATTTTTGTATTTTCCATTTTAATTTTAGCATATATATATATATATATATGATTTTTTACATCAACAATTCAATTTTCACTAGTTAAAATGATGCATTTCTGATATGTAAAACAAGAATTTCAACTAATTACCGATATATGCACATTTGAACGGCAGATCATTGTGATATTTGAAAATTGGGTTTTATACTAGTTGAAATTAAATTTTTGATAGCAATAATTCACATTTTACTAGTGGAAATGTAATTTCTGATATCAGAAATAGTAAAAATAAAATTATCAAGAACGCTATTCGCTATCAAGAACTGGATTTCTGTATTTTAAGAGTGAATACATCCTTTATTTCCAGATATCAAGAGTGAGCATTGTTACGAGTACAAATTTCATTCCTGAAATCAAGATTGATCGATTTAACTCTTTCCCTTCCAGCGGTTTTTGATCATTTTCACAAAGGTTTCATGGCCTCCAGAATATTGTATGAAAATCTGAACATGTCTAGCTTTCTTTTTTATCAACACTTCAATGTGTGAAAGTTTCATAAAAAAGCAACATTTTGAGCAAAAGGTTTTTGTGAAAGACTCACGTCTATCAACAAAGCTTCACATTTAATTCAGTAACATTAGGCAGGTTTGATTTATATGTTTAATGTTGATGATCATGTTATTTTACAGATGCATATGATTACATATGATATCGCTTGATTCTGCTTCTTCTTCTCCAGTGTTTTGATCAGGAGATTCAGGCCCTGTTTACACGAGAACGCCCGCGGGTGAAAACGTAAAAAAATTTGATCGGATGTGCCTTTTGTTTACACGGCGACGGCGTTTTTTGGGGCTTAAAAACGCAAAAAAGTGAAACCACCCTCTATAGTGTAAATCTTAAAAACGTTCCCATGTAAAGGGTAAAAACACAAAAGTCTGCTTGACAGTGAAGGTTGTACGCAGGCGCGCGGACTTGGTGTTGTTGTAGTGTGCACTCCTAGCCGCCTGGAGTACATACTACATTGAATTTTACACACTTTTGCGTCATCATATGCATGCGGATGTCTAAACGCATAATAAAAAGTGATAACGCAACACCACTTTTGCATTTTCTCTTCAGAATCGTTTCCGTGTAAACATACTGTAGCCTCAGTCCTCTTTCAGAAGATGTGTTATAGCGCCCCCTACAGTGTAAACACTCAGTCAATGCCGTTGAAGCGTTTTCTCACAAATGACGGAAATCTCCAATGGCGTGGAAAGAGTTAACTAGTGAAAACTGTTGCTAGCAAAATTATTAAAAATATAAATGGTGTGTGAGTGTGTTGGGTGCCCTGGAGTCCTCACGACCCCTGACCGTCCCTGCCGCGCGAGGACATCTCCCAGTAAAGACCCGTTCAGATTCAGATAAGCCCATTTCTTTTCTTGCAGCATCTCTTTAATGTCAGGCCTGAAATATGAAGTCATTAGGCGATATTAAAACAGTGCTGACAAACTAATTAACAGAAGACATTATACGGGATGGGCTCGATTAATCCGCTTTAATTGCTCTTTTAAATGGAGGCCCCAATTAAAATTAATAAAGATTTACCGGTGATCACACAAACCCACGGCGAGGAGTTTCCGTGTGAAGGTTAGGCAGAAGTCAGGAGTCTGTGAGCTCAAGTTCTGCTCTAGGAGCCCTCGACGATACACTCCTCGACAGACACACACACACCTCTGGAGGACAGGAACGTTCGACAGTCTTTTCATTCCGTATATCGAGTGAAACGCTTCAGGAACAAGAACACATGTGGGCGGGGCTTGATTGTGTCTGTGGGGAATTGATTGGATGGGTGTGGTTTGCTATTGGCTGATCTCATGTGATCCGCCCTCGTCATCAGAGAAGAGATGCTGCAACTTATTCTGATTCAAGATTATTAACACAATAATGGTGTGCACTGATAAATCATTAAGAATAAATCCTAAAATATTCCATTAAAACTAAGAATGGTCCATTGTGATGTCATGGTTGAAACACGGTCAATCATAAGTTATACTCGTGTTGCCATATTATTGTTTAGCATTCAGTGAATCCACTAAACTGATGTGTTTGCTCACTTCTTCAATTCATTCAGCTGTTTCTGGAGATCCTGCGGGCACATTCACAGTCCAGTGTTTCCCTCTTGTGGTCAGAGTTATGAAGCACAAGACCAGAGTTGTTCCTCTGTGTATGTTTTAGTTTATATGGATTATTAAAATGCTGATATTTCTATGTGCCCTTTACAGGGTGACCCATCCTGAACGTGAATACACTCACCTAAAGGATTATTAGGAACACACACTAATACTGTGTTTGACCCCCTTTCGCCTGAATTCTCCGTGGCGTTGATTCAACAAGGAGCTGAAAGCATTCTTTAGAAATGTCGGCCCATATTGATAGGATCGCATCTTGCAGTTGATGGAGATTTGTGGGATGAAGCTCCCGTTCCACCACATCCCAAAGATGCTCTATTGGGTTGAGATCTGGTGACTGTGGCGGCCATTTTACTACAGTCAACTCATTGACATGTTCAAGAAACCAATTTGAAATGATTCCAGCTTTGTGACATGGTGCATTATCCTGCTGGAAGTAGCCATCAGAGGATGGGGACATGGTGGCCATAAAGGGATGGACATGGTCAGAAACAATGCTCAGGTAGGCCGTGGCATTTAAACGATGCCCAATTGGCACTAAGGGGCCTAAAGTGTGCCAAGAAAACCATTACACCACCACCAGCCTGCACAGTGGGAACAAGGCATGATGATCCATGTTCTCATTCTGTTTACGCCAAATTCGGACTCGACCAACAGAAATCGAGACTCATCAGACCAGGCAACATGTTTCCAGTCTTCAACTGTCCAGTTTTGGTGAGCTCTTGACAATTGTCGCCTCTTTTTCCTATTTGTAGTGGAGATGAGTGGTACCCGGTGGGGTCTTCTGCTGTTGTAGCCCATCCGCCTCAAGGTTGTGTGTGTTGTGTCTTTGCTGCATACCTCGGTTGTAACGAGTGGTTATTTCAGTCAAAGTCGCTCTTCTATCAGCTTGAATCAGTCGGCCCATTCACCTCTGACCTCGAGCATCAACAAGGCATTTTCGCCCACAGGACTGCCATCGCATACTGGATGTTCATTCTTTGTAAACCCTAGAAATGGTTGTGTGTGAAAATCCCAGTAACTGAGCAGATTGTGAAATACTCCGGCCACGCTCAAAATCGCTTAAATCCCCTTTCTTTCCCATTCTGACATTCAGTTTGGAGTTCAGGAGATTGTCTTGACCAGGACCACACCCCTAAATGCATTGAACCAACTGCCATGTGATTGGCTGATTAGATAATTGCACTCTTGAGAAATTGAACAGGTGTTCCTAATAATCCTTTAGGTGAGTGTATGTGTGTATGTGACTCACATGATGGCGCTGTTTCATCACACTCTAAAAAATGCAGGGTTGTTTTAACCCAATTTTGGGTCAAATACGGACAAACCCAAACGTTGGGTTAAAAATGTAATTTTAACAAATTAACCCAACCGCTGGGTTTGTCAATATTTGGCCCAAAATTGGGTTAAAACAACCCAGCATTTTTTAGTTTCTGTTGTGTACATGTGTGTGTTCCCTGTTGTTCTAGACACACACACACACACACCTGGTTTCCCTCCTGTACAGTCATTGATGTCAATATCTGCCATGATTTCAGGAAAATGCTGGATAAAGCTGTAATGTTTTGCATCCAAAACATGTCGCATGGTTTTCATGCAATTTTCAGTCAGGAATTGCTAGTGAATTTCGCAAATCATTACTGAGAAACAGCAACACAGCGAACTGAACTTTTTGAAGTAAAAAGACTGAAATAGTCTTTTCTTGTTAAACGTAATGTAAAAATCAAATAAACATGATTTTTACAGGACAGTATATGTCCTCTTATTCTTCTCTGCACAGCACACCTGTTCCTCGAGTTGTTCTTTGTGTGCATGTGAAAGATATGATTCATATGTGCATATGTTTGGTGTGTTTCGGGAGTCTGAGAACGTCTGCAGGAAGTGGAGAGCCGTGTGAACTCATCAGAGAAACGTCTTGCACTTCACAAAATAAGTCACAACAAATTAATCCGAGAGACACACCTTGACACAACTGTGTGTACATTTTAATTGGAAACAAATCAATTAATGTGTAGTAGATTGATCTAATTGGAAGAGAACGCTGCGTAAATAATTACTACGTTTGTATTTTGTACTCTTCCTCGCAAAGCAATTAAACTAATGTTTTAATTTCTTTAATTTTATCATTTCAGAAGTAATTGCTGCTTGAGTGCCTCGCAGGGCCTCGGGTTTAATGCGTTCACTGCCGACGGGAGCCAAACACGTAAGCATTGATAAACGGGGTTCTTCTGAATCTTCTTATTGCATATAGATGCCACACTTATTTGTCTCTTTCAAAGATCTGAATATTTCTCAGGGTTGAGTTTGTCTTTTTTTATGTTTTGGTTTTGTTTCATGTTCTTGTTTCATGTCTGTCATGTGATCCCCTGTTCTAGTCATGTGATCTGTGCTGTCATTAGTTCATTGTTTACAGGTGTCTCTTGTCTAGTCATTAGTCTTGTGTGTATTTAAGCTCTAATGTTTGTCATGTGTCCTTGTCAAGTATTGTTTCCTGTAACCACTGTTTGATAAAGAGGTCATATAAAGCCATTTTTATACAAGTTAATATGATTCTTTAGGGTCTAAATTAAAAGTTTGTAATGTACTTTTATTAAAAATTCTCATCAGTATTGTAAGAAAACGCTCATTTTACTTGGTCCAAAACAGCTGTTTTCAGTTTCAGTGCATATGCCTTTAAATGATAATGAGCTTCGATGACTCCGCCCCGCTTGTGGAGTGTTGCCTTGACAACAGTTGAGGGTATATTTTGGGGGAAGAATGGCAGCGGTAGTCTCTGAGGACACATCTGTGCAATCATAGAAGTTCGATTTTTTGACATTACTTCTTAATCAGTAACAGATACAGTTATAAACCATCTACAAAAGTAAGCTTAGTGTAGTGTTACCACGCTATCTTTAACACCTGCGTACACGGTATGTAATAACACAATAACCATTACACGTTGTTCATTATAAACGTGGGATTATGAATTATATTGAGAACATCGTACATAGAAAACGAATAGTTGGTACCGATTCTTTTAGCCACCTAGCGCCACCTAGTGTCCAACAGGTTTGTGTGTGTGTGTGTGTGAGTAATGCAGGGGATTTGGAACCATTCAAGCAAGTCTGAGACCTCTACGACTTATGGTCAATGACAACCAGATACTTTATAGGGTTAGAAAAGAAAAATTGGCAAAATCCAACAAATATAGGCTAATAGTGGACCTTCAGTTCTCGGACCTGTAATAACATGGTAATTAACATTAGTGTGTGCTGGGAAAAAGAGACCTGAGGTGTATAATAAGCGAACAAATCTGCAGCATTTCCAGATATTTGGCAGGCTAAATACTCCTCAGTGACTCAATTATAGTCACTCGAATTGAATTCACATTTGTTTGTAGTGCTTTTCACAATACACATCGTTTCAAAGTCGTTTAAAGTCCACATTACAATTTAGTGATCTGTTATCAGAGGTGACTGCCTAAGTTATGTATTTTAGAAATATACCAACACTATCTCACGACCAATTCGTACGAATTCGACGCATGATTAAAAAGGGTCTAATTCGTACGACCTCACTCGAACTAATTCGTACGATTTGTCTAAACCCACGTGATGGTTAGGTTTAGGGGCGGGGTCAGGGGTAGGTCATTCGTACGAATTCATACGAATTGGCCAATTCGTAAAATATGTACGATTTAGCAAAATCGTATTAATTCGTACGAGTGAGGTCGTATGAATTGTTACGAATTAGCCACTTTTTAATCATTCGTCGAATTCGTACGACTTGGTCGTGAGATCGGGTTGAATATACATATACAAAATCACAGTTAGCAAAAAATGTATTGATTTAAGGCAGTATTGTGTATTATGAAATGTATTGTGATTGTCATTGAGTACCGATTTGCCTCTGATTTCTCAGCGATATACACAAAACTTGGAGAGTGAAAATTGGGTCAAGAATCGTGCAGCGTCTGCACTAGCAACACCAAGGTCATGGGTTCGATTCCCAGGGAGGGCATGAACCTATAAAGTATAGAACTTGAATGCAATGCAGCTCGCTTTGCAATAAAAGCGAAATGCATTACTGTGAATGTTTGTTGTCCTAGCGTTCAGTGAGAGTGTGTTCGGCTGCAGTTCCAAACGCTTCCACTAGAGGAAACTCTCTCTCATTCATTTCCAGTGCGCTCGTTTCTGACCGCGAGCAGCTCAAGTGTGACTGTATAGAGTGCCGAAGTTAAGACGTCACTCTGTAGGCCGAAGTGAGTTAGCATTTTAGCACTACTGGTTCTCTCGCTCTAAAGCCCATGGGAGTTTCGAATGGGTTTTTGCTAAATGGCCTGAAATAAGGTCTGTGGTGAACAAAGCCTCTAAATATTTTCACGTTTTGATCTATGACATAGAACACACAGTTAAAACCTGCTTGTGTTTTTTTAAACTTTATTGTGTCTGATTGTGTTTTTTAAAAATCTATATATAGGCTTCAAAATGTATAAATTTTGGATTAACTTGTAAAGATTGTCTTGACAGACAAAACGTGTAAGTGTCACAATTCTTTGTTAAACACAGATCTTATTTTTTGCGATTTTCCAAAAGTCTATGGGGAAAATGCATTGCTTTTCGACCGAGGGAACCCATGCGCCGCTAGCTTACGAGTTGTCCTACAAAGTGACGTCATCGCTTCGGCACTCTATTTCAGGACCATTTAACCTTTTCCAATCATGTCCATGATTTATTTTTGTGTGTTCACACAGCAAGAGTCAAAACCAAAACCAAGTTTCATACCATTCCTGATGAAGTAAAACATTTTTAAAAAATTAAAAAAGTCAAAAATTACCGAAGAGCATCAGAGGGCATTACCTTCAGGGCAATTAATAGAAGTTGCACTAGAAACCTATAGGTCATGCATGAACCTATAAAGTACAGGCCTTCGGATAAAAGCAAAATGCATAAATGTGACCCAATTCAAAATTATCAAAATTATCAAATTATCAAAATTATACATTTTTCTTTTATGCCAAAAATCATTCGGCAATTAAGTAAAGATCATGTTCCATCAAGATATTTTGTAAAAATTATTATTGTGAGTGTATGCAGTAAAATCGTGAACATAAAAGCACAACTTTAAAGGCGATTTTACCAATGTTTAGGTTTATTATAGTTGTATCTCGGCCAAATATTGCCCTATCCCAGCAAACAAATTTAGGATATGGGAACGTTCTGGGACCGTTAGTTTTTGGTTCCCAGAACGTTCCTAGAACTGTCCCTTAAGGTTAAGTTGAACGTTCCCGGAACATTCTCCTTACGTTATAAAAATGGAACCTAAAAATAACCCATGAAACGTCCCTATAACGTTCTTGTTTGGTTCCCAAAAAAATAACTTCAACGTTAGGGGAACGTTCTGTGTTTGCTGGATCAATGGAAAGCTTATTTATTCAGCGTTCAGATTATGCATAAATCTCCATTTAAAAAACTAAATGGCCCTCGTGCCTGTTTTTGTGCCCCAGGTCCCAGATGTGCGTGTTTGCTGCGCTGTAACAGCTGAATCAGAGGCTGACGTCTGCTGTGAATGGCAGGAGTGATGAGTCGACTGCACGGGTGCTTGGAGGAGGAGCGCATGGGGATTCTGCTGCGCTTGCACATCTCTGCTATGAGCTCATGTTGCACATTACTCATGAGGAGAGAATGCATTGTTGTTGTTTTTAAGACACGGCCGTAGTAAGCGCTCGCGTGGCCCTCACAATGAATGCGGCCTTAGAAACGTGCCTTGAATTGGCCACAGGAAACAATGTGAGCAGCATACTTTCCTGAACAGCCTTTATTTGGTGGATTAGTTGCACCTTAGTGGCCTGGAATCGGGGAAAGATGTTTTGAATGGAGCTGTGGGGACGTCCAGTTAGCAGAACGGGAACGCAGCCGTCAGGAGCTTTGAAAGGGGAAAGGAGGCCTAGTGGTATCAGTGTGTCATTGTGCCGGACACGTTTGCTGCTGTTTGTTCGGTTTAACGCTAAAAGAGAATCTTCACGCAGCTCTTTTTAACCGCAGTGACCACAAGTGTCCAGCTGGAAAGAGGACAGACGCTGAACACACATTTGTAACACCAATCAAACATCCGTTCAGAGTTCATTCGTAATTAATATATATATATATATATATATATATATATATATATATATATATATATATATATATATATATATATAAAACGTATTTATACATCATGGAACTTTTTTCCTGAAACGTATCAGACTTTCCTCAGACTTTTTTTTTAAATGTTACAACTTTCGGAATGTTCAGAGAACGTTCAAAAGTAACATTCTAATAAATTTGAGGAACGTTCAGCAACATTTTCAGCTTGTTGAGCAAATGTATACACACTGCGCATGTGCTCAAGCTGCTGATGCAGAAAGCATTTGGATTCAATGGTTTACATATTATTCATTCAATATTTTAAGATCTACTCCTTTCGATCCGACTGAAATTCGAATCAAGATCAGTCGAGGTGTTTTACATGAAGGAGCCATCAGTCTGATTATTAAAGTCCCCCCTGTAAAACTCATCATATTTTTTCTTGTGCCTTAAAATATCTTGAATGTAACTCAACACCATTGCCTTATTTAGTATGCGCGGTTCTATGAATATGCAAATGAGCACCGCCTCCACTCACTCACTCGGAGATCCACTGGTTGACGATCACACGTTGATCTGATTGGTTACAAGGTGGTTTGTGACGTCAGAAACACCAGCGATTTCAAAGCGTGTTTTGAGACTGTCTTTGGTTCACTGCAGTTTTAATACTCAGCAATGCTGTCCACTTCTCAACGCACACATGGTGTGTGTTAAAGCGGATTAAACACACCACATACACACATAAACAACATTAAAAGCTTGATCCATCACAGGGGAACTTTAACAGATTAGTGTGCATGTAGAAATCATTGTTTGCATGTTGGTACCAAAGCATTAAGACCCCATTTTTAACCTTTTGGTTCTCTTTGCATGGCGGTAAAATATGACCATTTTTTATTTATAAATCAGATAATGTAATATACAGTATTTTAATTCGATAATGTGTTTATTAAATATTTTGAATTTGTAATGATACTAAATAATATTTATGCAGCAGTTTAATTTATTCACTTTGTGAGCATAGACCTGAGAAACTGAGATTCCCAATTGAAACTGTCGTAAATTCTTGGATGTTTTGAATCACAGACTCTATCACAGGTCTATAGGTATAAGTTTGGTCTCTTTTTAAAAAGACGACACTTGGCAGATTATTGCTGAAAAAGTAAAAAAATAAAAAAATAAAAATAATAATATGATATATATATATATATATATATATTAATATATTTATATATATATTTTTTTTTTCTAACACAAGTTTTACTCTAAAACTGTGAGAAAATCAAAGCCATAAATGATCCAAATTTAAAGGTTGATATCTCAGTAAATGAGCGTTCAGTGAGAGTGTGTCCGGCTGCAGTTCCAAACGCTTCCACTAGAGGAAACTCTCTCTCATTCATTTCCAGTGCGCTCGTTTCTGACCGCGAGCAGCTCAAGTGTGACTGCATTTCAGGACCATTTAACCTTTTCCAATCACGTCCATGATTTATTTTGTGTGTTCACACAGGAAGTCTCAAAACCAAAACCAAGTTTCATATCATTCCGATGAAATAAAAAAAAAAATATTTAAAAAAACACAAAACATAAACATTTTCAGTTGAAAATGACAGAAGAGGATCAACGTGATCAATCTGAAATGTAAGAGACTGTAAAACAGGTCAAAATTTGGTCATGTTTTGCTACAATAAAATAACAGCAAACAGGTTTAAATTGTCACAGTTTATTTATTTATTTTTGGTTATTTATTTATTTATTTATTTTTTTGGGGGGGGGGTTCTTTAAGTTGAAAGAAAGCGTTTAGAAAACCCTCAAACAATCATAACCCTCAAAAGATTAACCCCATATTAACTGCAGCAATATGAATCTTTTATAATTAAATTAAAAACCGCACACTGCTAGATAATCATAAACAAGAATATGAAAACCAATATACGTGATTTTTCTAAATTTTGAGGGAAATGCGTCTACATGCAATATAATTACTCTGGGGTCCCACATAAACAGCAATATTCCACCTTTACTCAAATCATACAGCTAAATTATAATTATTTACACTTTTTTTTAATAATTATTACAGATGCTTCATGAGACACTTCACAGAAGAAACAAATGCACATTAAAAACACAAATCATAACTGCTTTTCCATTTCATTACCAGGACTAAAAAACACATCACGCATTTGTCTACAGTGGCATTATAAAAGCAAAATATATTACATTGAAAAACCAAAATCTCCAAACTATTGTTATTATTAAACAAACCTATTCCACAGACAAAATGAAACAAACTCGCTGGCAGTCAACAGCAAAATATTTAGAATATATGTTTTGATTTGTCTATAAAGCTTGACGATTCACTTATAAAAAGAAACATGTGTGATTGACACTCATGATAAATACAGCGTCCTGTAGGTGGCGCTCTGGGTTCACAGGTAGGAGGGGGATTTGAAGTCCTCGGGGACGTCACTGTCCAGTTTGCAGATGACTTTGTAGATGGCTTTCTTCCAGGAAGGGTCGGAGTCTTTGGAGAGGGAGACGGCACTGAAGAACTCCTGAAGTGTGATTTCAGCCACCTCCAGGAATCTTTCAGGAACCTGAGGAACAAACGTTTGAAACACACCTCAGTTAAACACTGATTACACACTCAATAGACCCTGTTTGAAAAAAACGTCACAATGTTTACTAAATGAAAAGCGGTCAATACTGCAGTGAGTGAACCCCCTCACAAGTGTGTTGGTGAGGACAGCAAACCAGATCACTTTAGAAATGCCTTAGTAACCAGCCAGAATGCCATGGCAACCACCCAGAACCACAATCCCAGCACCTAGCAACCACCCTGGACACCCTAGCAACTACATAACAAGCATTCAGAAACCACTTAACAATGTCTTAGCAACCTTAAACATGTCTTAAAACACTTAACCATCCAGAATTGCCTAGCAACCACCTTACAACCACCGTAAATACCCCAACAACAACCTAAAATGCCTTAGCAATCACCCAGAACACACTAAGCTTGAAACCACCTAGCAATGCCTTAGTAACCACCCAGAATGCCATGGCAACCACCCAGAACCACAATCCCAGCACTTAGCAACCATCCTGGACACCCTAGCAACTACTTAACAAGCATTCAGAAACCACTTAACAATGTCTTAGCAACCTTAAACATGTCTTAAAACACTTAACCATCCAGAATTGCCTAGCAACCACCACCTTACAACCACCGTAAATACCCCAACAACAACCTAAAATACCTTAGCAATCACCCAGAACACACTAAGCTTGAAACCACCTAGCAATGCCTTAGTAACCACCCAGAATGCCATAGAAACTACCTAACAACCACCCAAAATTCCCCAGCATTGACCTAAAATGCATAAGCAACCAACCAGAACACACTAGGCTTGAAACCACCAAGCAATGCCTTAGCAACCACCCAGAATACTTTGGAAACCACCCAGAACCACAATATCAGCACCTAGCAACCTCTTAACCAACAACCAGAATACCCTAGTAACAACATAAAGTGCTTTAGCAACCACCTAGAATGTCCTATCCTATAAACCACCTAACAATAACCCAAAATACCTTAGTAACAACCTAACATGCAATCATCCAGAACACGTATATCCAGAAACCGCTTAACAATACCTTAGCAACCACCCAGAATGCCTTATCAACCTCCATAACACCCATGCAACCACCTACTGTAGCAACCACCTAACAACCAACAAGAACACCATAGCTACAACCCAAAGTGCCTTATCCACCACCTAGAACACCCTAGCCCATAAACCCTCAAACAACCACCCCAAATACCCAAGCAACAACCTAAAATGTCTTAGCAACCACTCAGAACCAAAATGCAAGCCCCTAGCAAAAACCCTAAACACCCTAGCCCATCATTTATTTAATGTATACAGAGCTTTTAACAATATAGCAGCTCAAAGCAGCTTTACAGTGATAATAGGAGATTACAGTAACAGAGATTGTTTGGGCTTTACAGCAGCTCTAGAATAAAGTTATTGTCCAGATAAAGTCAGTTTTGATTGATTCACTTCCGCTGCAAAGATCATTAGTTATTAACTTAGAGGCCGCTTAATCTTCCCGGTCTACAGACATTTGTTAAGACATCTATTTTAAACATTACAATCCTCATGATTACTTTAGTTAACTCTACAATAAGAAAATCCCCTTCACCAGCTAATCACTCCTCGACAGCGATGCCATAGAGATACACAGAGTGACCGCAACAACGCAAGTTCAAAGACAAAATTCTAAAGTCTTGTGCCTCTGGTGCGTAAGGTCTATAGTTATAAGGTCTATAGGTATAAGGTTTATAGGTATAATGTCTATAGGTATACGGTTTATAGGTATAAGGTCTATAGGTGTAAGGTTTATAGGTATAATGTCTATGGGTATAAGTTTTATAGCTATAAGATATATAGGTATAAGGTCTATATGTATAAGGTTTAAGGTTTATAAGTATAAGGTTTATATGTATAAGGTCTACATGTATAAGGTTTATAGTTATAATGTTTATAGGTATAAGGTCTATAGGGATAAGGTCTATGGTCTATAGGTATAAGGTTTATAGGTATAATGTCTATAGGTATAAGGTTTATAGCTATAAGATCTATAGGTATAAGGTCTATAAGTATAAGGTTTTTGGTTTATAAGTATAAGGTTTATAGATATAAGGTCTATAAGTATAAGGTCTATAGGAATAAGGTGTATAGGTATAAGGTCTATAGGTATAATGTTTATAGGTATAAGGTTTATAGATATAAGGTCTATAGGTATACGGTCTATAGGTATAAGGTCTATAGGAATAAGGTGTATGGGTATAAGGTCTATAGGTATACGGTTTATAGGTATAAGGTCTATAGGAATAAGGTGTTTAGGTATAAGGTGTATAGGTATAAGGTCTATAGGTATAAGGTGTATAGGTATACGGTTTATAGGTATAAGGTCTATAGATATAAGGTTTAGAGGTATAAGGTCTATAGGTATAAGTTTTATAGGTATAAGTTGTATAGGTATAATGTTTATAGGTATAAGGTTTATAGATATAAGGTCTATAGGTATAAGGTCTATAGGTATACGGTTTATAGGTATAAGGTTTATAGGTATAAGATATATAGGTATAAGGACTATAGGTATAATGTTTATAGGTATAAGGTTTATAGATATAAGGTCTATAGGTATAAGGTCTATAGGTATACGGTTTATAGGTATAAGGTCTATAGGTATAAGGTGTATAGGTATAAGGTCTATAGGTATAAGGTGTATAGGTATACGGTTTATAGGTATAAGGTCTATAGATATAAGGTTTAGAGGTATAAGGTCTATAGGTATACGGTTTATAGGTATAAGGTCTATAGGTACAAGGTCTATAGGTATAAGGTCTATAGGTATAAGGTGTATAGGTATAAGGTCTATAGGTATACGGTTTATAGGTATAAGGTCTATGGATATAAGGTTTAGAGGTATAAGGTCTATAGGTATACGGTTTATAGGTATAAGATCTATAGGTATAAGGTCTATAGGTATAAGGTGTATAGGTATAAGTTGTATAGGTATAAGGTCTATAAGTATAAGGTTTATAGGTATAAGATCTATAGGTATAATGTTTATAGGTATAAGGTTTATAGATATAAGGTCTAGAGGTATACGGTCTAGAGGTATACAGTTTATAGGTATAAGGTCTATAGGTATAAGGTCTATAGGAATAAGGTGTATAGGTATAAGGTCTATAGGTATACGGTTTATAGGTTTAAGGTCTATATATATAAGGTTTAAAGGTATAAGGTCTATAGGTATACGGTTTATAGGTATACGGTTTATAGGTATAAGGTCTATAGGAATAAGGTGTATAGAAATAAGGTCTATAGGTAAACGGTTTATAGGTATAAGGTCTATAGGTATAAGGTCTATAGGTATGTGCGCTAGTCCTTGATCTTTAAGCAGCCTCTTTAATGTTCTTGTTTTAAACCAAATACAGTGTCAGAGTCATTAGCTGAGCAGCGTAGATGGACGCTTTGATTGTTGCTTCGAACTTAACTGCTCGGAAAATGCATGAAAGGACAGGGTTCCCATCGCAGGAATCCAGGCGGCTCATCGCTTTGAAGGACTTGGGCTTGTGTGTGTGTGTGTGTGTGTGGGTGGGAAGAAGGTGGATCTATCCGGTGGCATTATTTCCCGGAGAGTAGCTCCGCTTCTCTGTTGACAGTTTTGTTTCTCGTGCATCTCCAGACACAAAAGCAGGCCCTGGGAAAGGAATGTCTTGGTGCTGAGTTAAGACAACTGTCTCGGCTCGTTCCCATCGGCCGGCCCGGCACTCTTGGGATTTCTGGCTTCTTTCGCATCAGTAGCAATCCGAACGGCAGTCAGGCGTGGCCAGGGCATAATCTCAAGTTGTTTTAGCAGATGCTGCAGCTTCCTCTTCCCACAGTTTGGATCAGGGATCATGCGCAGATACAGGTGCGCATCCACTCGCGGGTCAGAACGAGGACACCCGACTGAGAGAACCGACTCGGACCAGCCTCAATCTCTCTGGGGCTTCGTCTACGTTAACCCGGAGACATTTGAAAACTCAGTTTTAGTTTTAAAAACTCTCTCCGTCCACACTGGCGTTTTCAGGCGTTTCAGTGCGGAAGAGGAACTTTTGGAAAACGCCTGAAAACGCAAAATTCCCCTTTACTGCGCATGCGTAAACCCTCACAGAAGCTCTCTGAGATGATACAGACGGGGAAATGAATAATAAACGTATCGCGTAATTCTTCTGGCAGGATAATTTTATTTATCAGAATATCTCAGCGTTCACTGACGCGTCAGGTCGCTCTCTCACCGTTATATGTGTGGTCTCATCTTTGATAACCAAGTCCCCCTGTGGTGTAAATCCAGCTTTTAATGTTGTTTATGTGTGTATGTGGTGTGTTTAATCCGCTTTAACACGCACACCGTGTGTAAGTTGATAAGTGGACAGCATTGCTGAGTATTTCCTCCTTAAAACTGCAGTGAACCAAAGACAGTCTCAAAAACACGCTTTGAAATCGCTGGTGTTTCTGACGTCACAAACCACCTTGTAACCAATCAGATCAACGTCTGAGTGAGTAAGTAAGTGGAGGCGGGGCTCATTTGCATATTCACAGAACTGCATATTCTAAATGAGGAAAGGGTATCGAGTTACATTCAAGATATTTTATGGCATGAGGGAAAAAAATTTAAATGTAATTATGGTGATGAAAGATGAGTTTTAAGGGATAAAATGATTGACTAAAGCGGGACCATATTTACATATTATCTGCTTGAACTGGTCTATTTAGTTTGTAGAGATGTAAAGGCGTGAGTACCTGGAAGTCGTTGGCTTTGTTGTAGTGCATGTTGAGGGCGCGGAAGAGCTCGGACTCTCTGGTGATGGAGATGTCTTTCACATCGGTCACGCCGTCGATGATGGCCTGGCGAGCAAACTTCTCCATCTGGATGTAGTAGAACTCCCTGAAGTTGCTGAACCACTTGATCAGCTGGGACGTGATGCAGCGATTGAACTGAAAACAGTCAAAAATGATTGAGAGGGACAATAAATCCAATCCAACTTTATTTGTAAAGCACATTTAAAACAAGCGCTGGACAATGACATGATTTCGGACAGATTATAAACACATGAGTAACACAACACAAGGGACAAACCTGAAAATAAAAATGCAGAATACAACTCTCAAGCAGGTTTACAGACCAGTGAATGAAAGTGAGTTTTTATTGTGACTCTTATGATATTGTGGGACTCTTATACGCTGTTTGCATCAATGTAATACATATTGTATCATTGGTCTGACAGCGCTCGCCAATGTCAAAATGATAGACCAATCATAAAGAAAGGTTTACTCTTCACAAAACTCAAACATGTAATCCAGTGCGGCTCTGAAAAATCTGAACATTTAAAATCTGTTTGTGATCTAAACTACTCTACTTGTTTTCTATTTTCAATTTTGAATTTAAAATATAGATGTGACAAGAGAAACAGTGTATGGTCGGGGTCATTTCTGTGAATTCAGTCCTTTATTCTGTTGTGGATAGAATAGAAACTATATCATAGAAACTGAAAATCTGTATAAAATTTTCATAGATAGAAACTGAAAATTTTCGATAAAAACTGAAAATCTGTATAAAATCTCATTAAATAATCATTGATTGCCTAATAAGGAACTATCTTAGTCTTAAATTTGATATTATTTACTGATTAGTTCAGCGTGTTTCTATAGTAGTTAGCTGAAGTGTTGATGTATGACTACTCATGAGTCCTGCATAGTTACTTATTAGGGCTGGGTATTGAGACAAATTTCACAATTCGATTTGATTTCGATTCACAAGCTTGCAATTCGATTCAATTTCGATTACGATTCGATTTAATATCGATTATTTTGGATATCAGTTACAATAAATGGCCATTTTTCTCGAGGAAATCAAATCTCTTAACTAATGCTGTAAACTATGGCAGTCTAGTTGTAGCCTATAGGCTTCATTAGCCTAATATGAAGGTAATAATGAACTGTTTTGTAGCTATACAAACACTTAAATTACACTTTTATTTATTTTTATAATAAGATGATTATATGAAATATAAACATTTAAATGGTGGCTGTCATAAAAACTTGCCAGATTTATTCAAATATGCATTAAATATTGAAGAACATTAAGATTATAATGCATATGTAATATGGTGTTTATATTTAGCAAAATGCTCCTCTCTAGAGTTATTTTTTCTTGCTGACTAACGAGTTCATGTGGGTTTTCTGAGGTAAATATGACGCTACATTGATTACAAGCTGTTTAACTGACGTCTTTCCACGGTTGAAACGCTGATTTGGATAAGTTGTCCTCTATCTTTAACACACTTTCAGATGCTCATTCATGTTTATTTGGCGCTGTGACTGGTATTATTAAGCCGGAAGAGAGATCAGCGCTGCTGCTTCTCCAGAGCGATCTCACGCCACAGCGCCAAAACGCTATTTACGTTTTTGAATTTCTAAAGAAAATGAACGTAATTTGAAAATCGAGACTTTGTTTCATATCAATAGTAACAAAGGACTAAGATTATTACGATTTTTTTTGGATGCGCGCAGCCGTGATACAATGTCCCATTCATTCAAATGAAACAGGATGACTAATCGATTCTTGAGACTTAAAAATCGCTATCGGTTCGTAAAAATGAGAATCGATTAATATCGAGAAATCGATATTTATTACCCAGCCCTATTACTTATTAATGACAGACCATTATTATAAAGTGGTTATTCTAGCGCTGGCGTTTCAGCAAAACACTCTTGTCACTCCTCGTCTTTCCCAGCCGATGTCTTGCACACAGAATAACATCTATCCAAACAGCAGATGAAACTGCCATTCACATCAGGCCTGTTATTACAGCGCTGATCCGATCTCAGAGCCGGAGCTGAGGCTCAAAGACGCTTCTTCTGCTGGAGTGTGTGTGAGAAAGGGGTCAGGAGGAGAGTGGCTTCGGCTGACGGGAATGGGATCGGGCACTGGGATTAGTCCCGGCTTTGTGTGCTGTGACTTCCCACAGGACAGCGAGGAGTTCGCCGGGACTCTCCTTGCTCCTTGAATCCAGTTCACAATGATACGCCGAAGAGAAAAATCGGTATTATTCATTTTTACTTAATTTTTACTTTCAGATCAGCGGTTTTGACGGAGATGGTAACGTTTTTCGACATTATTCAACGCACCTGTTTCAGGGTTTGCGTTCTCGAGCGCCGAACACTGATTTTGTGTAAATGAGCTGGGGATAGTTCACCTCAAAGTTAGTTTATCTTACCTCAAGGGCATCCAAGATGTAGGTGTCTTTGTTTCCGCAGTATTTTCAATTTTGATATTTTTAGGTCAAACCGTTGTTGTCTTCTCTGTGCATGCTCTTTGAGGTGGTGACCATAGACCTCCACTATATGACAGACAAGAACGGTTTGTTCAAAATTGGAAATACTGCGGAAACAAAGACACCTACATCTTGGATGCCCTTGAGGCAGAGATGTATAAAGTACTAGAAACCCGGACTTGAGTAAAAGTACAAGTGCTCTATCAAAAAAGTGACTTGAGTAGAAGTTGAAGTGATCTTTAAGCAAAAAGTACTAAAGTATTCAACATTTTTTGTACTTAAGTATTGCAAGTAGTTTATTTAAAATTCACTACTTAAGTACTAAAAGTAAAAGTGCAAGTATTGTGTCATGTAATTATTAAAGAAAGCAGTCAAAAGTTTGAACTAGCAATCAAATAAGGCTCTTTGGCGGGATACAAATTTGCTTTGGCGGCCATTGCAGGACAATCCCTGCATTAGTTGTCAATGTGTGTTAATCAATACCTTTACCCTATAAAACTGGCGTGTGATTTAGGCAGCAAGAAAGCCAACTTGCAATGAATGATTCGTACATTTTTTATAATTGTAACGAGTAACTAGCAGAACATTAAAAAAATATCGAAGTAAAAGTATTAAATTCATCGAAAATATCTAGTAAAAGTAGAAGTATGAGAAATAAACAATAATCTAGTAGAGTACAGATACAGCATTTTAGTACTTCGTTACTATACATCTCTGCCTTGAGGTAAGATAAAACATACCAAAACTTTATTTCAAAGTGAACTATCCCATTAAAGGGTTTTCTGTCGCTAAGTTAATAACTAATGATCTTTAGCAGCGGAAGTGAATCAATCAAACTGACTTTATCTGGACAATAACTTTATTTTACACTGTAAAAAATGATTTTTTGGTTAAGTAAATACTAGTGAAAAAACCCAATGTAATTTACTTGAAAAAGTTAGTTCAGGCAAGAATTTAAAAAACTAAGTAAATTCCATATCAGTACTTATTTCAAGCGAGTATAAATGAAAGTGTAATATCAACTCAATAAAATTAAGTAAAAATTACTCAACTTTTCTGATACTGGGGTTCCCATCATGCACTGGACCTTGAATAATTAATGAGGTTCATTTTTCACTGGTTTCCAGCTGTATTTACACTGTTTTATCATTGATTTTTGTTTTCAGTATTAGTAAATTGCCATTTTGTGACATTTCGAGTAAATTTTTTGCTTAAAACGACACATTCAAACACAAAAACGATCCATCAAATGTTACCACCATTGTGTATTGTCTACCAAGTATTGAGGTGTTTGCATTCACATGAGGCTTAAAGTCTGACATGATGTATATATAAATTACTTAGATGATCTAAGTAAAGAACATAAAAAAAATTGTGATTTATATATAACATTTACCATAATAGTATTCAGTCCTTCCAGTTTTTTTGTGATTGTTGCGGGCAAAAATTGATTGATTACGCGGCCCGTTTTCTTTAAAAATGTGATGGAATATGCGGGATATTTATGCAAATGTATGTGATGAAATTGCAGGAATTTGCAAAAATTGAGGTTTGATGAAAAAGAGAAAAAAAGTGATTCCCCCAACACCCTGTTCTCACTCGGCTAACGTAAGAGTCATTTCTTATTACTTCCTTTGATAAGCAAGCATACTACATCATAGAAAGTGCTGGGAATATTTAATTTCTCATCTTGTTTTATTTCAGACTGTAACGAGTGTAAATAAGGTGTGGCCCCTTTAAGAGCTGCGCGCTCCCTGTTGAACTCTCTGCAGTGTTATATGTGCGCCTCGAACACCCCATGTCTGTTTGATGCTACTTCTTTTATCTTATGTTGTTTATTAAGTAACGATGTGACGGTAGAACGTGTGACAGACAGTTATACGAGTTCGATTTGTGAGATGTCGATCGCCTCCGTGAGTCTGTCTGGCGTCGCGTAACTGCGTCACTTCATAACGTTCCCATGGAAACAGGGGGAAATGGCTGCTCTCGCGTGAAGCAAACACAACATTTTTCAACTTTCTGCTAAGATACATGTGACTTTTTTTGCAACGAAAATGCGAGGATTATGAAATTATGCAAACCCCGCATATTTTGCACGGAAATCGGCAATTTATGCGGCGAAAGTGCGGCGTATTTGAAAAAATGCGGCCCCCGCATAAATATGCGGACTTTGGCTGATTTTGCATTGAATTCAGCGATCGCATAATCGCGTTTTTCTGGAGGGACTGTTAAATGATACTGCACATTATAGAGCGGCCTTTTACTGTGGACAGCCTAAGGCACACCTGTGCAATACTCCTGCTGTGTAATCCGCATCTCGATACGCCACACCGGTGATCTCGGCAGAGGAGAAGTGCATTTAGACAGACTTGTGAACAATATTTGAGAGAAATAGGCCTTTTGTGTAAAAAGTCAGGGAGCAAATACAAAAGTGTTGCGTTTCTAATTTTGTTGGGTGTGTCTTAAACTGTAGGGTTCATCGATGTGCCGTCTGATTGAGAACCAACGAGAGAGTCATGGAATAACACACACGCTTTTCCCTGTTGTGTTGACTCATCACAACACTTGTGCCTCAGGACACATTACACACTCACAGGATATGCCGCTAGACACACACACACACACACAGCTCAGCGCTATGCTATTGTAGTCTGGTGAAAGCTGGCGGGCTGAAGGGTTAACGCTGAATAGAGGAGGTTGTGCTCCTCTCCACAGACTCTTTTGTCTCCTTTTGCTGACTTGAGAAACTCTTCTTTTAACTTTGTCAGAGTTAAACCAGCAGTTCGGGATTTGCCATCCCAACACACACACGGATATTTGCTCAAGCGTCTAATTTTGTGTTATTTTTCAGTATTTCTGCTAAAGCAATGGGACATTCTTTTCTCAATTCACAATCCATCCCTCAGTGTGAATTTATTTTATGCCAAACTGATTATTAGGATAAATATCGATTATAAAAAGAGATTATACTTATAAATATAAATGTTTACTGGACACAGGTTCTATATGGAACCATAATGCTCTTCTTTTAACGATCCCATCATGGGGTCATTTTATGGATTCAGATTGAATTAATATGGTCCTATGATGATGATGCAGAAAACACGGAGGAAATCGTGGAATTTACTGTATAATGCAGAATTTAACGATTTTTTATGAATAAATAAAAAGTAAAGCAGGTCAGTACACTTAAATTACGATATAGACCAGTGTCTGTGAATATTAAACCTCAAAATACTATTTCAAAATGAATCCTGCATGTTCCGCTCGTCTCATGGTTTCATTTCAACACGTCAAAATAAAAGTTCGGTTTAACTTGAAGAAATTGTGACAGATAAACATTACTGGTGTACAGTAGCTTTTAGCTACGTCTCAATAATACGAACACTAATAATGATAAAAATAATGATACATTATTATTTAAAAAATTTTTAATAATATTGTCCAGCTCTTTGTTTGACAAAAAAGTTTGTTTAATTTCATACAAATTAATGTTTTATGCTTTCAGTTAAAGTAAACAATAAAAATATTCAATTTCAATTTATTAGACATACTTTTTTGATTATTTCAATTTAATTAAACCAGTAAAATGGAATCCAGAAAACTTAGGAATTTTGTAAAAACATAAAACGGAATTAGAGAAAAAAATAAATAAAACAAAACCCTTTTTTTTATAAATTGTTGTTAAATTGTATACGTTTCATGATTTCAATTAATTATAGACATGCTTTTTGATCTCTAAAATGTAAGTAAAAAATAAAAAAATAAAATAAAACTGATTTAATAGGGCCCTATATATATATATATATATATTTTTTTTTTTTTTTTTAATTGAGCAGCTCATAAACATACTTTATCACTATAAAAAAAAACCTGACATTATTATGCAAGACATTCCTCCTTATATAGACCATTTTTGGCATAAAGGGTTCTTCAAAATTGAGTCAAGATTCTATATAGAGTTTTAATGTAGAACCCTACTTTCCTAATAGTGACCACAATAACACAATAGTGCTCATGTAAATGACTGTGCATTGTCCCATTGGAAATCAAATAAAGATAAACGTATGAGCCATGATGATTGAGTAAACACAGTGACATACCTTGACATCGGGGAAGAAGTTCTTGAGTAAGTTTGAGCTCGGGTAGCGTGTGTAGAAGAACATCAGTTTGGCTTTCTTCAAATGGTTTGGGGTTAGACCTTCCTGAATGTGAAGAGCGTCAAGGCCTCAAAAACCTCACGATAAATAAAGATCTGGCGAATATGACCTCGATTCAGCGTTGCGCATTTACACACACTCCCAAACAAACAAGCATCAATTTGTCCAATTCATCGGCCCAAGTGAATTAACAGCTCTGTGTTGGCCAGAGACTTGATTAAGACACGACAGCAGGAAAGACTAAATAATTCGATTAAGGTCCTCCAGTACAAGCCGTTTGCTCCATATCTGCCTGTGATAATTGCTTTGCTGCAAAACACACAGATGATTTTCCTCAGTGAGGACGAATAGGATCGTTTTAATCCAGTTTCTTTTTAAAATACATTGTTTAGCTCAAAGAAACAAAGCAAAGCACAAACAGCTGCTGTTATCAAACAATCAATCACTTTTGAAATAGGAGCCACAATACTGAAATCATTACCAAAGTGCATTATATAAATCTAATGATGCTTAAAAGCGAGGAATGCTGCAATATTGTCACGTCAAACCCAAATGTATTCAGACACCATGCTCGCATTATCTCAGTTTATTGGATATAATGGTGATAAACATGAGCAGAACTCAGTTCTCAGATGCAGTGGATATTGGACTGGTTTTGGACTCTCACACATGAATTATGTTGAATATCTGCTCAATTGAACTACACTATTAGATAACACCAGTTTAGCTCAACCAGTGATCAAGCAATGCTTCATGTTGTTCAGTGTGTGTGTAAAAAGAGCTTTAGCAATTACAGAAAACACCATCAGCTCAAAGTGGAGGAGTCCGTTTTGGGCCCAAATGAAGAATATTTGTGTGTAATACACTGTAAAAAATGATTTTTTGGTTAAGTAAATACTAGTGAAAAAAACCAATCTAATTTACTTGAAAAAGTTAGTTCAGGCAAGAATTTAAAAAACTAAGTAAATTCCATATCAGTACTTATTTCAAGCGAGTAGAAATGAAAGTGTAATATCAACTCAATAAAATTAAGTAAAAATTACTCAACTTTTCTGATACTGGGGTTCCCATCATGCACTGGACCTTAAAATAATTAATGAGGTTCATTTTTCACTGGTTTCCAGCTGTATTTACACTGTTTTATCATTGATTTTTGTTTTCAGTATTAGTAAATAACCATTTTGTGACATTTCGTGTAAATTTTTTTGCTTAAAACGACACATTCAAACACAAAAACGATCCATCAAATGTTACCACCATTGTGTATTGTCTACCAAGTATTGAGGTGTTTGCATTCACATAAGGCTTAAAGTCTGACATGATGTATATATAAATTGCTTAAATGATCTAAGTAAAGAACATACTATAAATGACTAATAAAATTCAAGATAACTGTTTCAGTGAAATGTTAATAGAAAGGCAAAGGAAATCGGTACTAATCAACCTTTTACAAGCCGAGTTAAAATTACTTATTTTTTGTAAAGTTTACTGAATTCCACATTCCAAGTAAATTTAACTTAAAGATTTCTAATTAAAGCTACTGATAAATATGTTTAGGTTTTGCCTTGGCAAATCTTTGTAAATTTACTAGCATTTTCTGAGTGAGATCGTTTAGCAAGTAAATCCTACTCCAAATTTTTGACAGTGTATGTCACAGTTTCCTTTATTTTGCTCTCCACACTTATAGAAATGAACTATAGTGTCCTGATCACACTAGTAGACAAATATAAAAAATGACATCTGGTGTCTGAATAATTTTTGGTTTGACTGTATATATACGTATATATGCGACTGTGGCCATTGATGGTGGTGTATAATGACGGCTGAGAGCTTGCTTTTCACAAACAACCAAAAGTGACCTCTCTCATCCACTCCGATCGCATTGAGAGTGCAGAAACATATCCCGCACCTTTTCAAGTCCGAGGGGGGAAAAAATCAGAGAATTTCCAGAAGAGAAACTGTTGCTTTTTCTGCCTTTGAAAATTGGCTTTTGTTCCTAACAATTCTTATCAAAGCCTTGTATTCCTTTTTATTTGTCTTTTCCTGGACTTAAAGTCATTACTGAGCCCAGATTAAAGAAGATGCTACAATTTTCTTTGGGGTTACCGAGATCAAAGCAGAAATTCTCCTTGAAGTCTGCGTCGGTGGATCGGCTCACCGCTGCACTCAATCCTGCGATTGTTCGCCGAGCTGGAGAGCTGGTCGTTTGTTCAGCGCTATCTCAATGTTAACTACTGGATATTAAATAAAAACAGTCAACTAAACAAAGGGGGGCTTTTTCAAAAGCAGCTCAAGCTAAACAAAGAACATCATCCGCCAATAAAAAACACTCCTGAAACATGGAGCGTGTTGCTTTCCTGCAAACAACTTAATGAAACTATGAAAACTAGCAGTGAGATTTCATTAATGTATCTCAGCGGCAGCAGTACGGCTAAATAGAGGCTTTTCTCTGTCATCTGAGACGTTTCTCTCGAGAAAAATAAGAATCAATAAGATTTGCAGATTTGCAAAAAAAAAACACTTTGAACTCTAAAGACTGTGACCTCATTTCTCATCTGCTATCCACGGTCAACACTTCCTCATTATGGAAACACTACACACTACATTTCATTTGTCTATAGTCTTTATAAAGCTTAGATTATCTTAATTTTAACATTTACTGAATTTTACAACAACTGATTTTCTATCATCATGCACTGATTGCATATTAGATCATGTATGTTGACAAAATAGACCTAATTGTGTATTGTTTAAGTGTAGCCATTTTATTAATACTAATGAATTTCAGGAGAGAGAAAAACTATACTCTCCTTCTGGGCGATATTTGCACTCTATTTCAGAAATGTAAAAGGCGCTTCTTATACGGAACCTTTTTGGCAAATAACGAGTTATTTAGAACTCTAGAGTTCCATTTAGAACCCTAAGAGAGAGATTTAACTTTACTCAATCACTTTTTGATATAATTTATTGTTCTGTTTTTTAGGATTTATAGGAAAAGATTAGGGATGCACCGAAATGAACATTTTGGCCGATACCGATAACCGATAATTTGTCATATTTGAAAGTCGATAACCGATATATCGGCCGATAAATCCAAATCCAAACTTGTATACAATTTTTGAGAGCCTGATTATAAAAACGAAAGTCTCATAATGTCCCAATCACACAATTACAATAATGTTCTTGTATGTTGCTGATATGACAGACTTGCGCAGCACATGTTGCACTTTAATTCAATCATATTTCAAGCAATTCAAAAGCATCATGTTAAACAGTGTGCATCTGAAGCGTCTCAGCTTTAGAAATAATACATTATTTATCAGTTTTAATATATCAGACAAATTTTCCTATCCGGCCGATAATGATAACGATAAAAATTATCATATATCGGTGGAGACCGATATATCCGCCGATATATTGTGCAAAAATACTTTCTTTCTTCTGAGCTACTAAATCACTTTTGATATCATTTATTGTTCTCTTTGGGCATTAAAGAAAAAGACTAGGGATGCGCCGATATGAACATTTTGGCCAAAACCGATAATTCTAAATTAATTATTAAATTCAATAATTAAAATTAATTACTAATTACTGATACAAAAATCACTCAAGAATAATTAAGGGTAACGGGTTGAAAGGATATATTGAGCGCCATTTAAAAATGATTGGTCAAGTCACCTTAATTTATATATGCTTTTAACAATATAGACTGTTTCAGCAACGCAGCTTTACAGTGATAATAGGAAATTACAGTAACAGAGATTGTTTAGGCTTTACAGCAGCTGTAGAATAAAGTTTTTGTTCGGCTATAGTTAGATTGGTAACACTTTACAATAAAGTTAATTAATTAACATTACTAACATGAAGTAACAATGAGCAATACATTTGTTACAGTATTTGTTACAGCAAATCCAACCTTTGATTTCAATAACGTATTAGTGAATGTTGACGTTAATATTAACTAAGATTAATGAATGCTGTAAAAGTATTGTTCATTCTTAGGTCATGTTCACTTATGAACCTTATTGTAAAGTGTTACCAAATTATCATGTATCGGCCGATACCGATACATGGTGCATCCCTAAAAAATACTTTCTTTCTTCTGATAACGTTTGGAAGGTTGTCGGTACCAAAACCCTTTTACAAAATACAAAAACACAGAAGAATAATAAAGTGTTAAGGGTTGAAAGGATAAGACCGAAAAAACGATAACCGATATATCGGCCGATAAATCTAAATCCAAATTTTTTTATATAATTTTTGAGAGCCTGATTATAAAAGCAAAAGTCTTATAATGTCCAAATCACACAATTATAATAATGTCCTCATAATGTTAAGTAGTCGATATGACAAACTTGTGCTACACATGTTGCACTTTACTATATTTTCCTTTTTTGAAGTGATTTCAATCATATTTCAAGCCATTCAAACGCATCATGTTGAACAGTGCGCATCTGAAGCGTCTCAGCTGAAGAAATAATACAACATTTATCGGCTTTAATAAATCGGCCGAATTTTCTTATCGGGCCGATAACCATAACATTAAAAATTATAATATATCGGTCGATATTGATATGAAACCTAAGAGATAATTTCATACTTTTTTTTTGATAACATTTATTGTTCTGTTTGGGCATTAAAGGGAAAAAAAACATTCTTCTAAACTGATGTTTTGAAGATTATCGGTATGGTATTGTAAAGTGTTACCAAATGATCATATATCGACCCATACCGATATATCGTGCATCCCTAAAAAAGACTTGTTTTTTAGGGATTTAGAAGATTGTTGGTACTCAAAGCCTTTTGATACAAAAACACTGAAGAATAATAAAAAAAAGTGTTTACGGGTTGAAAGGATAAGACCAAAAAGCCGATAACCGATATATCGGCCGATAAATCTAAATCCAAATTTTAAAATCATTTTAGAGAGCCTGATTATAAAAGGCAAAGCAAAAGTCTCATAATGTCCCAATCACATGAACCTTATTGTAAAGTGTTACCAAATGATCATCAATCAGCCGATACCGATATATCGTATATACTTTCGTTCTTCTAAACTGATGTTTTGAGGATTATCGGTTTCCAAACCCTTTAGGTCGGACCGATACAAAAAACACTGAAGATTAGCCTAATAAAGTGTTATTTATTATTGAAAGGATATATTGAGGGCCATGAAGGAGCTCCTCTCCATGCTCTGCAGATCCGCACACTCCATCTTCACATGCGGGAGACAGAGCGAGTCCACCGGGACCAGTCCTGCGGGATGATGGTGGTGCTGACCCAGATGATGAACCTTGGACCTCATGGCCACGCTTTCCCAGGAGTGCTCCATGGAGTCCGGAGACGCCCTCTCCAGGGAAGCGGGAACACAGGGGAGCCCGGAGAAGGCCGAGTGCGGGCCGTACTTCAGGAGGTGCTCGAGGATCTGGCTGTCGTGTAAGGGAGTGTTGTAGCCGAACTGGAAAGGGGTTTGGTGGAGCGGGAACGGTCGCTTAACTCCCGGGATCACCTGGGATTGGGAAGGCTTACGGACTACTAAGGATAACGCTTCGGTTTGGCTGTCGCTTTCAAAGTGCTCCCTGCCGACCTCCTCCGAGTCGGATATCTCGGAGCGGGAGTCGTCCTGGCTCGGCTTGTACTCCGGGCTCACGCTCGGACTCATCGCGAGTTTCTTGAAGACCGAATCGATGCTTTCGCTCACGGTCCGGGTCAACTCGCACTTTAGAGTCTCCTGGAGGTTTTTGGCGGTGGATTCGCGGCTCAGTCCCGGTTTGGGCTCGCCCTCGGAGTCGTACACGTGCGAGATCTTCTCCTGGAGCTGATGCAGGAGTCTCTGCATGCTCTGAAGCTGCTCCTTGAGCTTGTGGCACTCCTCGTCTTTGCTCGTCTTGGGTTTGGCGTCGGGCTCCTGGTGGAGCGGCAGCTTCTGCTTGCGTTTGTCTCGTCGGGAGCGAGCGGATTCGCAGTCTCGTTCCGGATCCCCGTGTGATCCCGCCATCCCTCGGATTATGTTTTCCACGCGTGCACGCTTGGCTTGTAGATGTTGCTCGACGTCCGCCGACAGATCCTCGCCCCCGCTCTGCTCCTCGTCCGTCGCACCGGACTCGTTCGCGCAGTAAAGCATGTCGAGCGAGCTCAGCTTGCTGTGGATGGTCTTCCGCAGGAGGTGGGATATGACGGAGCCGTTGTAGGGAGCGAGAGGCTCGTCGTACGCGCTCCTGCGGAAACAAGGGAGCATCTGCTCGGATCGGTTGCCCTCCGCACACCCGTCGCTCTGCTCTGCCGGACTCAGATTCATGCTTGTCACAGTCCGTCTGAGCCTTAACAATCTGAATTAGAAGCAAATAAAATCAGAAATACATTTGGCATTGCAATAACTTAGCATTCTGTACCTTTTATGCACATAAAAATTGTTTTATTAAACATATTAATTGAATTGTGAGTATTGTTTATTATATATATACAATAATTTGGTTCATTTTTTTTGTAAATAAAATCAGAAATACATTTGGCATTGCAATAATTTAGCATTCTGTACCTTTTATGCACACAAAAAATTGTTTTATTAAACATATTAATTGAATTGTAAGTATTGTTTATTATATATATAAAATAACTCAAAATTGTTCATTTTTTTGTAAATAAAATCAGACATTAGGCATTGCAATAACTCAGCATTCATTCTGTTGTTGGTTTTCTTACTGCATTATAAACATATTACGACACCTTAAAATGAAGTGTAACCAATATGTTAAATAAAAATAGTTTTACGTGCATTTAAGGATAAGATGCCGTTTGAGCCTTAAAAATCTGTAATAGTAGTAAATCAAATCAGAAATACATTAGGCATTGCAATAACTCAGTTGGTTTTCTTACTGCATCTAAATCTGTTACAATGACACCTTAAAATAAAATGTAACCTGTTTAATAAAAAAAGGTTAGTTTTGTGAGCATTTAAGGATAATCAATCAATTAACTTTATTCCAGACACAAAGGATAAGGTGCTGCTAATATGCAATGCTTATATATATATATATATATATATATATATATATATATATATATATATATATTCTTAAATGCACACACAACTATTTTTTTATTAAACATTGAATTGTGAGTATTGTATAGGCCTATTATATAGCTATGTTTTACTTTTTTGAGCTGATTCGTGTTATTCAAACAGAACAGAGAAATACAATATTATATTACATTAAAATAAAATAAAATAACATTATATCATAAGATTACAAGAGCAAAAAAAAAATGTTTTTTCATATATATATATATATATATATATATATATATATATATATATAAAGTGCGTTTCATATCAGTTAAACTTTCTAATTCTCTCTATGTCTGAATACATATACTCTACACTTTGAACGTTAATATTCAATGTAAACACGAGTAACATATATCTTTCATATATAAATATGAAACATAGCCTACATATTCGACTACGTGTCTTTAGCCTGTTTTATTATGAAACTAATTGTTCAACTTTTTTGAGTTGATTCATGTTATTCAAACAGAACTGAGAGATAACAAAATGTTATATTACATTAAAATAACATTATTTCATTAGACAGTTAAGAGAGAAAAATAATGTATTTTTTTTATATGCATTTCCTATCAGTTTGGATTCATCCACAGATTTTCTTCTAATTCCCTCTATATATGTCGATCTGAATAAATATCTATACACACTTTAGCACTCTTTACACACTTTGAACGTTGATATTCAATGTAAAAACACGTGTAATAAATATGAAACAAAGCCAACATAAACGACTTGTGTCTTATGCCTGTTACTGCATATGCGTTTCGTTATATCAGTACAATAATGAAGAATTACAATCTTCATATCGCAAAGTATGTTTTTTATTCTCACAGAAAAAGAGGTAAAAAAAAAAAAAAAACACAGTCAAGCCAATAAAATCTGCAGTTTTATGAGAGAAACTTCAGCACATGATGAGAAAGAGGGAGAGAGCGCGCGCTTACCTGTTGCTCTGGAGACGCTTGACTGACAGTGAGCGCTCGCGGCAGCGCGCGCTCTGATCTCGGTCCTGTGGTGTGGGCGTGGCCAGAGCCATCCGTCATCAACAAGCCAGCCAATCAGAAACCAGACACACAGCCGAGCGTAAACAACTCGGGCACTAAACTCGTTTCGTGGATTTTATTTGAACTTTTATGTGAATAACTAATTAATTAATTAATTCGTTTATTTTTTTTAAAAATGTGATATACACATGCTGCAATGAAAAGATGAAATTCGTAATAGTATGATGACATGCTAAGTTGTATTATTAATAAAAACAAATTAATAATAAATAGTAGACAAGATGTGTGGTTCACAACAGTAGCCTAATTAATACGCATTGAGTCGTTTCGTGGATTTTATTTGAACTTTTATTGAACAATAATTAATTAATTCATTTGTTCGTTCGTTCGTTCATTCATTCATTTTATTATCGGAAGACAACATTTTTTGTTAATCACTATTGCTGAAATTGCTGAAATGACAGACTATTTGACTTTGATATAGGTTGATGATACAAAATTAAAAAACGGGGACAAATAAATATAGTAATTTCTAATTTCCCATTTATGAGTCTAACTTTACTTGAGATTACTTAAAACATTAAAATAATACATTACACACGGACATCATGAACCAGCAGGTTCATGGACACGAACCAGCAGGACCGTATTTATGAAAATGTGTTATACACATGACATGTTGCAACGAAAAGAGAATAAATGTATACATTATATTAACATGACGATACACAATAACCTTTAACAAGCATACACTATCATGCATTAGAATGTGTTAGTATTCCCATTTTGTAGGCTAATTGTAACAAAATAATTGTAAATAGTATAAAACAATAAACAATATGTATGGGTCACAAATATATCTATTGCGCAATTATTGTTACAAATGCAGATTGAATTTTAAACAATTATAATTATCTTTACATTCAAATCAATGGTACATTCCATTCGTTCTCACCCCTCTCCGATTCGTGATGGTATGATCTGGACTGCTTCCGGTTTGTTGGGGCGCTGTTTCCGGTGCTGTGCTGTGTGAGAGCTGCAGTACGCGCGGTTCACCCCGACGACATGTTGTCCCAATCCCGCTGTCTCTCCCGGAGCCTCGGGCGCTCGATCACCGCCCTGCGGCAGGTACGTGTGTCTCTGCCCGTGTGTGTCTCGCCGAAAGACCGACCGGTGATGAACCGCGAGCGTAACGACCGTTGATGATGACGACAGCGGTAGGCCGCGCGCAGGCCCAAGGGCAGCAGGACACTCGCGCACAAACTCATATATTTACATTAAATGAATGACACTTCTTTGAGCTTTCCATGCTTTATATGACGTGTTCATTAAACTTTAATACATGATATAGATCGATAAGATCATTTGAGAAACGTCTGCTGTCAAAGACCTCATGTGTGATCAAGCTGTCACCTCTAATAACACGACACGCGCTAAACGTGTTCATATTTTATAATACCGGTAACGTATTTATGTGTTTTCTAATGCATTAGTAGTTGTGTGTGTGTGTGTATGCTGCTGTCATGCGCGTGCGTCAGTCTCTGCTGTTTTAGGGCGTCTGTTTTTCTCGTTATCTTCTAAAGTGACTATTAAATGAAACGTTATTTTCGTTCTTACTAATTATTAGGGATATCTGTCGTAATTCGGTCATAAAGATTACTGACCAAAGCACTGCTACCCAAATGAACAGTCAAACTACTCTGGGTCCGTTTCTAAACACACATAGCCTACATTTAAAATAATTTATTGTAGTAACATTTGAGAAAAAATAAGTGTTTGATTTCAGTTTATGCAAAGATCGTATTTACAGTAATTCAAATGTACTATTTATCTATATATCAGTGCTATGAAGTCCTGAGTCAGAATTGCAGATGTTCTTCAGGAACAAGAACACATGTGGGCGGGGCTTGATTGTTCCTGTAGGGAATTGATTGGATGGTTGTGGTTTGCTATTGGCTGATCTCATGGGAGTGACAGGTTATAGCCCCGCCCTCGTCACCAGAGAAGAGATGCTGAGAGAGAGGAACTTACTCTGATTCAAGATTATTAATACAATAAAAATGAGCATCGATAAATCATTCTGTAATATTCCATAAAAAGCACATTTTTTATTTATTTCAAGGTTACTTTAACAGTGGCACAAGAGGAAAATCCCCAATATCAGTCTGTAATTTACTTTAGAGAGTCCTTCACTTTGACCCTGTGACATTCACAGATCACATGACTCGCATGTGTGCCTGACTGTCACTCTTCACATGCCGACACATGGATGTTTAACGGCCTGTCAGATGCCCCTGTTGTCCCACTGATTTATTAGATATGTAAGATTAACTATAGAACAAGATGACATTAAAATATTACTTTTCAGATGCAGTTTTTGCAACTTCACAGGTCCTGTTTTTTTTTTTTTTTTAGTTTTCCCTGTGTATTTGATAAGTTCCCTACTCCATAGGAAATATTAAGGTGTTCATAAAAACACGCTTTGAAATCGCTGGTGTTTCTGACGTCACAAACGACCTCGTAACTAGTGTTGTCAAAAAACTCGGTACTTCGGTACCAAGTCGGTACTAAAAAAAGAAAAATGTTACGGTACCAGCTTTTCTAGGTACCGAATACCAGGTTAATCCAGTTCTAGACGCGCTGTCTGAAAGGTGCACAGTCGCGTGATATGGTTCTCTGAATCCACTTGTTGACACGAAAGGAGGAAAGAGCCACATATGGAAATATTTTGGATTAGGCTAATGTCACGTTGCCATAAGAGGCCGATTACATGCAAATTCGCAATTTCAAATATAGGCGCGAGGCAAGCGCGCTCATAATAAAAACTTGTTGCATAGCAACGACAGACGCCGCGTGAGAGCAAGCCCTTTGGAAAGAATAAGCTCGCGCAAAAATATATATAAAAAAAAAAAACACGCGCGATACGTGAACGGCCTCTAAAGTGCTTTCGGGGTAGTTTTACGAGTACATGAGCACAGTAGTGTCCACCCGACACCAGAGTACTGGTATTAGTATCGACGCATCCCTATTTATGTCATTTAATGTCAGTGCCAGTTCTAGGCGTATTCTTGCCTTTATAACTCAGCAGTTTTAAAAAACCTTTTCAAAATTAAATATGAATGCAGTTTTAGATTAAATAAAAGTACAGTCAAATCAAATAAAACATGTTTTTTCTCCTGTAGCCTATAGTTTGGTAATGCTACAATAAGATACCATTTATCAACATTAGCTACTTCACATCAACACAATATATTTTTACAACATTAATTAATGTTTGTAAATGTTATTTAATAGAAACACTTGATTGTTCATGTTTGTTCACTTCATTCATTGTGCATTAAATAAATGTTAACGGATTAGAACTTTACAAACAACTTTAAAAATGTGTTAGTGTATACTATTGTTTATTTTAGGTCATTTTATCTAATTTTTTTATAATACAAATGTACAGTTTCCATACTTGTAACCGTGATAAACACTTAAATATATGTAAATTTAAACTAAACTTTGGTACCGAAATTGGTACCGAGAACCGTAAATTTTTACTGGTATTGGTACCGAATACTGAAATTTTGGTCCCGTGACAACACTACTCGTAACTAGGGTTGGGTATCGAGAATCAAGTATCGATTGGAACCGGGACTAACTTTTCGTTTTTCCCGGAATCGTTCAAAAGTTAAAATTTCGATTCCTAGTTTCGATATTCACAGTCCGCCGAGCGGAAGAAGAAACCGCTGAACAACACCAACGAAGAAGCGTCTACCGGAAGTGTTGGCATAACCGCGCGAGTCGAACATGAGTAGCTTACGTCGGCGATCCAAAGTGTGGCTTCACTTTTCTAAAAATAACGAAATCTCGGCAAAATGCAAAATTTGTGACAAAAGGAGTATTTTTACAGAAGGAGTATTTCTTTCAGAAAGGATTATTTCCTTCAGAAAGGTCGTTGGTTAGCAAGGTTAGCTAAACTTTTTTGACCCTGCCTCTTAAAAGAATCGGAATCGAGAATCGTTAGGAACCGGAATCGAAACAAGGAATTGGAATCGGAATCAGAATCGTTCAAATTCAAACGATACCCAACCCTACTCGTAACCAATCAGATCAACGTGTGATTGACAACCAGAGTGAGTGAGTGGAGGCGGGGCTCATTTGCATATTCATAGAACCGCAAATGCTAAATGAGGCGAGGGTGTCGAGTTACATACGAGATATTTTAAGGCATGAAGGAAAAGACATTTAAATTTGTCACTTTGGTGATGAAAGACGAGATAAAACTATTGACTACGGGGGACTTTAAGTTGTTTGTCAAAGTCTGGCTAGTGTAGATAATCTTGTGTTTGTTGAACGTTGCTCTTTGATCGGGACACTGACTCGCTTCAGTGCTGTTAGCGCTCGCTGATGACGGACTGCTGTCGTTTTGTTCTTCCAGGGAAACGGTGTTCTTGCAAGGCGGGCTACTTCAGGTGAGTCCTGCTGATGTGTCCTTAAGGTTTTAACAGTCTTGTTCTGCAAACAAACAAGATTAGATGTTCCTGCGTCTCCTCTTTCCTCCAGGTCTATCATCGGCTAGTCAGTGCGTCTCCTTCAAGAACAGCCCGTAAGTATCACTGAAGTGACGGTGTGACACACAGATGCCAAATTAAAGATCTGACTGGATTGTGCTGTTGATTTCTAGGAGGAGTGAGACCCGGTCAAGCGTCTATCAGATCAGATACTTCAACACCACAGCCGCTCACAGTACGTACATCAGCTTGTGCTCTGGGTCTGGAAACTGAGGTGTTGCACAGCATCGTTAGCTATGTTTCAACCACATATTTTTATACCGAGATATGCTTAAACACGCACAAAAAAAAGCAAATGCACCAAATCAAGGCGGATCAGACGACATGCACATAACACATTTACTTAACGAATCCCTCGATACACAACAAAAAAGTCACGTGAATTTGCCCTGAGGCTGTGATTGGATAACTGGAGTAACCAGTGGACCAATGGCGTCGCAGCATCAGTTTAATTCCCTCCAAATGCAAAACGTTTTCGAACAGTCATCTATGTATATTGAAAAATATATATTTTACATATTTGTGCAACCATCTTACTGGCGTGTCGCCGTTATTTAGATTCATTTATGAAGCTTAAAGTAGCCTAGCCTAATTGATTGTCAGGTAGGCTCTCACCCTTTCTCGACTCCGTGCATTGATTGAGTTACATGTTGACAAAACCTGTCAGATCTAAATGTTATTATGTTTTTGGTTAAGTTATTTTATTATTATTTATTATTTTGGAACAAACGAGGGTCTCACGAGGGCCAACTCGCAGCTGCAGGTTCAGTTGCGTTAGAGCACCGCCGCGCATATCTTCAAATGTAGCCCAACCGAACGCCCGGTTTAACTGCCACAAGTTGATCATCTTGTAATACAGATCTAATCGAGGAAAAACACGCTTTATTGTTGTATTTTCATTGCATTTTTAATTTATAAAAAGTGAAATATAATAAATTTGAATATAAAAATATTAATGATTAATCGATAGTCGATCGTTAATTCTTCCGACGATCGACTAAGAAAATTTAATCGAATCCCCATCCCTAATAGAAACGTAATTTTCCCTCTCGTGTTAAATCGTTTCAGTCATCGAGGCAACAGATGTAGGTAGGTGTTAGGGATGGGACAGTTTGAAAAAATCGTGATTATCAATATTATCACGGTTTTGTTAAAAATTTATGAAAGTGCTCAAAAAGAACTGATGCTCACACTGAAAACATTTCAACAAGTTTTATAATTGAAAATCAACAAACAACAAATAAAACAAGCCTCTCTATGCAGTTTTTTTAGGCAAGTTTCTATTCTATGGCATTTGCTTCTTTATAATGCCCGTCGTCAATAGCAACGCATTATTACACAGCGCGCATCCATATCACAACGGACGCGCGCTCTTGTTTCATTCAAATACAACTTGCCGTCTTGCGTCTCCGGTTTTTGATTGTATTGCAAAAATGAAATCAGAGTTGATTTATTGCTTACAGAGTTTGATAATATTGGTGTGATATATCTCGTCTGGACGATTGTTTTACAAAATGAATTCATAAACAGGTAAGATTTAAAACATTAGCTAATCTCATTATCAATTCAATATGTCCCCGTAATTATGTGGTAAAAATAAAATCGGTTTGATACGTGATGTATCTATACTTTACTATCCCTTAAAATATCACTCTTAATAATAGTCTTGTTTGAAGTTGTTGGTTCGTCTTTGGCTCAAATCCACTTGCTACGAACTTTTCTTCGCGGAAGCTTGACGTCTATTTCAAGTGAGTGACATAAAATGTTTCAACTCAAAACAACATTTCGTGCCCAATTGTTTCCCAGACATAGTTTTGGTATTGAGGTCAAAGTTAACTTGCCTTGCGTTCGGGTGATGATCACACAAGACGACTCGGCAGATTTGAAGTGTTTCTATTGCAGTGACTTTTTGTTCGGCAGACAGGGTGACCATCCTCGATCAAGTTTCCCTCAGGACTTTTGTAAAACCCAAAATATGACCACATCTCAGATTTGGTACTCTTAAAAGGCTGAAAAATCTCCTGAGCACGGTCACTGCCTTCCGCCATTCCTTCTCGAATAGTCATTTAAAAAAACATTGCGTGCTGCGCGCCTGCGTCAGACTGGCCGACAGGATTTAGTGAGTTATTAAAATCGCGATAATCAAACACGGTTTTAATGATAATTAAATTTTAAACGATAATACTAACCGTCAGTACATTTTATCACGGTTTATCGTGAAACCGGTTATCGTCCCATCCCTAGTAGGTGTGTGTATATCCCAGCCGCCACTCTAGACGTGTTTAATGGAAGGATGAATTGATGAATTGTGGCGTTTCTTAGTGATTTAGAGGCCAAGCATCTCTATTTTCTGGGCTGTTTTAAATATATCGCACTGGTGAAGTGCGTACAAATGGATGCAGCCTTTCAATTTTGAGATATTTCTCAGTATCTCCGTAATGCTTGATTCTAAGTCGTATAATCTCAGCGTTCAGGGACACTTATTATTTTCTCGTTTGTCTTTGCTGAAAGCTGCTTGTTATCTCGCAAAAACTTTGAGCTAATAAAATATTTAACGTTAATTAGCTTTAAATCAATATTTTGAGTAAAGTAATACGCGGGATAATATACAGACACAGCGTTGCCATGGATGCTGATAAATATTTCATATGTGAGGAATCATGTTGCTTATATGATGCTAGAATACAAATCACGACACCTGGCAAAACCTGAAAAGCTCAGAGTTATTAGCGCTATTAATTATTTAGCTTACATGTAATGAACTCTGCTCAGTGCTAATGCAGACGTACTTATCACAGCGTCTCTTATCTCTGTTGCTGAAGTGTGTGTCCACTGCACTTTAATCCCATTAACTCAAGTTCATCTTGTTTGTTTGTTTTAAATTGCACAACTATATTAGGCAAGCTTTTCATTCTGTGCAATCCCGTCTTGAGAGGTGTGGTTAACACATTTCTACGGTTGCGCACCACATTAAATGTCTCGTGTGATTGCAGGGAATGAAGTTATCACGGTAAAAACCCCAGCGTTTGCGGAGTCCGTCACAGAGGGAGACGTCAGGTGGGAGAAAGGTAAGATGTGTGTAAGATCAGGTGTGTGTCACACACGGTTGGACCTCGCTCACCCTGTGTGTGTCTCCTTTAGCTGTCGGAGACTCGGTCTCTGAGGATGAAGTTGTCTGTGAGATCGAGACTGATAAGGTAAGGAGCTCTCGCTCGTGATTGGTCTGTTTTAGGGGATTCTTTAAATACTGTCGCTTTCTGGAGGTTTAAATGTGATTTTGAAACTTCATGGGTTGCAACTAAGAACCGTTCTAATAATTGATATCATATTTTTCACGCCAGTGCACTATGAAAGTCTGTATGGTTCAACATTATTAAAATCATTATACAACAAAAATAATACAAACTGATTAGTCTGAGTTCAGCAGAAGAGTTGCAAACCACAGACCAAGGAGTGGTTTTGCAGGAACACGTTTACTGCTGTGAACACGGTGAACTGTGTCAGTACTCCTGCAGTTATAGTGCATATTCAATCATCACTTGCATATATGTTAATTTTCAATCATTGGCAGATTTTAATCTAAATTTGATGTTAAACATTAAATGTTTTGATTAAAATGTTTACGCTCATTCTCTTCTTATTGAGGACTGTTTATTAGTACTTTTAAAGGGGTGGTGGTATAATGCCCTTTTCACAAGATATAAAATAAGTCTCTGCTGTCTGGTATATTTCCATATTTCATGTTAAAATTGTCACTTATTGAGGGTGAGCAAAAACGCACTGTTTTTGTGTCTGTCACTTTAAATGCAAATGAGCTGCTGCTCCCGGCACAGGGGGGCGGAGCTACAACTGCCGGTGTCCTTTTACCTCACACACATGCACTGAACATTACAAAACTTTGTGTAGTTCCTACCAGCCGTTAGTAGTTGTCCTTATAAAACAATTTCTTTTCAATTTCTTGAACTTTGAGCGTTTAAAGTCCCTGTAAAGTCAAAGTTAAGTATGTGTTTTGAGTTTGTCACACCACAGAAAAGTGTGTTATTAGCCACCCAGCCAAATTTGAATGATAACAAAAGCCGGCAAGTACTTAAAATAAGCTATCAAAATCTTGAAATAATTAGCAGTATTCTCTGTTCTCAAACACTGGGGGCGTGTCCGCTGGCTGCGCTGAAACCACGCCCACTTCTCAGTGGCCTCAGTGCGTCATCAAATAGGGGCGTGTCCACGAGCTCAGGGGCTCCAGTGCGTTATCGAGCCCTGTTTTAGCCCCGCCCAAAAAATCCGTAAAATAGCAATGGTGAAAAACTGTATTTCTCCGTATTTCAGAACTTCACAGTCTTTGTAATATGTTTTAGCAATACATTTGTAACATTTATAATGTGTTTAGAAATTTTTTTTGTAGAATTGCCGGAAAAAAAATGTACAGGGACTTTAAATACTTAACCTATGTGCAAACCTAACCGGCATAATGTAGCATGTTCAAAATATTCTGCGTTTGTTCCTATTATACATGTAGTGTACATTGTAAGTGTCAAGTCAGCTTAATTTCTACAGCGCTTATGTGTGTGTGTGTGGCTAAAGTGTGTATTGTGCCGCTGCAGACGTCGGTGCAGGTTCCCTCTCCAGCTGCCGGAGTCATCGAGGAGCTGCTGGTTCCTGACGGAGGGAAAGTGGAAGGAGGAACGCCTCTCTTCAGACTCAAGAAAGGAGGTCAGACACTTAACATAACAATAATCATATATTAAAGGAATGTTCTGAACTAAATACATCTCATACAGTATTTTATCCTTTTATTATACTCTGTCAAGTCATGGGCTATAATCGTTGCATGACATGTTCGTCGTGTTATGATGTTAACGATCCACATAACTTTGTATACAGTGGGGCCAAAAAGTATTTAGTCAGCCACTGATTGTGCAAGTTCTCCTGCTTATAATGATGAGAGAGGTCTGTAATTGTCATCATAGGTACACTTCAACTATGAGAGACAAAATGAGGGGAAAAAATCCAGTAGGATTTTTAAAGAATTTATTTGTAAATGATGGTGGAAAATAAGTATTTGGTCACCCACAAACCAGCAAGATTTCTGTGTCTCACAGACCTGTATCTTCTTTACGAAGCTCGTCTGTCCTCCACTCGTTACCTGTATTCTTGGCACCCGTTATCTGAATAAAAGACACCTGTCCACAGCCTCAAACAGTCACACTCCAAACTCAACCATGGCCAAGACCAAAGAGCTGTCGAAGGACACCAGGAAGACAATTGTAGACCTGCACCAGGCTGGGAAGAGTCAATCTACAATAGGCAAGCAGCTTGGTGTGAATATATCAACTGTGGGAGCAATACATACAAGACCACTGATAATCTCCCTCGATCTGGGGCTCCACGCAAGATCTCATCCCGTGGGGTCAAAATGATCATGGGAACGGTGACCAAAAATCCCAGAACTACACGGAGGGACCTGATGAATGACCTGCAGAGAGCTGGGACCAAATAAGTAACACACTACACCGAGAGGGACTCGAATCCTGCAGTGAAGCCAGTACATGTCCAGACCCGTCTGAAGTTTGCCAGAGAGCATATGGATGATCCAGAAGAGGATTGGGAGAATATCATGAGGTCAAAATTGAACTTTTTGATCAAAACTGAACTCGTCGTGTTTGGAGGAAGAAGAATGCAGAGTTGCGTCCCAAGAACACCACACCTACTGTGAGGCATGCTTTGGGGCTGTTTTTCTGCAAAGGGGACATGAAAACTGATCCGTGTTGAGGGAAGAATGAACAGGGCCATGTATCGTGAGATTTTAAGCCAAAACCTCCTTCCATCAGTGAGAGCCTTGAAGATGATGAAACATGGCTGGATCTTCTAGCATGACAATGAAAGACATATTTTCCATCATAATTTACAAATAAATTCTTTAAAAATCCTACAATGTGATTTCCTTTGTCTCTCATAGTTGAAGTGTAGCTATGATGAACATTACAGACCTCTCTCATTATTCTAAGTAGGAGAACTTGCACAATCAGTGGCTGACTAAATACTTTTTGGCCCCACTGTATAACTGCCAAATGGACATTACTTTGACTCTTGTGTCTCTGATTTTAACATTGAAGCATTTTCTGTGATGCTGTTTTGATAATATATTGAATACAACTTTACTTCTAAACAAGTAAACTAACTTTTGACATCTTTATTAGGGCAAAGTATGTATGTAGACCCACATTAAAAATTTCCATCTTCATTAACCACAGCCATAAATAAAGTGTCGGGTCATTCTGTCCTAGGAAGTGGTTATGATTTTAAGAGAGTGATGTTCTGCGTCAGTGGTGTGAGGTGTGTGTGTGTGTGTTTCAGCTGCAGCTGCTAAGACGACGGCGGCGGCGGCTCCTCCTCCTCTGGCAGAGACTCCTGCTCCGCCTCCTCCTGCTCCGGCTCCGGGTCCTGCGGGCCCCATCCCCTCCAGCATGCCCCCCGTGCCCCCTGTGCCGGCCCAGCCCATCCAGGCCACGCCAGGTTAGCTTTACACTGCTGACATAATCAAACCTCATCCGTGATTTCAATCCTTGTTTCTTTTGCTATATGGTGCTTGTAGAGCCCTATGAAATCTGTTTTATTTTTTTCTCCCAAATTCTATTTTATTTTTCCCCAAATCTCATAGTATTTTTTTTTTTTACAAAAAATTCAGATGGAAATTAAGATTTAATCCAGATTAAATCTTAATAGTTTAATTAAATTGCCCAATGAAATCTGTTTTCCCAAAAATCCATTTAATTTTTTTCCCAAATTCCATTTTATTTTTTACCAGATTTTTTTTTTTTTTTCTGTTTTAGGTTTTCTGGATTCAATTTCAAAGGTTTAATTAAATTGTAATATTCAAAAAGATTGCTAATTAATTAAATTCATATAAACAGTTTATTTAATCTGTTCATTTTATCAAATGATCAAATGAAGGAATGAAACAGTTTAATTTATTTTTTGTTATCTTCATGTGAAACTTTTATTTATTTATTTATTTATTTTCACACAAAGTCCTGCACAACAGAGCTTTACTGTTCAAATTAAAACATGGAGGAAAAATTTGATTATTCTTAAAAAAAATAGTTTAAATTTATTATTATTAATGTTAGTGTTATTATTACTTTGAGACATAGCTAAATGCTACTGTACAACAGTAATAATACATTTTTTGTATTAATTTTTTAATACATTTTTTGAGTTTTTGTGTGTATAAGGTAATGATAGTTTTTCTCAAATGAAGCAGTAAAATGCTGATTAAGTTACTCTCAGAGTGGCTCTGGAGCTGAAGTTCATGTAGAGGCTGAAAACACGGCGAGCGTCACATGTGCTTCAGTGTGTGTGTGTGTGACACGCAGAACATGCAGGATTCATTTTGAAATAGATCAATCATAAAAACAGACACTAGTCTACATCGCTATTTGATTTAAGTGTACCGACCTGCTTTTTATTTATTCATCAAAAATTTGATACATTTCGTGAAATTAAGCATTATTCGTATTTATTTGTTTTGACTGGATTCCGCACTAAATCTAACTAAATCTAGCACTGATACCCTGTGGGTCCTTAAAAAGTCTTAATTTCAAGAAGTCTTACAAGCGCTGCATGTTTGAGAGTAAAAACACGGCACTGGTACTCGAGGTTTCAGAGCAGAATAAATCTGCACATTTATGCCAAACGATCGTTTATTGAGCTTCTGTTGATGAATTATGACTTTGTTTACCTTATAGTGTTTATATCCTAGATGCAAACTCGTCACAGATACTTAACACACAGGGTTGTTGTACAGTCGTTTTATGGATCAAGTTGCATTAGACATTGTTCTACCCTCACCCATCCATATTGTATTCGTTTTTTATTCTGCAGTTCTTAAAAAGCCTTAAATTTGAAATCTAACTTTTGATACTGAACATTGCAGGACTGAGCGGTCCTAAATCTCTCTTCTGTTGTGTCTGTCACAGTTTCAGCCATTAAACCCACTGCTGCTGCTCCTCCTGCTGATACTGGGGCCAAAGCCACGCGATCAGAGCACAGGGTAAGACACCCGTTAGCACGCGTAACCTGCTGTCCGCAGGAACACACTGCAGCTCATACACACCTCCAGTTTTGCATACTGCTATAGACTGTGTTTTAATAGCCCCGTTTGCTGCGTGTGAACCTAAAGTGATGCTTTTGAATTGCTTGAAATATGATTGAAATCACTTAAAAATATCAGCAACATACAATTATATTAAGAGCATTATAATTTATAGTTTGGGACGTGGCTTTTAATGGTGAGACTTTTTTTTGTCATCAGGCTCTCAAAAATGATTAAAAAAACACACACACACAATTATGATGTTCTCAATATAATGTTTGACAGATTTGCTCTGCATCTGTTGCACTTTACTATATATATATATATATTTTGAAGTGATTCCAATCATATTTCAAGCAATTCAAAAGAGTCATCTTGAGCAGTGCGCATCTGAAGCGTCTCAGCTGAAGAAATATAATCCATTATTTATCAGCTTTAATTTATCGGTCAAATTCTCATAGGGCAGATTACAATAAAATTAAAAATGAACGTATATCGGCCGATACCGATATGGTGGGCGATATACCGTGCATCCCTACTTAAAAGGTTTTTATTTTTTTATAAATCATCTCTCAAATCAGTATATCATGTTGAGCTGTTGCCATTTGATTGATAATGTTTAATGCAAGATAGTGAAATATCTAACTGCGTAAAATCAATCAGTAAAATCAATGCGTCTTTTTCACCAAATAAAATGCACTGATTACATGTGCAACATGTTAAATACCATTTGGAGATTTCCGTTAACATTCTGAGTCAATTGTTTTCAATTAATTGAAACAGACCGTTTATAAGAAATAATTCCCAAGTCAACTCGATCATCCTTTTTCACTGTGGTTTTAATCAGTTTCTGTTATAATAACGCTGTCTTTGCTCTTAAAAAGTCCTATAGCCAAATTAAAATGATTGTTATGTTTACCTATGAATGTTATATCACAGATGAATCGACTGAAAGTAGCATAAATTGTGTGTGTAAATGCTTGGCTGTGCTGTGGTTTTGTTGCAGGTGAAGATGAACCGCATGCGACTGCGAATCGCTCAGCGGCTGAAGGAAGCGCAGAACACCTGTGCCATGTTGACAACCTTCAATGAAGTGGATATGAGGTTGGTTCCTGTAACATCAGAGTACGACTCGAGACGAAAGGCTCATTGGTTCTTTTAAATGTGTTTTTAATGCCCTGCCAGTCAAAAGATTGTGCACACCTACTCGTTTTTGCTAATGGGATTTCAGAAAAAAGTGATTAACGTCAGGAGATAACGTAGTGATGAAAGCACTTATATTTGAGCTGCTTCTTTGACTAGATGTCTGCTCCAGCTCAAAGCATTTAAACAAACAAAAGCATGTACAGGTGTGTTTTTAGGGAGGCACGATATATGTCACGCGATATATGATAATTTTTATCGTTATCATTATCGGCCCGATAAGACAATTTTTCTGATACATTAAAGCCGATAAATAATGTATTATTTCCTTCAGCTGAAACGATTCAGATGCGCACTGCTCAATGATGCTTTTGAATTGCTTGAAATTTGATCGGAATCACTTAAAAAAAATATATATATATATATATATATATAAAATAAAGTGCAACATGTACAGCACAAGTCTGTCATATCGGCTACATAACATTATGACAACATCATTATAATTGTGTGTAGAGCCAGACCGATAAAGGATTTTGAAGGCCGATACCGATACAAATATTTGTTTGTAAAATCCGATATTCCGATATATCAACCGATATTATTGTTTTTATTTCAGAAGCGCGCAACAAAATATTAACATATTTCCCTAACATTAGTTATTTATTTATGAGTTTTAATTAAAATAATATGATAATGCATTTCAAAAAGAAACTTGTTTTGATAAATAAATAAATAAATAGTTATAAGCTACCTTATAATTACAATGTCAGCTTGTTTAACCCTTTACCTGCACTTTTTGACAACAGTCATGACATGGTTGAAGCGTGATTCGTCCGTTTTTATTTTATTTTTTAAATATTAATTTATCGGCCATTATAACTGCCGATACCGATATTTTAGAAAACGATTAATATCGGCCGATTATATCTGCCTGCCGATGTATCGGTCTGGCTCTAATTGTGTGTTTGGGACATGGATTTAAATAGTGAGACTTTTGATTTTGTAATCAGGCTCTCAAAAATTATTATTAAAAAAAAATTGTATTTAGATTAATCGCCGATATATCGGTTATCGGCTATATCAAATATAATATATGTTCAAATATAACGAATTATCGGTATCGTCCAAAATGTTAATTTCAGAGCATCCCTAATGTTTTTGTATCGAAGAGAGTGTTAAGTTGATCTCTCTGACTATATTTGTTCTTTATGCTTGTAAGTTGTTAGATCCCCACTTGTACTAAAGACTTTCATACACTTTCTTAGAAAAAAAACTATAATCTGGATGTTTATTGTACAGAAATATGTCACTAGCATTATAATTTAATATTTGTGTACAGAACTGATTTGAAGCGTTCAGGCAAGTGTGTCCAGACACTGACGCATAGGAAATCTGTCGATGGCCTGTGAAAATGTTGCTTATTGCCCAAACCTGATTAGAAGCTCCGCAATGCCCGTCCAAATGGTTATAGATTGGAATCTGGCCTACAGGAAGAGATTTCTGAAACCCAATCGCCACTTTAAGCGCGGAATGTAAATATTTGGTCCTAATGTTGGTCAAAACAAAGATAAGAAGGGTAAAATGGGCTTTATTAATTTACAAGGAAACGTTAATGTCCACAGTCTCCCTCGCTCGCCCCTGAAGATGACACTTTGAGGATTTCTCCCCAGCGCAAATGGCCGTATTGCCTTTCAGCTGCTCGGGGTTCGTGTTCGTGCGCTAATCTCGTTGGCATTGATGGGATGGAGGAAGACTGTGCCGGTCTGGAGTCGAAGGAGCGCGCTAGTCTGCGGCCTGCTAGCATCTGCGCGGGACGTCCCCTGAGACGGGCCTTCGGAGGGAGCGTGCGAGGCAACCCGGACCGTTATGGGCTATTATGACGAGCCAATAAGATTTGAAGGCTTTGGAAAGTGAAGATTTTTATCGCGTCTTCTCTCCTTTCTCTGAGAGCGTGTGTCTTGGGACGGTCCTAATCCCGTTAGCGGAGAAACCGGAGAGGCTAAACGGCGTTAGAGACAGGAAAATGGAGAATTACCGTCTCGGCGCTTTTCACTCAAAACCTGAGCAGACTGTCGTCCACAACATCCTTGATTGGGGTTTTAGGAAGGAAAGTGAAGCAAACAGAGGTTTCGGACTGTTGTGGATCATTGCTGAAGAGTTATTAGTGGGGTTATCTGTGTCCGATTGGATTGGGCTTTTATGTTTCAAGGAATTTTAAATCAAAATTTGGGATGCTCGTTTCTGTGGTGTGTGCGTGTCGTCGTGGCAACAGTTTAACGATAATCAAAATGGACTTAAATGACATTATCAAAAATAGCATCGTGTTTCATTTTTTAGACATTCCAATCATGTTCAGTAATGGCGGCATTGCCTTTTTAGCTGCTGATGAAAATGATGAGGAAAATATCACATGGATTAGATTATTAGAATATATAATTAGTGTTTTTGTAAATGTAAATATTCCAGATTTTAATACATCATTGCTGTTTGGTATTCATGAGCTGAAGCTGAATGAACACGGGTACACTGAATGGAATGCGAAAATCAAAAATCACAGCCAATCAGGAGAGTGTGTGGGCGGAGTCTCTGTAAGAGCACTGCATTTGCAAAGAAATTAATCAAAGATCACAGCCAATCACAAGACAGTGTGGGCGGAGTCTCTGTAAGCGCACTGCATTTGCAAGTAAATCAATCAAATTATAGCCAATCAGAAGAGAATGTGGGCGGAGTCTCTGCAAGCGCACTGCATTTGCAGATAAATCAATCAAAGATCACAGCCAATCAGAAGAGAATGTGGGTGGAGTCTCTGTAAGAGCACTGCATTTGCAAAGAAATCAATCAAAGATCACAGCCAATCAGAAGACAGTGTGGGCGGAGTCTCTGTAAGCGCACAGCATTTGCAAGTAAATCAACCAAATTATAGCCAATCAGAAGAGAATGTGGGCGGAGTCTCTACAAGCTCACTGCTTTTGCAAATAAATCAATCAAAGATCACAGCCAATTGGAAGACAGTGTGGGCGGAGTCTCTGTAAAAGCACTGCATTTGCAAAGAAATCAATCAAAGATCACAGCCAATCAGAAGAAAGTGTGGGCGGAGTCTCTAAGCACACTGCATTTGCAAGTAAATCAATCAAATGATAGCCAATCAGAAGAGAATGTGGGCGGGGTCTCTGCAAGTGCACTGCGTTTGATCACAGCCAATCAGAAGAGCCAATTTGTGATAGAATACACTTGAAATTTGATCATTGTATCGTCCAGTACGGCTATAAAGCTCACACAGAAAATTACTATTCAAACTCGTATTAAATTATTAAAACATTAAATAAAGCACATAATCGGTGGCTGCGATGAACTGAAATCAAAACCATTTCTAAATAAAACCGTTGTGTATCTGCTTAGTACAAAAACTCTCATTAACATGGAAAAGATGCTTTTGATCACGTGTCACGTTTAGTTAAAATACGGTTTAATATCACAACTTGTATCCAACTACACAAAATTACACTAATTAGCATGTGCTCTTATTTTCTCTTATCAAAGTGCTAATCTTAACACTAACCAATCAGACCTCAAGGTACCACTCTCAAAATGCCGCCATAACCAGAAAAGCAAATTAAAAATATTTAATTGGATGGTAAAGAACATCTGCTTCAGGATGTCATGGCTGAAAGTCATGGCGGTTTAGTGACTGTTCTTGTTAAGTGTCTTACATGTTTGTTTATTCCTCCATGACAGCAACATTACAGAGATGAGGAAACTATATAAAGATGCTTTCCTGAAGAAACACAACATCAAACTGGGCTTCATGTCTGCGTTTGTGAAAGCTGCTGCTTACGCTTTGACAGACCAGCCTGCTGTTAATGCTGGTAAGTGTCTCCACACACACACACTTCAGATTAAGCCACGGTGTGGTTATGTGGTTGTCTGTTCGCGTCTAAAGAACATGTTTTACAGATTACCTTTCAGTCGCCCCCTCCTCTCTTTCCTTCTAAACCTCATTGGCTTGGCCTACATAGACATCCACGTTTAACACGGTTTCATCAGGCCAGTGTGTGTCTATATTTGCCCAGAGACACACCATTACATGTCCTTCGTCATGTACTTGCATGTTCCTGCCGGTGTCTGACTGAAACCGATCACGATCCGGGTTATCACCGTCCGCTGAAACCATACACTCAAGCAAGCTTTAACTGAAATAAAATATGTAAAAATCTAGCATTTAGTTTAACTTGATGTACTAAAGTAACCAAAACAAAAATACAAATTTATAAAAACTAGTTAGACAATTACCAACAGAAAATATAAAAATTGTAATAATTCAAAATAGTAATTCAAAATTCAAATAAAATATAAGAAAACAGTTTAACTTGGAGTACTTGTATAACTAAAAATGCTTCAGAAAATCTAATAAAAAGGACAAATTAACAACAAAATTACTAACAATTACAATAAAATCTGAAAATATACAAATAAAATTGTCAAAATATTCATAATTTGCTAATCGGTTATCGGCAATAATTAATAACTTGCTTTACTAACATTTTTTTTAATAAAACTGAAATAAAAACATTTAAAAATGATAAAAACCCTCAGCAAAATTACCAAAATATAAAAATAAAAACTAATTAAAAATGCTAATAAAAGCTGTAGTGGATGGTATAATGACACCATCACTTCAGCAGTCCAGTGAAACATTTCCACTCATTAACACACAATACACTAATGTACTTAAGGCGAGACACTACAGGTGAATAGGGTAATTTTTTTAACTAGAGGATATCACCGTGAATCTTTCCCAGTTGATTAACTACATTGAGGTGATAAAAAATATATTACAAGTTTTCTGTAATTTAATGTTTAAATATGCAAAATGAGGCATTATCTAATTAAATATGCACTAATTTGCATATATTTAAAACGAAATAAAAAAAAAATAATAAAAAACGAAATCTGAATGTTGGATAAAGCCAGGTTCGAAATTCTTTTTTCACTGTGTTCACATATTAGATGAGAAAATTACAGAGGGATTTATGGATATCTACTTTTGTTATCGTGTAAATCAGAATATACTGCCAATTGCCTTAAAAATGATGTTTTTTGGAATAAAATGTCATATAAATCAGGCTTGGAATAATATATTTACAAATCCCTCTGTAAATGTCTTCATAATATAACTAGGTACAAGACTGGAGAGTTTGGTGTATATAGGTGCTACTAAAGTGGAGATTTCAGACTTGGAGTATGAGAAAGTCATTTTGAGAAAACTGGCTTTAAAGATTTAGCATCAGCCAATGAGATCGCGCATTTAGAGTTAAATCCCCCCTTTTACTTTCACGATTGGTTGCTGATAAAAAGGAAATTACCATATTTGGACCCTTTCTAACGGTGTGTGTGATGACAGGGTGCAGATCGCGATCGCTGAGCAGCAGGATGATTTATAACGACAACTTTTGAAGAATTTATGAGAAATCTACAGACACAATGTCGTAAAATAAAGACCGAAATGTGTATTTCTGACTTTTTTTTTCACCACAAGTCTGAAAGAAGACATGTTATTGAAGACAAATATCCCAAAATCTCTAAATTGACCAGTGAAAAAAAAAAAATATTTTCACATTTCATGTTTGAAATGTTAGAAATATCAAACTAGTGACATTTCTTCAAAGGAAGTCCACAGTGTTTTTCAAGTATATAAATATATATATATATATATATATATATATATAAAACGTTTATCTTTATCTGTGCAGTCATTGATGACACAACCAAAGAGATTGTGTATCGGGATTACGTGGACATCAGTGTGGCCGTCGCGACACCAAAGGTAATTCCTACAGATTCATTCCTCTTAGAAAGACTCTGAAACGCTGAATCTCATGAGAACGTGCATTTGTTGCACTTTTTACAATACAGTAAAGCTTTCAAATGCGTTTTACAGAGATAACAGGAAAATAATTCAGTGACGGTTCACTAGCGGACAAAGGTTTAAGATCAGCAAGATTAAAAGAAAATTGGTAACACTTTATTTTACAGTGTCCTTGTTACATATGTTAGATGTACTTACCGTAGTAATAACAGTAAATTATGCATAATTACATGCAAAAAACCCTCAACCTAACCCTAACCCTATAGTCAGCACATGTAGTTAATTAATATTACTCAGTACTTAAATATATAATTATTACACTGTACCAATGACACCTTACAATAATGTATAATTTATAGTAATGATAATACTAATAAATGCTGTTTTTTTGAAGTTTGCATTCATCTAAGAATCCTGAAAAATAAAATGTATGACGGTTTCCTCAAAATATGAACTTTTTTCCACATTGATAATAATCAATGTTTCTTGAGCAGCAAATCCTCATATTAGGGTCATGTGACACTGAAGATAATGATAAATTCAGCTTTGATCACTGGAATAAATTACACTTTACTATATATTCACATAGAAAACAGATGATTACACTGATTACACAATATTTCTCTGTGTTTATGATCAAATAAATGGAGCTTTGGTGAGAAATCGTAACATTAAAGAGCCCCAAATGTGACATAATTCTGCTTCTTCTCTGTGTTTAGTGTTGTATTACTGTATTACTGTCCCAGTGCATCTCATGACCGTCTGTTCCTGGTCTCTCAGGGTCTGGTGGTCCCAGTGATCAGAGGAGTGGAGGGAATGAACTTCGCAGACATTGAGAAAACCATCAACGAGCTGGGAGAGAAGGTGAGGCCGCTGGGAGCGAGCGCTCGATCTGAAGACAGGCTCGTTTATCTGCAACTGGAGCATCTGACCAGAAACCTTTATTTAGGCAAATGTTACATGACCTAAATAAACAGCGGCGGTGGAGCTGATGTCAAGTGGAGGGAAAAATCAAACCATGTAATTTCTGAAAAACGCTGCGGTTTATTCCTCTAATGACTCGGGCTGGTATCAGAGCACCTTTCACATGTGTGTTTTTAGCACAGGGCTTTCAAAGTGGGCTCGGCCAAATAACTCGCTACACCGTATTTACCAACTTCACGTCGTGTTTTTTCATCATCTGAAATGTGCTAAGATATACAGTCAAAACTAAATGTGTTCAGACACCTTTCTCGCATTATCTCAGTTTATTGGCTATAATGGACCAGAACTCAGTTCTCAGATCAGTGGATATTGGACTGGTTTTGGACTCTCACACATGAATTATGTTGAATATCTGCTCAATTGAACTACACTATTAGATAACACCAGTTTAGCTCAACCAGTGAGCAAGCAATGCTTCATGGTGTTCAGTGTGTGTGTAAAGAGCATTAGCACTTACAGAAAACATCATCAGCTCAAAGTGGAGGAGTCAGTTTTGCTCCCAAATGAAGAATATTTGTGTGTAATATGTCACAGTTTACTTTATTTTGCTCTCCACACTTACAGAAATTAACTATAGTGTCCTGATCACACTAGTAGACAAATATCAAAAATAATATCTGGTGTGTGAGTGATTGTTGGTTTGACTGTATGTAGACTTACTCACACTTGCGTCTCCGCTAGCTCCTATTGTCTCCTATTAATCTCCGGGAAACTTTTTATATACTTGTTTTTTTAGATACTTTTTAATTTCTTTTTTATATTGAACCAACTTCATTCTGAACCAATTCTCTGTCAGTGATCAATAAAGCTGTCAGTCAAACAGACAGACCTAATGGTTCAGTTCAATCGATTATTCAACTACTGTTCCTACAAAAACAAACACTAAACCAGGTGTCAGTGTGTGTGCGTGTGTGCGTATATGAGTTTGCTCTTGGGCACATTTGCAGGACAAAGTGTGACTTTATTTAGTTAAGTGAACTAAAACTTACTTTATCTTATGTTACTTAATATTAAATGAGCAAATTGCTCCAAAAAGCAACAACAAGGACAAAAAAAAACATGTCCTCTAAAAATAACTGTGTGTGTGTGTAGTGGATATCTAAGAAAAAAGTATCGTGTAATTGTTCATTCACACTGCGTGATTGTCATTCGCGTGAACGAGCGCCGATTTGCCTGTGATTTCGGGCATTTGTCGGCGATTTCTCAAAACCTGTCGGCGAGCCAAAATCGTGGCTAAAATCATGCAGTCTGAACTCGGCATAAGTGGACTTTTTTTTGTAATCGCGGCTTTGAACGATTACGTAATCGTAATGGCGATTAGAAATTGGATGAATTGAGCAGCCCTAGAGTTTGTCAATGTTTTGTTTTATTTACCAGTAGTTTACATTATTTCTGAATCTAATAAAAAAAACACGTATCTGTTTTTTTCTCTCTGTTTTTTTCCTCCACTATAAATGCTCCTGCCTCCAAAACCCCTCTTTAAAACCCCTGATTTATCCAATAATTATCAACAATATTAGGAATATGCAGTGGCAGGTTTAATTGCCCAGTAGATTAGGGAGAAGGAAGCGGGTCAGCTTTGGTGTGTTGTGTAAGGCTGTGCTCTCGGCTCCCGCAGGCTCGTAAGAATGAGCTGGCTGTGGAGGACATGGACGGCGGGACGTTCACCATCAGCAACGGAGGAGTGTTCGGCTCCATGTTCGGGACGCCCATCATCAACCCGCCGCAGTCGGCCATCCTGGGCATGCATGGCATCTTCGACCGGCCCGTGGCCATCGCTGGGAAGGTCAGAGCTCCTGCATTCATTATTCATTATTAACATAACTTCTAGGTCAGAGGTTGTTCACCGAATGTTGAAGCCACCCATTCACATTCACAGTATTCTTTAAATAACCATGTTTAACAGTGGACTTTGGGCTGAAAACTACATTACCCATGATGCTGTACGGGAAATTCCACCAATCAGAGAATGCTCTAGATTTTCAACAGTAAACCTGTTACTACACAGTTTGCAAACTAATGAAAGGACTCGTATAATGTTCATCTAAATAAAAGATCAGATTAATGTTTCATGCCTTCATTTCATTACCCATTCATAGGGCCCTATTATTGTATACAAATTAATAAATTAAGTTGTTTTATGAATTAAATATTGGATATGTTTTTGGATATGAAAAACTTTAACAATGTAATTTCTGTCAAAATGTTAATAAATTTAACAAGTTTCCTGATTTGGATTACTTCAGAATGCTCTTTGATAAATACAATTTTATTTTACCATCTAGAATAAATTATAGAGAGCCTAAGTCCCGCCCCTTCCGGTCGACCACCATGGGACCTTATTTCGGAAAAATATTATACTAAAAATATTTTGATCTCGTTTGAATTGTGCCCTGAATTACACATATGATGTTCGTAAAATTAATAGATGCATTTTAAAGTAAAGAAAGTCGCAGTTTGATGTAAAACCGTTGAGGTATAAGACTGTGAAACTACGTAATTACAAAGACTACAAACCCCAAAGGGGCACATTTTCTCTCAATGAATGAAGCTAACTTTACTGAGGCTGATGTCTGTCATTGTTTCTACAGTTTCTTACGTTATAATCGTAACGTTACGCCGTCATACCAGAGTGTTTTGTGCCAGACTGCACACACACGAGCAGCGGCTCTCGTTTCGCTTCCTGGGAGATGTAGTTCATAGAGCGATTTTCACATAAAACTAAATGTTGCTCTTCTGTTTTATGACAAACTGCGACGTTTTCGACTTTCAGAATTATCTTTTAAATTGACAAACATCATATGTGTAATTGAGGACACAGTTTAGACGGAATAAAAAGATAATTTGTCTCTCGCCATTGACTACCATTCATATTTTTTCCGAAATAAGGTCCCATGAGCCGGAAGCGGAGGGGCGGGACTTAGGCTCTCTATAACAGGAAGAAAAAACAGAATCAACTCGTATTAAACTCTGCCTCCTGTCAGCTGTCCCTCCTCGGTAACGTTACAGCCTCTGTTATAACCTGTGTGTGTGTGTGTGTGTTCAGGTGGAGATCAGGCCGATGATGTACGTGGCTCTGACGTACGACCACCGCTTGATTGACGGCAGAGAGGCGGTGACCTTCCTCAGAAAGATCAAGTCTGTGGTGGAGGACCCTCGGGTGCTGCTGCTGGACATGTGACCGCACACGCACACACACACCGATACATTACACACACACACCGATACGCCACACACACTGATACGCCCCACACACACACACTCTGATAGGCCACGCAGACGAGGGGACTGGAGTGGGATCCGCAGTGATCATCTTCATCTCGACGTGTTCTACATGTAAATGTGTTTCAGAATATGACGGAGTTTGTAATCTCGCAGAACCGCTTGTTCTGTGTACAGCTCAGCACACACACATGACCTGTGTAATTATGTTTCTAAACGATAGTAATATACATATGTTATATTTAATCTCTTCTGTGTAATGAACACTATGTTCCAGAAGTGTGTCGCGGGTGTTTTGTCTTTCACGGCGCGACGTGTCCCGCACAACTCCAGCTCTTCAGATTCTGCCCTGTAAAGAACCAAATCTGAGATTTTAAACAATAAACGGAACGAAACGCTCCAGCGGCGAGTCTCTGGCTCTTCTCTACAGCGAACACAAGCCAACTCTGACCCTTCCACTCCAGCGTCTGACGGAGTCCAGCTTTTATGTTGTTTATGTGTGTATGTGGTGTGTTTAATCCGCTTTAAAGGGTTAGTTCACCCAAAAATGAAAATTCTGTCAGTATTTACTCACCCTCATGTTGTTCCAACCCCGTAAGACCTTCGTTCATCTTCGCAACACAAATTAAGATATTTAAGATATTAAGATCGCTCCTGCATACAGTACTTAGGCTTCTTGAGGGACTGACTCTTGCTGTCCTCGAAAAGTCATTAAAGACATCGTTAAAATAGTCCAAGTGACTACAGGGGCTCAATCTTAACTTTATCAAACGACGAGAACACTTTTGTGCGCAAAAAAACAACAAAAGTAACGACTTTATTTCAACTATTGGTTTATTTCTCCCTCTGCGCGAGTCAGGTTACTAGTTTAATAGCGTAAGCTTCTGTTATTGTACGTCACACGCATCACACACACATGACCAGCGTCGGCCAATAGTGAGCCTACGTGTGACGTAGCTCTACGCAATCACACTACGTTACCTGACTACAGGCTCATGGAGAAGGAAGTGAATAGTTGAAATAAAGTCGTTATTTTTGTTGTTTTTTTGCGCACAAAAGTGTTCTCGTCGTTTGATGAACTTAAGATTGAGCCCCTGTAGTCACTTGGACTATTTTAACGATGTCTTTAATGACTTTTCGGGGACAGCAAGTGTCATTCCCTCAAGAAGCCTATGGACTGTATGCAGGAGCGATCTTAATATCTTAAATATCTTAATTTGTGTCCGAAGATGAACGAAGGTCTTACGGGGTTGGAACAACATGAGGGTGAGTAAATACTGACAGAATTTTCATTTTTGGGTGAACTAACCCTTTAAAGGGTACATATCATGCTTTTAAATCATTAATTTTTACATATAAATCATACCGTTGTGGTCTATATAAAACATAACTGCAATGCTTGGGTCTGAATTCCTCATTATTATAGCTCCACAAGCCCCTTTTCTGATGTGCGTCTGTGAGCGACCCGTTTCAAAGCGGCCCCTTTAAATAAAAAGGAGATGCGTCACACCCCGCCCGCTCTCCAGGTCGATGAGTTCACGGTCAGTTCAACTCCCCACGTTCGGCCATTATTGTAGTTTGATTAGAGATATACGATTATATACGATACCTTCAAAGAACATTTTTATTCACACGTTAATAAAATGTCAACAACAGAAGACTTGTCCATCAAGCCTTACATATTCGAGCCAGAGCGAGCGAGTCGATAAAGACGACGACGAACCTGCAGAACAATGTGAGTTAACTGTTTTGTGTTATTAGTGAAAGTCGACTATTTCTCTTGTTAAAACAAGCAAACTGACAAGATAAATGACTACGGTCTAATCTGACCACAAACAATCTGTATTAATAATATGATACGTTTAGAAAAGCATCAGAATGACCCTTGAAACTGAAGCACAGTAATACTGCAGACGTGTAACGTTACTTCAAAACAAAAACAAAGAAAGACAAAGGTACTGCTAAACCATGACCACCATGTGTTTTAAGAAAGTACTTTATTTTTATTAACGATATTTACAGCTTATCGAAACGCTCTGTTCGTCGTCTCCAAAGATAGAAGGAATTTACCCCTCATTCAGACGAAGTCGATCGGCAAACCCTTCTGTATAACGTTACTGGCGGAGGTTGTTGAAGTGGGAATCCTTGAGGTGCTTCAGGTCACTAACGTACATCCAACAACCGAACATTTTGACTTCCTCTCGTAACTTCTGCATCATTGAGCTCGGACTACAAAATCGGAGCGAGAAATAATAATGGCGGATTGCTCGAAGTGTTGGACCGGTAGTCGATGTCCTTATTCGTCAGTTCCGCTGCAAATACGGTGACGTGATAGTTCAAAAAACGTCACAGAAAAATATGACCAAAACAGAATATAAAGATATAAACGAAGCACCTGAAGAGAATAATTTCATCTTGTCTATACTTATAAACACTTTTAAGGGCTAAAAAAGTGGATTTTGCATGATATATCCGCTTTAACACACACCGTGTGTGCATTGATAAGTGGACAGCATTGCTGAGTATTTCCTCCTTAAAACTGCAGTGAACCAAAGACAGTCTCAAAAACACGCTTTGAAATCGCTGGTGTTTCTGACGTCACAAACCACCTTGTAACCAATCAGATCAACATGTGAGTGAGATCAACGTCTGAGTAAGTGGAGGCGGGGCTCATTTGTATATTCATAGAACTGCGCATACTAAATAAGGCAAGGGTGTCGAGTTACATTTAAGATATTTTAAAGCATGAAAAACATTTAAATGTGTTATTTTGCTGATCAAAGGTGAGTTTAAAGAGGTAAAATGATTGATTAAAGCAGGATTGTAAGATTGTTCGCACCAAGAATGATAATATCAATAAAGATATCGTTCTGGAATTAGCTTTAAGTGTAACAGAATAGCAGAGCCGCAACAGAACTATAACGGCGATACCAACACAGGAACGATGTCGTTGGAATCACTTTCAGAACGATTTTTTTCCAGCTGATGAACGATAAAAATGTTGACAGCCAATCAGAATCCACTATGCTTTCAGAGCTTGAGTATTTAAAGTGACAGGCGACGAAACTGAGCGATACTAATATAGTTGTAGTTCTCCAACCTTCACTGACAGCCACAGCACCTGTTCAAACATTACACTTTGTTCATGGCTCTAACTTCACATAAATACATTATAGATAGTTTGGACGAAACCCATTCCTTCATCAAGCTAACAGTTGTCAGATTTACAGTGTAATTTGATCATTTGAATAATGCTGATATTTCTGCAAAAACCCACTTTCAATACTTCCATAATTATGGTATAATAGGGCAGACACAGAGAATAAAGAGACCTTGGAAGGTTTCACTCCCTGAAAAGAACGGGTTTATTATTAATATTCCCAAATGTTATTTACATATAGGCTATATAACGATATATGTATATAATATCATTATTATTGGAATATTTTTGCATTTTTATGGAACTTGCCCATATTCAAGTGTTGATATAAAAATAATGTTGTGAAGCCAGAATAAAGAGGACAGGGTCTGTTCTTTCTTATGATATATTGCATGTTCAGATACAGAGAACATATTCTGGGGGCCATGAAACTTTTGTGAAAATGATCAAAAATGCTGGCGGTGGCTGGCAACTTATGAACTGATGCTGGGAAATATGAGCTTATCAGGTTTGATGCATGAATTTTGGGATCATTGATATCCTATTATATAGTTGTTGTTAATATTTTGTATTGGATTTTAACTTTTATATTTTCTGATTTCATTTTAATTGTGTAGTTTTACTTGTTTTTTGTGTTTGTCATTTTATTCTTTTTTTTATTATTATTAATTTTTAGTTTTAGGAGGAGGATTTTGATGAGCCCAGAACCTCCTAAAGTCATAAATTGCGATGCATATTTAAAATTTTAGGACATGATATTTATTGCCATTTTTATTTATATATTATTAAAATAAGGAACTTTTGCTAATAGCGGACGAAAGAAAAAAATCTTAACAGGAAAAAAAAACCTATATGGAAGCTTGATTTAAGCGATTTTGATTGTGGCATGGTTGTTGGTGTCTGAATATTTCACAATCTGCTCAGTTACTGGAATTTTCACACACAACCATTTCTAGGGTTTACAAAGAATGGAGTGAAAAGGGGAAAACATCCAGTATGCGATGGCAGTCCTGTGGGCCAAAATGCCTTGTTGATGCGAGAGGTCAGAGGTGAATGGGCCGACTGATTCAAGCTGATAGAAGAGCGACTTTGACTGAAATAACCACTCGTTACAACCGAGGTATGCAGAAAAGACACAACACACACAACCTTGAGGCGGATGGGCTACAACAGCAGAAGACCCCACCGGGTACCACTCATCTCCACTACAAATAGGAAAAAGAGGCCACAGTTAGCAAGAGCTCACCAAAACTGGACAGTTGAAGACTGGAGAAATGTTGCCTGGTCTGATGAGTCTCGATTTCTGTTGGTCGAGTCAGAATTTGGCGTAAACAGAATGAGAACATGGATCATCATGCCTTGTTCCCACTGTGCAGGCTGCTGGTGGTGGTGTAATGGTTTTCTTGGCACACTTTAGGCCCCTTAGTGCCAATTGGGCATCGTTTAAACGCCACGGCCTACCTGAGCATTGTTTCTGACCATGTCCATCCCTTTATGGCCACCATGTCCCTCTGATGGCTACTTCCAGCAGGATAATGCACCATGAATCATTTCAAATTGGTTTCTTGAACATGTCAATGAGTTGACTGTACCAAAATGGCCGCCACAGTCACCAGATCTCAACCCAATAGAGCATCTTTGGGATGTGGTGGAACGGGAGCTTCATCCCACAAATCTCCATCAACTGCAAGATGCGATCCTATCAATATGGGCCGACATTTCTAAAGAATGCTTTCAGCACCTTGTTGAATCAACGCCACGGAGAATTCAGGCGGAAGGGGGTCAAACACAGTATTAGTGTGTGTTAATAATCCTTTAGGTGAGTGTAAAGTCGCAATTGTGTTATAATATGTTTTGTTCTGTGGCGGAAACGAGCGTAGTAACGTGCTCACGTTTTTGTGAATTGTTTTTTGCACATGTATATTAAGGAGCTGGAGATGCTGCTGCACTGGGACTCCAGACGGACACACACATCACTAATGCAGCATGAGATGAGGTTTGCCCTCTTAGAGAGTGTGTGTGTGGTTGTGTTCAGCACGCGCTCAAGGCTTCTGGAGAAAATGAAAGTAAGGTACAGTGCAGGTCTGGTGTGCGGTGACAGGCTCACATGCTGAAGATGCTTTGAGGTCACTTGGTTTTTAATTCTCACGCCTGGAAAGATTACAAAGCACACACACACACACACACACACCTGCTTTACATTTCCACAAACATGAGATCAGCGGGGCTTTTTTTTAAAAGAATCTCAAACATCACATTATGCTTCTAATCAGATTCACACCTGCTCATATATTTGCTCTGACAGATGTGCATCTGTGTTTGTCTTTCAGGATAATTCACAACAACTAGTAAGAAATGAGCGGCTTTATTAAATGCAATCACGTAAGATCAAGAAACGACATTCATTTGAAAATGGAGAGGATTAAACACACGTTTGGTTTTGGGTAATATTGCATTTTATATGCAGAACAGCAAGTGCAAAGTTTGAATGCCCCGAATCGACCTTCAGACCACTTATGTCACATAAAGGAAAAAGTCATGCCGTGGCAAATCTAATTAAGTCATAATTATAACGTACAGGCCTGGTTCCACAGACAGGGTTTAGATTAAGCTTACATTTATAAATGTCCCTTAAAAACATGTGAATCTAGAGATGAATTAATGGCACCGACATATTTTCAGATCAAACATGCATTATAGTCTGAGACTCGATTAAGCCTGGTCTGTGAAACCGGGGGAGAAAATAATAATTATGAGATTAAAATGTCAAAATTGATCATCTAAATTATGACATACCAGCCCATAATTTCACATTTTTAAGTTGTTATTGATTTTTGTCATAATTTAGAATTGACTTTTTAAGTGACAACTTGTCATCATTTTACTTTTTTAATCTCTGAAATGTCATCATTTTGACTTTTTGTCATAATTATGATATAAAAAGGTCATAATGACATAAGTCAAAATTGACATGCTAAGCCATAATTGTTAAAAAATTATAACTTATATTGTTAGTCATTTTTATGACAAATCATATGTACTTTTTATTGTACTATCGATTTTTTTCCATCTATATTAAATGACATAATTTTGACTTTTAATGTCAGATTTTCTACTGTCATTATGTCGATGGTGTCAATTTAGATTTTTTTTGTCCTAATTAAGTCATATTTCAAATTTTCATCTCATGACAGACATTATTTTGACTTTTCATCTCCTACTGTAAATATGACTTAATATTTCATAATTTTGACTTCTCATCTCTTAAATAAGAGGGTCATCATTTGGACTTTTTGAGATAATTATGATACAAAAAGTCATAATGACATAAGTCAAAAATGCCATAGTTGTGAAAGTTACAAAATTATGAAATAATCGAAATTATGAATTTGTTGTAATTAATATAATTCTTTATCATCATAATTATGGAAGAGATTTTTTTACGTCCAAATTTCTACTTTAAGTCACAATGTTGACATAGTATGATTTTTGTCATAATTATAACTTTTTAAATCATATATCTACATTTTATCTTTCTTTTTATTTTTCGTCTATATTAAATATGACAGTATGTCATAATTTTGTCTTTTTATGTCAGATTTTCAACTTTTTTTTAATTATGATTTACAAAAGCATGATTTTTTCTTCTGTTCTTCCATCTTCCGATCCAGCTGTTCGCTGCAGGTCTGTGTGTGATGTAGAAAACTGCTGATGTGGAGAAATATCTCCTGACTCCACCAGATGGTGGTAAAAGTACACGATAAATCCATAAATCCTCCAGGAATAAAGGCTGTGATCCACTTCAGGGCTTCAGGAAAGATTCACCCACATTCATTGTTTCTGCCGTCTGGTCTAATAAAAGCTTGCCGAGGTATTTCCACTCTCACAAATACCAGATAACCTGACACGTTTAGCTCATGTTTGGAATAGCATACTAGCTCACTACCCTTGCCATTTCATTAGTGTGTAGTTTTATATAATGTCCATAAAGTATGGTAATTTATTAAATATACAGACTGTATATCTGTGAAAAAGTGCAGTATAGCACTAACACACGTCAGCTTTTATCATTTCTCATTTAGATGCGCTATTTTCTTGACCTGCCAAAAGTGAAATAATTTTACTAATAAAAATAAAAAGAAGTTTCAGAACGTTCAGAACATTTAAAAGTAACGCTCTTACGTTTGAAGGATGAAGAAATGGAATGTTTCCTTAACGATCACATAAAAAAAAAAAGTTCTTAGAACATTCATAAATAACATTTTCATTACTTAATGGGAACATGAATAAAACATTCTTACAATGTATTTTTGTTAGCTTGGTAACATTGTGTAGTTGTTGTTAAAAACTTTCGTCATAATTATAACTTTTTAAATAATTTATCTACTTTTTTTCATCATAATTTCGACTTTTCATGTATTAAATATGTCATCATTTTGTTTTGTTTTTTGTCAGATTTTCTACTTTTAAGTCATAGTGTCAATTTTTATTTTTATTTTAATTTACAAAATACTATTTTTTTTTTCTCTTATATGGCAGAGAAGGGCTTCCCTGTGTGTGATGTATGAAGAATTATTGGGTGTAATATGTCACAGTTTACTTTATTTTGCTCTCCTCACTTACAGAAATGAACTATAGTGTCCTGCACACACTAGTAAAAAAAATATAAATAAATGATATCTGGAGTCTGAATAATTTTTGGTTAGACTGTATATAGAGAAGAAACTCAGCCTCAGTGTGCTGAATACTGTACTCAACACGCATCTTTAATGTCAGCAGAAACAGATGTAGGGGGTGAATACTTTCACACGGCACTACGGCGTGAGTGTGAGCCACGGGACGGAGGTGAAGAACGGATGGCACTTGATGTCGCTCACGCCACCGCCTCCTGATCCCAGACGATAACACGCGTCACACTGGAGCAACTGTGGGAAACGAGGAGAAACGCTTGCATTCAGGGAATCGTCAGCCGTGGCTCACAGTTATGCAGAAAATACAAAGACAGAAGGTAAAAGATTTTATATACTAATATGAAAAGCATTAGAAAAAGAGGGTGATACACCACATATGGTACATCCGTACATGATAAGTACAGTTTACACACTGCATTCATCATATTCCATGCAATATCCATGTATGTTTTAAGGCAGGTGTGCCCAACCCTGCTCCTGTCGATCGACTGTCCTACACAGTTTATCTCCAAACCTAATCAAACACACCTGAAGCAACCAATTAAGGTCTTCGGGGTCACTGGGAAATTAAAGGCAGGTGTGTTTAATTAGGGTTGGAGATGAGCTGTGCAGGATCGGCAGGAGCAGGGTTGGGCACCCCTGTTTTAAGGTATATTTATGTACATATGTTTATGATGATTTTAAGTTGTTCGAAGGAAGTCTAGATTCAGACTACTCAGAAACCACTAGTTTAAATAACTTCATTTAAACTGGTTGGGAAGTGTTCACAAATGTACACAAAGATACAGCGTGAACTATAAAATATATAGAAATTAACAAAATATTGCAAATGTATATTTCCCTTTCAGTCGCTCACGTTCGACGGCCACAATAGTTGCCTTTTGTGTTTGGGCATTCAGCACGCTGAGGCAGCCTTTATGAATAGTTCATGTTCCCATTGCAGGAATATGACTATGGCAGTTTTAAGATCGAGACTCGCTTACCTCAGCAGTCGTCCTCGCCTATGCCCCAATGTAGCATCTATCCTGAACCTCAGAATAGACCTACTTCTGTGCATTTCCAGGGTGATCTGAGGATCACCGTGAGGGCTTCCCCGCCGAGACAATCCCTGTGGGTCCCTCCCCGTGGAGCCCACAAAGGAGCGTGCTGGTCCTTCTCATGGACGACCAGCCGTCTCCTTTGGGGCTTTGGCGGTCCCGCCAGTGGAGCGTGCCATTGCGATGCAGCTGTGTCCAGCATCCACTTACTTTTGGCGGGGTAAATCAACGCCTCCCGTCCAAGGCTTGTAAGTTTTTGTCCGGACTTTCATGGCCTGTGGGTACACCAGGTACACCAGGCCCAGGTGCTAATGGACATGTGTCATGTCCTCACACATGGGCCCCCAGGACATTTGCCCAGATGTGTGGCAACTGACCTTGCTCTCCGAGCATCGAAAGAAACCACACGTTCCGTTGGTCAGGCGATGTGCACCTTGGTGGTCCAGGAGCGCCACCTTTGGCTCAACCTGGCTGATATGAGGGACACCAATAACTATTGGTCCCTGGATGCCCCTCTGTCCTAGGTTTAGTTGTTCGCGACATGGTCGAAAGTTTTGCCCAGCAGTTCTCAGCCGCCCAGAAGCAGACGGCGGCGATTCGACACTGCTGCTCCCACCCGTCCGCCTCAGCAGCAGCCACCAACCAGGCCTCAGCATTGAGCAAGCCGCAGGATGTTGACCACGTCCATCCAGGCTGCTGCCAGACCAGGAGGCAAGCGGAGGTGCAAACGACCCTGATACAGGCAACCTAGAGGTGGATCAAATTGGCACTCTTCAGGAGATGGTGAACGTTCCGCTCCTTCCCCCAGTGAGGGCCAGGCGGAGAAACTTTTGTTTTTTTTTTTCTTTTTGTTTCGCCACTGCCCCCTGGGTACCCACAATATCAATAAAAGAGCAATTTCTGAGACCTCTGGGTCCCAAGACACTCAGACCCCACTTCGGGCTGCTATGCCGTCAGAGTCAGGTCCCTACATTCTGCCTCGCTGCCCAACCCCGGGTACGTCTGTGGTGCCATTGGTCTGGGATCCTGTCTAGCGCTTCCCAGCCAGTCTCGCTGGCTCATCCGTACTATCAGACTCAGCTATGCGATTCAGTTCGCCCGGCATCCCCCAGCATTCAGGGGCATTCAGTTCACCTGTGTTCTCCACATTGTCGCCAAACACTCAGCTTGTGGTCAGACCCTTCAATCCTGCAGGCTGGTATTCACCTAGAACAAGTGTCCAGGCATTCTGTGTTCTCCACGGACGCCTCTGCCACCGGCTGGGGGGCCATGTACAACGGGCATGCAGCTTCAGGTTTGTGGGCAGGGCCTCAATTGTGTTGCCACAACAACTGCCTCAAGTTGTTAACAGTACATCTTGCGCTGGGCCGCTTCAAAACGCCACTAATAAGCAAGCATGGACCGGTCCGTTCGGACAGCACTGCGACCATTGCGTACATCGACCGTCAGGGTGGTCTACGCTCATGTCGCATGTCACAACTCGCCCCGCCGTCTCCTCCTTCGGAAGAGCATCTGAGGTCGCTTCATGCCGTTTATATTCCAAGCCTGCTCAACCGTGCAGCCGACGAGCTCTCACGGCAGCGAGTGCGACTGGGAAAATGGCGACACCATCCCCAGGTGGTATTGCAATTTTTTATCCAATAAGAAGACACTACGATGGAAAGACATTTAACGAATAAATCCCTCGGAACTAATTTTGCAGAGGATGTGATTGGACAACTGAAAAAAACCAGCGAACCTATCGCGTTGCACAGCATCTCAAATGCTGTTTTTTTTGCAAGTAATTTATGATGCAGGAAGAAAGCCAAAGTGGGTTTTACCCGATTGTACTGTAGCAACTTTCATTTTACAGTAATTACTGATTTTTTGCGCAAATTTTCCAGGAAGTGACAATTTTGTTCTCTTGAAACAAAATTGAAACATCTTCTTGTTCTCTCGCAAATTATTTATGCAATGATCTAATTTTGTGCACAAGTTTTGTATGAAAACATAGCTAATTTGATTAAGTCTCCTAAAAAGAATGACATTTACAAGATCAAAAAACCTTACCAGATTTGTCATACGTTACATTTTTAATTTTTTTTAAATTGATTTATTTTTGTACTATCCAAGTGTAACTTTGATTTGTTACACTTTAGTGCATTGTTATATTACATTGTTATATTATGTGTTGTTTTTTTTATTTATTTATTTATTTATTTCATATTATGGTTCAAAATTATAGCTCTAATTATGTTTTGGTGAGATGTCCTCTCTATTTATCTAAGAATATCTTCTCTATTGTGACTATTCTACATTACCTAAATAGGTGGTTGTCACCAGATTCAAGCACTGCATACACTGTCATGTCAGTTTGTACTGAGAGAGCAGTTACCTCAGTGAGAAGCGAGGCGGCTGCAGAACTGAGGAACTCAGGGATGTGGAGAGGAGTGTGAGGGTGAATGCCTGAAGGGTGGCACTGCCACAGTGGCTAGAGAGAAACAAAGTTGAACAGATGAAAACAACAGTCTCAACACATTCAAAACCAAGGAAATTTGTTGTTCCTTTTTGAGTTTGGTTCATCCAGCATTTCATCAGTAGCTGACAACGAAGCTTTGTGAGACCTGTTCTTCCTGTGAGAAACCTCTTAAAGGGGTGGTTGATAATGATTTCACTTTTCTAACTTTAGTTAAGTAAGTAATCCCTTTATTGTTACTTAGTCACAAGTACCAGTGAAATTAGCCATCAACCTGTCCATGCAAACATATATACAATATGACAAGGGGACAGGAAGACAGGGAATTGAGGAAAAAAATACAGCATGACATGAGGAGAGGTGAGGAGAAAAAAACCCCAGACTAATCTCCTGTAAGGAGTGCAGTGTGGGAACAGGAAAGAAACACCTCAACAACATTAGCACACAATCAGTATACTCTACAACATCAACAAAAACTTGCAACAGGGGTGGGGAGTGGGGTATGGAGGTAGCCCAGCACAGGCAAGCAGCCATCCGGTCCTGCAGCCATTCTCGGCACTGGTCACAGACCCGGGGGTACAAACTGGGGGGTACAAAGCAGCGAAGGCGAGGGATGGGGTGTGGGGTGGATGAATGCATATCTGTATATATACAGTATGTGTAGGCCTGGAGACAAGCTATGCCTGGCATCATAATCTAGGTGCCTCAGTCCGCAGGATTGTCATAGCGATACACAGCAAGTTGCCATGTAGACAACCTTGATCAGGTCCCAGACAGAGTCAACCCAGACACTGGTGAGTCCAACGGGTCTGTTTTGCACCACATTTGAAGCATTCACTGGGTGTTTCACCAAGGCGCGGAGACAGGCACTTCATGCCCCAACACACACACAGTTGATGAGTCATCTGGATTGGATGAGTCCATTTGTCACCTTCACACTATGTGTAGTGACACCCTGCTTGTTGCGATTCTGAGGAAATAGCGTTCAGGCCACATTATATACTTCAGGTGGGGGAGGCACAGTCTCCCAGCGAGCTTGAACGCAAATGCCCAGTGCTTTACACCGGCAAGATTTAATCAGGCTTCAGTATTTTCGAAGAAAGGTGACATCAATAATCCCTGATGTGTGCTGGGCGTTCTGGGGCAATATGGCTGCCGTCGCTTCATCCAGATGGATGCTGCTCATTGGTGGCAGTTGAGGTGATTCCCCCTTCCATGTGCCAAATGCTTTGCGTGCAGAGAAAAGTACTATATAAAAGTAACAAATTATTTCCCCCTATCTTAACTAAAGAAACAATTTCTCGTTCCTTCCTCTCAGGAAACCAGAGTTATATGAGTAACTAAGGTTACATTTTGATACGCTATATAATTGTAGTAGATTTTGTTCAGAGGTGACTGCAAAAATACCTCAAATGCCTATACATGACAAAACAGACAAATTTGACTTTCACTAACAAATACATAGTAAAGGTATCTCATTTAACAATCTGAGCAGTTTGCAGTCATTCTTGGGTTAGTTTTAATTCTTTACTTTCAAAGCAAAAAAAAAAAAATTGCTTACCATGCCAGTAAGAAGCTCATATAATAAAGCTCCAAGACTCCACCAATCACATGCCTCAGTGATTTTCGATACACCTCCAATTTCTGCACCAAATTAGTAAAAAAAACAACTAGTTATTACATTTCGAGACAACATAATGTGTCTTAGAAATGTTGCATTTTGATGTGATTATGAAAAAAAAATTAATTGTTTTCTTACCTGGTGCACAGTACATCTCTTCCATTGCTTTTGGGTTAATTTCAGGCTGAACTTCCGTCCATAGTCCAAAGTATGTAAGACACGCCTCACCTGTGTACAATACATTTGAACCACTGTTTTAAAATACTAGATTGACGTTCCAAACCTGTTGTCTTTCCTCTGTGAAACACAAAAAGAGATGCTAGACATAATGTCCGAGCAGCTCTTTTCCATCTAATGAAATTGACAATGAAATGACAATATAGTTCCATAAACAACAATAAGCCATGTATTCCAAATCTTCTGCAGTTATATGATACCAAGCCATCACAATCCAGTGATGATGAACCAATGATGTTTAGTAACAAAGATGTCTAACCTAGTGTGACGCATTTTCCTGTAGATCTTGACAGTAAAAATCCCTATTCATTTCTATATATGGACAAGAGTATGTTCTCATTTCCTGTGGGTGAATTAATGATGGATGCATTTATTTTTCTGTGCATTTACCTTATTATATCAGATAACTGAAAAAGATTAAACATACCGTTAATGTGTAGTTCAAGGTTAGCCAATCCTGCTCTTGGAGTTTTACCTTCATGCAGATTTCAGTTTCAACCTGGTCCAACACAGGAGCAGGTTTGAGTTTAACTCTGCAGGATGGTAGCCATCCAGGAGCAGGATTATATATGTATAGTTTTAATGTTAAGATGCATAAGACAGGGCTCTTCGACAGTTCTGGAAGGAAACCGTCATGCAGAATTTTGCTCCAAACCCAATCAGACTCACCTGACTGTAACTTTCTAGTATTCCTGAAGACCTTAATTACCTTGTTTGAGTGTGTTTAATTAGGGTTAGAGCTAAACTCTGCTGGATAGCAGTGATGTTCTTTTAAGCCGGTTACCAGTCGAGCCAGTTCACAGAATCGAACTGAATCTAACTTTATTTCCAGGTTGAAGATACCTGTGATTTTTTTTTCCAAACCAGTTCAGCGGAAATCCAACCATGCAAACGTTTTCATTGGTTTAGGTTACAGTGACAGGTAGGTTTAGGAATCAGTGTTTGTTGTAGTCAATCAGTATAGTGATTGACATGAACATGGCGGCGGGGGGAGGGGGAAGGAGGCATGGGGGAATCATGCTTAGGATGCAAGGCACACTTCCAAAGTAGCTTCCAAACGCTCATTTGCAGAACCGAATGAGCCAGTGACCATGTCCAGATGGGTTACTGAATCAATAAAACCCAATTAAAAATAAATGAATCAAAAAGTACTGACTCTACCCACTGCTTATCCTCTGAGAACTTTGACAGCTCATTCGGTTCTTGTTCCAGTCAGACATGACCTTTCAACTCTGCCTGTAGTTTTTATTCTTCATTTCTGGACATGCTTATTGGTTTGTTCTGTACTGTGAAAGTATATCCTACATTGAATGTGCATCTTACGTCATCAACCTGGAAATAAAGTTTAATTCTGTGAACCGACTTGACCAGTTACTGGCTTACAACAAGGATTTTTTCAAGAATCGAACATCACTACTGGACAGTGGCCCTGCAGGATCAGAGACTTGGTAACAGAAGACATACCACTGCTGCGAAGTAGAACATTTCTTGGATTTAGGTCCTGGCACATGATGCCCTGCTCATGAAGACTTTCCAATGCCAACAGAATCTGAGCTCCCCACAGTCGCACCTCGTCCTCGGGGAGTCCCTGTCTACCCCCCTTCCATTTGGCACTGAAGTTCTTGGCCTTAATTTGGGCGTGATGGCCCAAGCCGTTTACCTTCATCAGCTGTTCCATATAAGGGTATTCTAGTTTAGTCTCACTCCAACAGGAGCTGTTTGTGGTAGACGCTGATGGGATCATGCCAACTTGAGGTTGTTTATATGAAGGGCTGAAAAAATGACAGTTCTCCATGTCCTCAGTCCCAACCTCCCTCACCATATCAACAGAGTTCACCCGAGAAGTCATCTTTGTGAAGTCTAAAGAGATACCTTCTTGCTTTTGAGTTGCACATTCATATGGATATCGATGAGAACTGACTTTGCTCAACTCAGCCACAAACTGTCCACGCTGTCCATTTCCACAGGCTTTGCAGTTAGTAACACTCAGTTCAAGAGAAAATCCATCATGCGCTTGGTTTCGTGGAGGTACATGCGCTGAGTTGGAAACTATCCGAACTCTCTGTGGAAGTACGTCAACTGTGTTGCAAAGGGTTGGTTGTGCGTTTTCACCAAATAAAGAGGCTGGAGTGATCTGAGCTGCACAGCTGAATCCTAGTATATCCGAGTTTGATCCTGGAACAGTGAAACTTTTACAACCCTGAGCAGGTTCTGAAGCAATCCAAGCTTTGTTCAGATCCATGCAAGAGTCAATCCGCTCAATGCGGACATCATTTCCAAGAAGGTCGGAAGTGACATCAAGAGGATCCCGAGTGTCCACAATCACACAGGGATGAACGGGAAGAGGAACATTATCCTGAGGTAAAGAATTAACATTGTGTGGACAGACAGAAGGAAGCGCATTATCTGTCCTCATTGCATACAAACCCGGAGAACCTCCCTGTTGGCGCCCCGTATCTTCACAGTAGGAACGGGTTCTACAGTTCTCAAGACAAAGACCAGCTGGGCTTCCTGGCCTCTCAAGACGTTTAGTTCTCTCACAATTCTCATTGAGGTAAATATCTTGGTGGATAGCAGGGAGGGTGTAGCTGTTCTTCAGGTAGATCTTGTGCTGGTTGGGGCTGAGGCATTCTGGATACTCCCTGACTGCTTCACTTCTGACCCTGTGAAGTCTGGAAAAGAGTCTTCCACCTGTAGAAAAGCAGAGTTGTCAAACTTTATGTCATTATAAGAAGATGGAGCTTTGCTCCAACCTTGATCAAACACCAGGACAAGTTTAAAAGGCAGTTTATTGTGATCAGGGTTGAGGCTAAATTCTCCAGTGCTAGATATGAAGATTCCTTACAATATTATCATGCATGCATTCTTGACTTTTATCTCCCGACTCTTGCACCATCGATTTCACGATTAGACCTCAGTACTGATGGTGGTATCCAATCCTGATCATAGAGGGCCACTGTCATGCAGATTGTTGCTCAAACCTGTTCCAACACACTTGCCTGGAAGTGATTAGCTTGTTCAGGCGTGTTCGATTAGGGTTGGAGCCAAACTCTGCAGATAAGTGGACCTTGAGGGCCAGAGTTTAGAATCCCTGCAGTAGAGTTTAGGGCCAGTGTCATGCAGAGTATAGCTTCAACCTGTTCCAACACACCCGGGAGTTTCAAGTAATCCGGAAGACCTTGAGCTGGTTGAGGTGTTTGATTGGGGTTGGAGCTGCAGGACAGTGGACCTTAAGGGTTGGAGCTGCAGGACAGTGGCCCTCCAGGCTAGATTCAAGATCCTTGATATGGATCTTTTTTTTTTTTTTCAGTGTGCAACACATTTTCCCATGAAATTTGCAAAAGCAATGCTAAACATTTTTCTTTTATCTCCTAATTTTAGGTCTGTCCCTTTCATTAATAGACCCCAGTACTGATTTGGATACTGTTGAGCAGGGGTGTCCAATCCTGCTCCTGATTGGGCCAATGTCCAATAGAGCAGGGGTTCTCAACTCTGGCCCTTGAAGTCCACTTTCCTGCAGAGTAAGGTCACTTAATATTCAACAATATGATTGATCCGCCTGCATTAACACTAGGGCTGGGTAATAAATATCGATTTCTCGATATTAATCGATTCTCATTTTTATGAACCGATATCGATTCTTAAATCTCAAGTATCGATTAGTCATCCTGTTTCATTTGAATGAATGGAACATTGTATCGCGGCTGCGCGCATCCAAAACATTACAATAATCTTTGTCCTTTGTTACTATCGATATGAAACAAAGTCTCAATTTTCAAATAACGTCCATTTTCTTTAGAAATTCAAAAACATAAATAGTGTTTTGTCGCTGTGGCGTGAGATCGCTCTGGCGCAGCTCAAGAGAAGCAGCAGCGCTGATCTCACTTCCGGCTTAATAATACCAGTTACAGCGCCAAATAAACATGAATGAGCATCTGAAAGTGTGTTAAAGATAGAGTACAACTTATCGAAATCCGTATCATGTCACATTGATTCACTCAATCAGCGTTTCAACCGTGGAAAGACGTTAGTTAAACAGCTTGTAATCAATGTCATGTATCGTCATATTTACCTCAGAAAACCCACATGAACTCGTTAGTCAGCTAGAAAAAATAACTCTAGAGAGGAGCATTTTGCTAAACATATACACCATATTACATATGCATTATAATCTTAATGTTCTTCAATATTTAATGCATATTTGAATAAATCTGTTAAGTTTTTATGACAGCCACCATGTAAATGTTTATATTTTATATAATCTTCTTATTATAAAAATAAATAAAAGTGTAATTTAAGTGTTTGTATAGCTACAAAACAGTTAATTATTACCTTCATATTAGGCTAATGAAGCCTATAGGCTACAACTAGACTCCCATAGTTTACAGCATTAGTTAAGAGATTTGATTTCCTTGAGAAAATTTGCCATTTATTGTAACTGATATCCAAAATAATCAATATTGAATCGAATCCAATCGAATCGGTATTGAATTGCAAGCTTGTGAATCGAAATCGAATCGAATTGCGAAATTTGTGTCAATACCCAGCCCTAATTAACATCATTGTATGAGAACTGAACTGAGCTGGACGATGACATCACTGTTTTCTCCAGAGATTCTGTATAGACAAATTAACTAAAATGAATAACTTTTTAAACAGAAATGAACCATCACTGGCTGGCCTATGACACTATTTTCTTCTAGATTTGCTGTACAGCCGAAACAAACTTTGTTGCATTATTTTCCTGTTATCACTGCCCAAACAGCAACATAGGGGTGTTGGACATCAGCTTTCCTGAATGTAAGCGATCAGTGGCAGGCAAACAAAGCTGAAAACGGAGACGTGAAGTCGGACACTTTCTGGTTCCCGTAGTGACGCTCGCACTGTGTTTGCATATTTTACCACAGCTGAAGTGAATAAATGCAATATTTGCCAAATACACAGATGTTTCAGAGACCTTTTCATTCAATACTTTATATACTGCTTCATACAGCGTCTGTTTGAACAAGAATCAAGTTCAACATTTTTTTTTATTATTTATTTATTTATTTATAAAAAAAAAAAATCTCCCTAATCTCCAGTGGGGTCAACCAAACCCCAAAATACGAGGCTTTTACCTAGCCAGTCCAGACCAGCGAACCCAACCCGAATCCGAAGACTCCGGTCAGATAATCCTGGCCCGGCATCGCATTTCCACACAACCCCTGTGTGGCTGGAGCGGATTTGAATTCAACATTTCTGTGCAGAAATGAGCCCCTACTTATCCATCCAAAAAAAACTGGTTTAAGAGAAAACAAGGCCCCCAGAATCCTTACTTGGATCACGCTGGTATGTCATAGTCCGATGGCACTGGCGAGGTTAGGTTTTGAGGATATTACAACAGCTCCCCCCCTCCCTGGCACTAGTCCAGAAAAGTGAGGAGACTGAGGATAGCACTGGCCGACGCATGTCAAACTATACCAGTTCTCCCTTCTCTGAGAATGTTCTAACTTAGAACCTGGAGCCAAAAACAAACAGAAGATCCTCCACTGTGTATCTACCCCAAAACTAGGACGAGCATGGGTTTAAATTCCTCGTGATTTAAAACAAAACTCTTCCCTCAGGAAAAAGCAATCGTCTCTCCTTAAAGTTTTTTAGAAAACACCTAATCGCACACTACTCGGTGTATCAGTCACCCCCCCCCCCCCCCCTTTTTTTTTCATAGGTAGGTTTTTCGAAAAAAACAGTTTTGGTACAGAAAAGGGCACAATCCTAAACACTACCCGGCGTACAAGGAAAACTACGTTGAGGTACATTTCCTACTCCCCCAGATGATGCATGAAGGAAATATTCAAGACACTCTCATCAGTAGTGTACCTCAGATTCACCGGATGTTTCGGATCTTTTTACTTTTTCTAGGAAGTCATAGGTATCCCTAATATAACTAAAATGCTTAGTAGATAAGGGATTAAGGTAAAAATCAATAAACTCCGCCACCCTATGACTCTCACTCCCACTGTCCGATACTATCGGGCGCCCCGGAGTTATAAAAGGGTTAATTCACTTCTCCTGGGGCTTATGAACCTTGGGAAGCAAATAAAATCTCCTGGGTCTAGGCCTAATCTCCCCTAGTAAATAATCTGCTTGCCGTTTACAAATAAATCCCGACCATAACAAGGTGTTCACCACCTTTTCAATGCGAGGTATTGATTCCATAAAAATAGGAGCTGTTAATTTTGAATAAAAGGACTCGTCTGTCAACTGTCTTAGCCCTTCCTGCACATACCGTGCTCAATCTGCCAACAAAAGCTCCCTACCCATTCTTTTAACTAAATGAGACGGAATAAATGATAACCCCTTGTCCAACAATCTAATCTGTGCCGGTGTGAGTAAAAAACGCTCATACAAGTTAATCACAGAACCTTTGTTTTTATTTTTCTCAGTATTGTTGACTCTTTCTCCCCCGCCCTTTTCGGGGCCCTGGTGGAAGGTACCCCTTAAACATTTAAATGGTGAAGCCCATGATGTAACATCGCCCCGGCCGCCTCTGGGGACCAATGAATTTTGTCTGGTCCCGTCGCAAATTTCCCCTCGGGCAGTAAAGGGATGGCGTGCTCTGATTTGAAAATTTCTTCGTTCAGCATGTCCAAATTTTGGACTTGTTCTTTTGGCAGGGTCTTGTTGAAATTAACCAGCGGGATGTGAACCACAGCATCTGGAAAAGTCCCGCTATTAGGCGGCCTCTATTAGTGCCTTAACGTTCTCCTCTGCCACTCCTCTGTCAGGTTGCACTCTATCATTCAGGCCAAAGGAGAGTATGACCTGTCTGGCCTTCGGGAAGGTCGGGGTCTTCTTCTTCAGTATGTAGTCCCCATGGACCATATTTTCCCCGGGATAGCTGTGCACTTCCAGCTCCCCCCGTCTCACAGTTGGAAATCTTGCCAGATTCAAGGATCCTATAATTAGGATTTTCCTCCTAGGGTCCAGATTCCAGACCCCAAACTTGTCCCGTGTCCCGTCATGTCTAATATGCAGACTCCAGACCGGAGACGGGACCTTGGAGACCGCTGGGGCCGCTGGGGTCACTGGGGCCCCGGATTCTCCTTGGTTCTCCTCCTCCTCCAGGAGCCAGTCCATATTCTCATCCGACCCAGTTGAGACTGGCTCTTGAACCAGCGTTGGACCCTTTGCTGGAATAGTTGACACTGCCCTCCTGCTTGGCCCAATCCCCTTCCTGGCCGTTGCCTTCCTTAAGGGGACTGCCGACTGACCAGCCTGCTCCAACTGAATAATTTCTTCTAAGGAATATTCTGGGCTTGATCCCAGGACACCCCTTTCCTCCGGAACCACCTCCCTTCTCGGTGTCGGCGTCTTACGGCGCCCTGGCTCTTCCTCCTGAGCCCTTTCCGGTGATTCCTGGTGTTTGTCACCCCTCGCCGTTTCTCCTTCCAGGACCCTCACCTTTCCTCCCCCCTGGGCCGAGGATTGGGCCCTCTCTTTTTCCTTATCAATGTGGACTATTATTGCCCTTCGGGGTCTATCCCCCACCACCTCCTCTGGCTGAGGGTCCTCTCGGGACATCATTCGGGCCACCATCTCCCCCGCCCGCAGGATCGGTTCATCCCGAATACTCCTGATCGCACGGCGGGTCCATTTAATCGCAATTTCCCATGCCTCCCTCCACCGTACCCTGAAGGCATGGGCGACCCCCCGGCTGGTCTCTCGGAGGGCCTCATCATAATGCTCCACCAGGATGTCGACCCCATTGTCGAGCCATTGTTTTGCATTCCCGAACAACAGGTATTTGGTCCTGATGTTCGGAAATGCTGGCTGAATTCCCGACGACATTTGGTGGGCCATCCCCTCCAGCCTAGCTGCAGAAGACCCCCCCGTCCTGTCCACCTCTAGCTCCGTCACGTGGTGGAAAGCTTTCAGGAACTTGTGGAGCACCTTTACTAGGGCTCTAAACTCCCTGTCCGCCGCATCATCCCTCCTTCTTTCTTCGGTTCCTCTTCCTCCTGTTCTTCCTTCCCCTTCCGCTCCTCTTCTTCCTCCCGTTCCTTCTCCTCCTCCTCCTCCTCTTTCTTCTCTCCCTCCTCTCTTTTCTTCTCTTCGTCCTCTCCCTTACTCTCTTCCTCCTCCTCTCCTTTCTTCTCTTCCCCTTCTTCCCTTCTCCATTCCACAATCCACTCTCTTTACAATCTGCCTGTAAATAAGCAATATAACATCAACCATCCCATCGTCTTATTTATTTTAGCCAAGATGTAACTCAGAGACGAACCAGGAGAAGTCCGACCCGTCTGGGACTGACAACCCCCTAAGGGCCGGCCTGCCCGTATTTGTCCCCCCATCCCGCTCCCCACCTCGACTCATAGAGTCGAGCGAGGAGCCAGAGGGAGTTCTTTGTTACTTTTATACTGATAAGTTATAAGCCCTCCCACCCAAGGAACCCCCTGGACTCCTGCCTCACTGAAATTAAAGGCCTAAGAAAAGACCCGAGCCTTTCTCCACCTCAATCCATCCTGTCCAATCCCACCTTAGCTAGAGTGGGTCTAAAACATTTGGACCATCTGGAATCTATGTATAACACCGTGTCCTAACTACACGCGACACGACGCCGGGACACGCAATAAAAGGTATCTTTTCCATGTTAATCAGAGTTTTTGTCCAAACCAGACGCGACGGCGACACGCAAAGTTTCTAATTTAGAAACGGTTCCTATTTCTGCGACGTCGCGGCTGACGGAATGAAGAAATTACACTGGTTATGAGTATATACATTATTTGTTTTTAGTTAAAAATAGGTCACTGTGCCACAAGATAACGGATAATTTACCTCAGATTTTGAAAGCATATAATATAGCATTCAAAATGAATTCTATGCAAACATACAACTGTACTTCATCACAAAATTAGTCAATGAGTATATTTTGTTAATGTTTCGATTTTTAATAATGTTATTTTTTGATTTGATTATGTCCTTACCCTACGGGAATGCGGGCCAACAGTGCACTTTCACAGAGAGACTCACTGTTCTGAATGTGTGGCGTCTCACAGTCGCGTTGCGTCTAGTGTGGACAGACACACTTGCTGTCGCTGGAATTTTATCTCGTCGTGTGTAGTTAGGACACGGTGTAACAGATCTGGGCTGGCACTATGTTGCTTTCTGGGTGTAAAGCTGCTTTGAAACAATCTGTATTAAAAGCACTATATAAATAAAGGTGACTTGTCTTGACCTGCCTATAACTTTCTAGTAATCCTTAAGACACTGACCTTTATTGGATACAGTACGTGTCTAAATGTTTTTACTGTCACACTTTGCACAACTGCAAGGACCTGGGACTGGGAATATTTGGCATTTGAAAGTCACATAACCAATGTTTCTAGAACAGAATTCAGACAAATATTGCTACGTTACAGAAAAGGCTCTATGTTTATGATTTAAAAGTAGAATGTTGTAGTGCACCATTGGCTCCATAAACAAGCGTTGTTTTTTTAGATGCAAAAGTGTAACAGTTCTAGGGTGAGTTCACAGTTACTAGTGCTTTGCCGCTTCACTAGGGGGCGATGTCCTCAGTTCTGAAGGTGAGGATGCGGATATAAGCAGACGAGAAGTAAAGTTAGAGAGGGGTGGCAAAAACATGGATGTGAGCAGTAGCTCAAGGTATTCATCTGTGGTTGGGTTTTTGAGGAGAAATTGTTATTTTCTTTGCTACTCATTTAAGCCTAATATTCGAATTAACCACATGCTAAATACGTCTTGAGACAAGTTTCTCTATTGGACTGTTTTACTCTAAGTTCGACCGCTTAGTGCGCATGGGAATTATCAATGGATTATTGACTGAGTCTGTCATCTTTGAATTGATTGAACCTGTGGAACGTCCTGTGGATATTGATTGACTGAAATCATCGTGCCGCCATCATTGACTTTGAGAACGGTGGACTTGTGACAAACTGCGTTGGAAACTCAGGTTTTTCTATCACATAAATGATTGAACTGATATGTAAATATGGTATGTGTTTGCGTGGAGTGTGAACACGTTTGATGTTACTTGTCTGGCACTTAAATATAATCACTGCAAAACTCAACGGATGGTACCCTACCTCTTTACAATGATTTCATTCTGTCTTTTGTAATCCAAGATGGTATGTTACAAAAGTAGAGATTTAGAAAATTTGATCATCTCTCTCTCCTATTTTAACATGTCTGTTGTTTACAGTACTTAAAATATCTTCTATTAGATATGACCTTTTGATAGAACTCATAAAATCGAGAGCATGTAGGGTCTTATCATATATGGATCCTAAGCTCTGGAATAGCCTTCTGGGTGATGCTTGAGACACAGACACAGCATAAGTGTGGACTGAACAAAGACGATTCTCATATTCCTTGAATATGATGGTTGGGTTCCCCAGCAGGATCTTGGCTCCTGTTTCTTCCTCATCAACACCGGTGAAGTTTGTCCTTGCCTCTGTCACATTTGTCTTGTTCAAAGGGGATATACTATGTCGAACTGCTGAAACGAATACACATTGTGAATAGTGAAGCTCACCTTGAACACGTTCTAGATGGAGGAACACAGTGTCTTCACTGACATAGTATTTTAGCAGCTTCACCATGAAGGGCACTCCCTGAGGAATGATGGTGGACCTCTCACGGCTCTCCCAGCTCGACTTCGGTAAACTCTGTCCAGAAAGCAGAATGTTTCGCACCAGAATTAGGCTCTTTCTAGTGAGCTGCCTCTTTTAGGACAACATTAATGAGCTCTTGACACCAAGTCTGTTCCAAAAGGAAGGCAGCGTTGGCATGACTGTACTGCCTTTTTAGTAAGGCTGGGTATTGACACAAATTTCACAATTCGATTCGATTTCGATTCACAAGCTTGCAATTCGATTCGATTTCGATTCCGATTCGATTCAATATTGATTATTTTGGATATCAGTTCCAATAAATTGCAAATTTTCTCAAGGAAATCAAATGCTGTAAACTATGGGAGTCTAGTTGTAGCCTACTAGGTTTCATTACCCTAATATGAAGGTAATAATTAACTGTTTTGTAGCTATACTTTTATTTATTTTTATTATAAGAAGATTATATAAAATATAAACATTTACATGGTGGCTGTCATAAAAACTTACCAGATTTATTAAAATATGCATTAAATATTGAAGAACATTAAGATTATAATCCATATGTAATACGGTGTATATATTTAGCAAAATGCTCCTCTCTAGAGTTATTTTTTCTTGCTGACTAACGAGTTGATGTGGGTTTTCTGAGGTAAATATGACGATGACATTGATTACAAGCTGTTTAACTGACGTCTTTCCACGGTTGAAACGCTGATTTGGATAAGTTGTACTCTATCTTTAACACGCTTTCAGATGCTCGTTCATGTTTATTTGGCGCTGTGACTGGTATTATTAAGCCGGAAGAGAGATCAGCGCTGCTGCTTCTTCAGAGCGATCTCACCCCACAGCGACAAAACACTATTTATGTTTTTGAATTTCTAAAGAAAATGGACGTAATTTGAAAATTGAGACTTTGTTTCATATCAATAGTAACAAAGGACAAAGATTATTGCGATGTTTTGGATGCGCGCAGCCGCGATACAATGATCCATTCATTCAAATGAAACAGGATGACTAATCGATTCTTGAGATTTAAGAATCGATATCGGTTCATAAATATGAGAATCGATTAATATCGAGAAATCGATATTTATTACCCAGCCCTACTTTTTAGTATGATGACTTGTAAGATAGCTTGGTTAAACCAAATTATATGGCTTGTTTCATACTTTCAGCTCCATAACTATAAGAACAGGGTCACTTGTGCTTTGCTAAAAAAAAAAAAAAAAAACAAACATAGGGATGCACTGATATGAACATTTTAGCCGATACCGATAACAAATAATTCTTTACATTTGATAATCTATATATTGGCTGAAAAATCTAAATCCACAAATAATTTTTGAGAGCCTGATTACAAAAACAAAAAGTCTCACCATTAAAATCCATGTCCCAGGCACACAATTATAATGTTCTCATTATAATTTTATGTAGTCGATATGACAGACTTGCGCTGTACATGTTGCACTTTACTGTATTTTCCTTTTTCAAAGTGATTCCAATCATATTTCAAGCAATTTCAAACCATCATGTCAGACAGTGCACATCTGATGTGTCTCAGCTGAAAGAAAATACATTATTTATCGGCTTTAATATATCTGCAAAATGTTCCGATACCGATATGGTGGCCGATTTATCGTGCTTCCCTAAACATTTCTGCTTTGTAGCTCAAACAGTAGAGTATGGCACTAACAACGACAAGGACATTGGTTTGATTCCCAGTGAATGCATGAACTGGAAAAAAATGTGTAGCTTGAATGCAGTGTAAGTCACTTTGGAAAAAGGTATCTGCTAAATGCATAAATGTAACAGACCTGTGGCATTATAACGAAATTAATGTGATTTCTGGACTGCTAAGTTGAGTATTTCTTTTAATAACACAAATGTAAAAAAAAAAATCTAATTTTCATTACTGTAATGCAGAAAAATAATGATATATTATTGAAACAATCTGTCTTGTGAAAAGCGCTATACAAATAAATTTGCTCTGAATTGAAATTGCACATTATTTAAACAGCATGCTAGTATTTATTGTATTTCCTGTAGTGTTTGCTGGTTTCTGGTTTCTTTGTTTTGTCCACCTGTCTCTATAACTGGCCATTTCTAATATCTCAAGTGTCTGGTTTCAGTAACCCGAGACGAGTCTGTACTCAGATTTAGACACAGCCGCTTTTAACAGGATCAATCCAAGCAGACTGGCAGTAATAACAGCCCACACAGCAACACAGTGTCTCACTTCTGAAAGGAGCCCATACACCAGAATGCTTCTGTTTCAAATGCTTACCTTTACAACAAATGTCTCCTTGCTTATCAGACTTTCAACCGTCAGCACCTGTGAAAAACACACATTAATAACTATTGCACTTCCAATGACTTTAATGTCCTGGCATATAGAGAACTGCTGAGTAGTTGTAAGAAGCATGAACACACTGTACCTTATCAATGATGCCAACCACTTTGCACATCGCCAGATTCTCCACCGGCGAACTTAGATGTCTGATCGACCGAAACCGTAAGCTACTATAACCCTGATGACCGGGAGAATAAAATGTGTCAGAGAAAAAAACACAGTCAGGATATTAACTAAAAGCACAAATCTGGTTGCGGCTTATTCTGGCCAAGAGCCGTCCGCCTTAAATGGACTCCAATTTTAATGTACAATTAATTAAAAAATTCAAACAAATTCAATTTTTAGAGCCCCATGAAATTCATTTCATGTTGTCCCGAATTCCATTTATTATATATAATTTTTGTATGTAGTATGTATATACTGTATATATATATATATATATATATATATATGCGTGTGTGTATTTAATTACATATTTAAGACATTTTAGTAATAAAAAATGCATGTCTAATCAATTGAATTCATAAAACAAATACATTTTATATTTTATCTTTTTAGAAATTGTTTGTTTACTGTTAAAATGAAATTTTTATTACTATTACTGCAAGTATTACTAACTACATTCTACTCTATAATAGTAAGATATTTTTGTTACAATTTCTTCAAGTTAAACTTTAGATAAGTTAATAAAGTTACTGAATAATAGCATTTTCACATTTGTAGAGTTTTAGAGTGGCAAACACAAAAGTAAGGACTTATAAAACCAAAACTTTTTTTATGTATCAGCAAATAACTCAGCACAACATAGGAGTTTAGCAAATTGAAAAGTTCAGATTCTAAGCTTTCAAATGACACTGAATTTGTGTTGTTCAAGGCAGTAGTTTTGAAAAATGTAATTATTATTTGATGATTAAAATGATACATGGACAGTACAGAGAGTTTCTAAGCTTTAAAATAACATTTTGTGTTATTCAATTCAGTGGTTGCTCAGCTATTTGATTATTGGGGTTTAAGGGCTGAATTGTGGGAGTTTGGTCATAGGAAAAAAAACTCAAATCAAAAGAGAAAAATCATGTTCAGCAAGATCTCATCATGCACATTTGTCACCTACTCCTAAATGTGTGGATCCTTTAGAGATGTTGTCCTGTAAGTAAGAGATGAAGATCTCCTCGGCTCGCTTCAGATATTGAGTGGTCTTCCGCTTCACGGCTTCTCGTCTCTCTTTATTCGGATCCACTGTAAGACACGGACGACTCTGCATTAGCGTGGAGATCAATGATCGACCCTTTGCTAAACGCAGTTTTAAATGTTATCTAGATCTGCCATTTTAGCAGACTTTTCCAATCCAAATCATGTAATTATCAAAATTATCAAACAACAGAGGACGCAAGTGTTTTGGTTTTACTTTTCCAAATCAAAATAGCTCATAATGTGATTTAAATTATGTTTCGCTCTCATTACAAATTAACCTTTGCTTGCTTCTTTTCTCTTTCACTTTTCATAGGATATTATCACGGGTGAAACGCTTTTCAAGACTCTGGATGGTTTTGAACCATATATACACCAGGGGTCTCAAACTCAACTGAACTGGGGCCACTGGCAAAAAAAATTGCATTCAAGTTTTCCAAAAAAGGAGCACAACTGATCTTATCTTCTCAATCTTTATTATTAACATTGGTCTGAACTGTTCCTCTAAATTTGAACAATCCTTTCTGGACATGATTGGTTCTTCGTGAGCTGTCCTTACAAACTTTCTTTGTCTTTTCCTTATACAGAACATCTATATGATACTTAATTTTACAAACATTATTTTTCTTTTCCTTATAACACATCTTTGTGATACTTATATTTGCTCATGTCCTTTTTATTTATACGTTATTTATCTTTATACAACACATTAATATGATATTGAATGTTTTTTGGAAGGCATATTTCCCTATTAAATGATTATTCTCACATTGTTTTAGAGCGGGGTCTCCAACATGTTGCTTGTGATTGGGCCTGTTCCCAGATCACGCTCTCATATTTTGCGCGCTCGAGTTCGTTATTTCAAATGTAGGCATGCGACAAGCGCGCTCATAATTGAAGCGACACACTATTTTTTGTGTATGTTTGTACTTTGCGGTTGTCTATGACTCTATTGACAACAAACCCACCGTAAGCTGTCACGAGACTATCTATGGTAGCCCATAAGAATAAAATAAATTAAAAATGCGGCACGACAGGCCGCACTACCATTAAAATAAATATCACAAAATACCACCCCGCGGGCCTCAAATCGCGAGTTTGAGACCACTGATCTATGCAAATATAAGTTATATTTTTGCTTGTGAATTTGTTTAAATTCACTAGGACTTTAATCTATTTATTTTGGAAATACACAACAATTAGAGGTGTTTTTTGAGTGATGTATTGGCATTGCAAAACCACATTTTTTAATTTGTATTTCATTTGTTTTAAGCACAGTGGTTGACCGTCTTTGTGTCATGGCCCACAATAAATGTTGTTTATACTGACCTCTGTAACACTAAAGTTATGCCCCCTCCAAAACTTTGCAATGATTGACATGGTGATAACAACAATAGCAACGAATCGATGAAAAACTCTGGCAGTGTTTGTTGTAACTGGTTTTCCACCTTCAAAGCAATGTATATTTAGCTGAAAAAGGCAACCTGCTGTTTTAATGTGTCTTCGACGGCCCTGTGGTTTAGCTTCTGTTTTCATGGTTGCCTTGATCTCTAAGGTTTTCTGTGTTTTACACCTGTGACTTCTCTACTTCCTCATTTACTCTGTCTATTTTCAGGCCCGTGTTTCAGTTCGCTCTTCTCCATGCATGTCTTTTCTCATCGTTATGCTTGGGTTTCATATCCGTGTTCGTTGTCTTCTTTTGTATTATTTCGTATTTAAAATCAGATATCGCTTCAATTACTCCTTCCACCACAACCTGACACATCTATTACGTACTTAGAATGTTATTATCAGCATAAACATTTCATTAAAAAAATTGGTAACACTTTACAATAGGTTCATTAATTAATATTAGTTAACTACCTTAGTTAACATCAACTAAGAATGAACAGTACTTCTATAGCGTTTTATAATTTTAGTTAATATTAATTTCAACATTTACTAATATGTTATTAAAATCAAAGGTTGTATTTGTTAACATTAGCTAATGCACTTTGAACTAACATGAACAAACAACAAAGATTAATAAATGCTGTAACAAATGTATTGCTCATGGTTAGTTCATGTTAGGTAATGCATCAACTACTGTTAACTAATGAACCTGATTGTAAAATGTATTTCCAAATAGTTACATTTAAATAGTTTTTCTATGATACTGAAATTGATAGATGAATTTTTACTAGGATTGGAAACGATAACTGAAAGTTTGGTGACTGACAACACTGAGGATAAGTAAAGAATAATCACTTTTTGACTTCTGCTTACCTTGACTGAACGCAAATAAATGAAACATTAGAAGTGAATCAAAGCAATGAGTTTGCACTTAATAAGTCAACAACGGTTGACAGTGCAAAAATGTGTTTTTCACACTGTCAGTAATAATTTTCAGTCACTATATAATCTATATAATTATGTAATAACAGTACCTTGAACTCCATTGAGCAGCAGATCGACTCCATTCTTATAGTAGCTGAACGCCGCCTCATAATCTTCATTGACTTCTCTGTCCAGCGCCATTCGAATCTGCTGGGCTGCATCGAGCAGGTAGTCTTTCTTTGCCATGTTTGTCTATCGGTTAGAAAGGGCAAATGTCCACAGGAACCAGAACCAGCCGATGGATCTGTAGTTGTGAAAACACTTCTGAAGTGGCACATTTCCGGTGATTAATAACCCTCCAGAAGGCCTCTGGTCTCTCTTGCGTTCACACACATGTGGAGGCCAGTGTCCACCTGCGCAACACAGATATACGTAACACTTTACAATAAGTAGTTAACATTAGTTAATGTTTTAACTAATATGAACTAACAATTTACAAAACATTTGTTACAGTATTTATTAATCTTAATTTTTTGATAAAAATCCAGCTGTTGAACATAACTAATGTTACCAAAAACAACCTTTAATTTTATTAATGTAATACTGTAAAAAAAAAATGATTTTAACAATAAAAGACTAAGACTAAAAGACTGTAAAAATTACAATAGTATAAAACAGATATTAACACTTCAAATGGTCGATAATTTAACAGTATATCAGATAACTAAATACGGTTTATTTCCATAAATTTTAAGTTAAGCCTGTAAAACCTTAATACCGTAAATTCTTGCTACTGTATTTTATACGGTAAATTTCTGGCAACCACAGCTGCCGGTATTTTACCGTAAATTGAACACATTTTTTTTTTACAGTGTGTCACGATTTGGTCTTTGTCATGTTTCATGTCTGTCATGTGATCCTCTGTTCAAAGTCATGTGATCCTGCCATGTTATCATTGGTTGATTGTTCACAGGTGTCCCTTGTCTAGTCATTAGTCTTGTACATTTAAGCCCTCATGTTTGGCATGTGTTTTGTCAAATATTTTTTCCTGTGATTACTGTTGTGTAAGACTATGTTTACGTTTATGTCCACGTTTTTATTTCTTGCCATGCCATGCATATGGAATGCCAAAGCTGACTTAATTAAAAATAACATAAATAAATATGCGAAGAAATGTTAAAAAGCAAAAATACAGAAATAAATACAGAAATAAATATAAAAAAAGAAATGTAAGAAAGTACAAATAAATGAGTATGTATACTTTTATTTCCTTATTTATGTATAATTGTATTTTTTCACACATTTATTTATTTATTTATGAATGGACAAGTGTTTAGTAAGTGTGCTGGCTGCAAATATGATTATGGCGATGCTGACTCATCATTCCTGCAGTAGTGATGAATGAATTAATTGATAGTTGTATTTTAGCGACTAATTATAACATTTTATATTGTATATTTTGTATTGTAATTCACCTGCTCGGGGACTGCAGATGGAAACTAGCTTAAGCTAAATCTGGTGCAAAGCATCTTTAATTAATGTTTTTTGCACATTGTCCCTGTTGAAATAAATAAATGAAAATGAAAAAAATGATTGTGCACGCCTATGGGGTTTAGGTAATCAAACTATTTATTTCTAATTGTTTCATTTAAAAGTAGACATATTTTGACCATCTATAGGCCTATTTCTGATGTCTATGAGGCAAGTATGCCTATGAGTTTCGGTTCATTTGTGACACGCTCCAGTTCTTGCAGTCGAAGACGAATAAACTTCAGGCTATACTCTCAAGTGTCTGTGCGCAGATCAGATTTACCGTGTTACCGGTCTCAATTATCTTGTCGAAAATATCGCATCGCATGCTTCTGGCATCGAGTCTGGCACATAGGTACACTTTGGATAATTTCCACATATTTTCGATCTATCTGGGTTGGGACGCTTACACACACACACACACACACACACACACACACACACACACACACACACACACACTACAGCTTCATGTGCGACAAGTTACGTCTCAGGTGATGGCGCAGTGGATAAGACACATGCCTTTGGTGTGAGAGACTCGGGTTTGACCACTTGGGTACCGAAATTCGGTACCGAAAAACAAGACGATGTTTCGATAATGGGTAATACCGAGGCAATTCAGTCAGTACCTAAAAAGTACCGAATTCGGTACCCAGCCCTACTGTTCATTATAATACTGATAGTTTGTGAAATTAAACAGAATGCACGACTCACCTTTGCGAGCCCTGACTTCTGTCACATAAAGCAGCCGCGTGTTTCCATCCGATCATGGTGCGGAAGAGGCTTTATCCTGAATAAAACCAAACGCAAAATTTCACATTCACTTCATACTCTAACAGAGACTAAGAAATACTCAGTGTTTTCCGATGAAGAATGACTGCGATCCTGTAATGTTTATTAACAAAGCACTTTACATCAAGTTGATTTAACAGCTCTTTTTACGATACAAAGCAGCTAAAATATTGCAGTATTAATGTCATAAATGCACATTAGTACCTACGTTTAGGGACTAAAACCTAATCAAAAATACTAAAATAACACTGTAAGAGGCAATTACTAAAATATGACGAGGTGTGGCACATCACTGTTTCAAAAACCTTTTTCCCAATGAGAGTCAGAACAGCAAGGGAAAATAACTGAAGTTCCCTCAACATAATTTACCAAGGCTATTCATAGTTTCTACAAAAATACTATAATTACTGCAATAAATCACAGTAAGGCTCGAGACACAATTACTACAACTGAGACCCGTCTTACACAGGGCGATCCCATATTCCTTTAAATAATTGTGGATAAATTGTGGTACTGTTCTGGAACACAATAACATGAACGCGTGAAGCTAATCACCAGCAGTCTCAAACGCGTGTGACGTCACCGCGACCCCCTTAAATGACGATGATCTTTCCCAGCAAATACTATTAACATTGCAATATTAAACAGCGCCTGTATTTGAGGTAGAATATTATGTTATTGACAGTTATTATGCGCTGTTATGAGTGATATCTTCCTTTTGGAACAGAAAACGAACCTTGCGCGAGATCTTCATCCTCATCCTCAGCATCCGCTCCGTCCGCATCATCAACACCAGGAAGCAGAAAACGCAAACGCTTCCTATTGGCGGATCGAGACCCCCCCCCCCCTCCGGTGACGTCAGCACGCCGCTTGCTCACCCTGGATGCTGTAACTATAAAACGTTTCACTGGGGAGAAAGGAGGAAATTATACAGAGTAGTATAAGAGTTTCTCTGAGAACACTCTGGCCCTCCTCGCTCTCATATTGAAATGGACTTTTTGAACATGTATTTTGGAAAAATATGTGGTCCATACTACAAAAAAAAATGGTTTTCCTCACAATCAAAGTAAAATAAATATATTTCAAATTAATTAATAATATTTATAATATTATAATAATATTTATAATAATATTTTGACACTTATTGCTCTTTCTGTCAATGAGTGAAATTCTTCTGCACTTGTTCTAGCTTTGGAAAGATCGGTTTATTCGTTTTTAGTCGGTTTATCTCAAGCAATATCTTGCAAAATTTCTCAATGAATCCCAAAACTGTTATTTTGAGATTTCAAATGCCTGCTTTATAATAAATCTAATTATTTTCCTATGTAGATTTTATATTCATGAATGTAAGTTTTTTTTTTTAAAAAAATTCTTTTTTTATAGAAGATAAAACATTACTTGATTGCAGTTTCATCCTCTCTTAACCCAAAGCACTCAGAACATTTACAATTTGCACAACCTACAAACTTTTTACCTTAATTAATGTTTACATTTCTTTTAATTAAGTAAGCCCTCTTTCTTTCTTTCTTTCTTTCTTTCTTTCTTTCTTTCTTTCTTTCTTTCTTTCTTTCTCTCTCTCTCTCTCTCTCTCTCTCTCTCTCTCTCTCTCTCTCTCTCTCTCTCTCTCTCTCTCTCTCTCTCTCTCTCTCTCTCTCTCTCTCTCTCTCCATTTCTCCATTTCTCCATTTCTCCATTTCTCCATTCTTGTTTGTCCAGTTCTGTTTTTGTTTGTGCTGTGTTGTTTTTTAAGTGATTTTTTTCTATTTTTTTATTATCATTAATAATTCATTTTCTAGTTTTGTTGTTTCACATTGTAACTGAATTTTCTAAATCAGACAGCCTGTTCTAGAATTTTCCATGAATGCTGTAAATATTAAACCTAAATAATCTTTTGCATAAGATTACAGAATTTACAACATGAGACTGTGACAACATCTGGCCTTTATGAAGAATACTCTGGTGCTGAAAAGGCAATTCAAGCTTTCTATGCAAATCTGCCTTCATTATATTGTGACTCTTGTGTAAATGTATTGTGCGCACAACGGATCAGTGTTATTTTATGATCACAACTTTCTTACAATGTTTGGAGAAATTGTGCATAAATTTAGAAAATAAAACATAAATATATAATAGTGTATTCTTTAAAAAAAAAACATTATGACCACTTGAAAGTTTTGCAATGGCCTTCTCAGTGTCCAGATTTGAACCCTGTAGCTATGTAAAGAATGTTAAACGAAACTGGAAATGTCCTGCAAGCTAAATGTTCCTCAACAGTGCCGTTATTCTTGTCAGAGAAGGATTTAGCATATCAAGGGTGGCAATTTGTGTGAAATCAGTGCTTTTAATTGACACAGAAAACATTATTTTGTCCCAAAAAGCTGTGTAAGGATAAAGATATGCAGTGCATGCTTTAACTTAAGCACTAAATATAATTTATTGCATTGTTTTTGAAAACTTAATTTTAGATAATTTTGGTACAATTTTGCAGTATACTAAGTCTGTACGCCTGTATACGTGTGTGTGCGTGTGTGTGTGTGTGTGTGTGTGTGTGTGTGTGTGAAGCAGGGCCATTGATGTCTTTTTAATTTGAAAAATAAAATAAAAAATAGCCTATTTTATTTTAAAATATGCACACATTCATTCATAGGCTATCTACCCTATCCCCCTTGTTACGTCAAATATGAAAAACGTTTCTTGTCACGTAACATACCCGTATGAATTACAGGGAGTGAAACAGCCCTGGTGGAAAGTAAAGGAGACAGACATTTGCAAGATGTTTTCTTATTTAATTTTTACAACATGGATATGTGTAGCCACCGCCGCGCTGGACTATATTGCGTATTGAGCTGCAGAACTGGAGGCTGGTATGTAGCGTTACAGATTTTTTTTGCGCCGGTTTTAATATATGTTTCAGAAATAATCATTTTCTGCTCGTCCGGCACTTTGCAACAACACACCATTGTTTTGGCAGCGACTTGCTGCATGTCTCCTCTAACAGTCAACCACTGACGTTTACATTTTATGTGGCGTGAGAGTCGCATACCACCTGGAATCCGATCGTTCAGACTGAGGCATTTGTCCTGGTATTTGAATAGGTTTTCAAACAACATATCGATGTGAAACGGATTTCATGTGCTTTTTGGGCTGGTAATCTGAATGTAGCCTATGAATAAGAAATAGTGAAGAATTGCAGTAGCCTACGGGCTAGAAGCTAGCTCATTCGGACCTTTACCACAAATTAACTTTAGTTTGTCAAAATATTGCGCTCATTCCTTCTTGATATGTCCTTCTCTATATGATTTCACACCTGCCACGGATGTTCTTCTGTGTTTTTTTAGTGTAAAAATGTGTTCAGTAGTGCATTCCATGCTGTTGTTTACATCCGAGTGCCTCCATAATGGCCGCTCATCCGGGTTACCGCCCAGAACGTGACGTCGGTGAAAACTCTCTATAAATTGCGTTTTGGCGCTCTTTGATGTGGCGTGACAGATCACTTAGCCTACTAGGTCCTCATTTCAAGCGGCAGCACGGCGCGCGAGTAAACGCGATCATCTCTTCATCAGTTACAGAACGGACACCTGAAGGTATGTTGAAAGATATAGTATACTTACTGAAAGGCATCATAACTCGTGTAATCACTCAATCAGTGTTTCAGCAGCAGAAAGACGTCAATAAAACAGCATAGCTTGTCACTAGCATTATATTTAACGTTACCTCAACAGGCAAGTGATTCAGAGTCCACAACTTTTTTCCAACTTCCTAGGCATTAAATAAATGCACTATGTTTTATGTTTTACTTTACATGTTAATGATATCTTGATTATTTAATGTATGTTTAAAATATCTTTAATGAAAATTACAACTGTGTAAATTATTATATTTCAATAACAAATTAGAGTAAAAACACAAGTTAATGCAAAAACTGCCTTATGTTCCTTTTTCAGACATTGTGTTGTGTGTTTATTATTATATCTAAAAAATAATTAGCATCTGAATTTAGTTTAAAAGTCTAGCCTATAGTTTACATCATTAGCAGTTTTTTTATCCTTGTGAAACGTTTAATTGTAATTGAATTAATTTAAAGACAAAGACATTTTTTTCATTAAACTACTGTTAAAAAAAAAAAAAAAAATTAGCTTTCTAAACCAAACCGAGACGTCAAAACCGTGGGAAAACCGAACCGTCAGTTTTGTGTATTGTTACACCCCTAGTATTTACCATAGCACTTGTCTGAACACACCATTTTATCCCTTCATAATGTGTTTTTGATAATTAATTTGGTTGAAGAATGTGGTTTTCACTCCCATAAAATACTGATCTGTATACAGAATGGGATTAAGCTCTTAAAGGTGAACTGACAACCAAATTTACATTCACTCTGCACATGGCTCTTTTTAATATTACTTTTTATGTTTTTTCTTACAGAAACACAACTAAAATCACCAAGCGCCGCTGATTTCTGTTTGCCTCATCACTGGCTTGTTCTATTGCTGGAACTGAGAGCGTTTGTGATCATGCACGCTCTTGTATAAGGTAAGTTTGCCGGTGATGCAGAAACAGTCTGAGGATGGACTGGGCTGCATCTCCCAGCATGCATTGTGTGCAAAGAGACCAGTCCAGATGCTTGCATGTCCACACTTCAAGACTATGTTTGTTTTAAAGACCATTTTTATTCATCTAGTTCATCAGCAGTCATGAATGGCAAGTCAAAATCCTAAAACTTTGAAGAAAAGACTGGCTGTTGACAGCATGAGTTTGTTTATATGTTTAATATGTATTTTCATATGACAGCTGAGGCACTTTAGTTTATACTGTCAGCTTTTAAGCTTTGGATGTTTCACAAAACGTAAAGTTTTGCACAACTTTGACACAAGAACATGCAAGAGGTGATGCTTGTGTATAATTTTATTGTAATATTTGTAAAATATTACATTGTCAATTATCAGTAAAGTTTGAAAGCGGTTGTTTATCTAAGCAGCCTTGAACTTCACATTATAATACACATAGTATCCGTTGTTGTACATGTAAAGCTTCTGATCGGCAGGATTGTAGTCCAGGTTCACGTAAAAGTCCTGGAACTTCTCGAAGCGAATGCTAACGTGGCTTTCCTCGTCTTTATTGGTGTCATAGGTGTAAAAGATCTCCTCTGTTTGGGTATCTACTGACCTGGTCGCGTACAGGACGCCGCATATCATGAATGCGTTTGTGATTGACTGCTTGTATTCGCTGGTCTGCCAAACCTGCTCTACTTCAAATGTTTCCTCGTTGATCCTCCCTAAAACCAGGTTACCGTTTGATTTCTCCGTGGCGTAAGTTACCCACAGGCCCGACTCATCGGCTGCGAAGTCCAGGTTCTGGTTGGCCGAGTAATGGTATGAGAATCTAGTGCTGGCATTGGGAATCGCCTTGTACTGAGCTGTTGCACTGGTCATGTTGAACTTTGCCATAGCAAAAGTGGGTCTGAACTGATAGTACAAGGTGTTTTCTCGCACAATGTAGTTGTTTCCAGTGCCTTGCCAATCATATTTATATCTGTCGTAAAGCTCATGTTTCTTAAAGACCTGTCTCATGATCAGCTTGTAGTAGTCAGAGTACTGTGTGATTTTAGAGACCAGAGTGTCCGTAAAGCCGTAGTACCAGTGCATGTTCTCAGAGCCAGGCAAGGGCTTGGAGTCTTTACCCCATCCTCCATACTTGAAACCTGCATTCAAGTCTGCGTTTAGCTGGCTGACCACGGGTTTTCCAATCCTGAGAATGCCTCCATGCTTACAGGACCCTAGGAGATTTTAGACAAAAACACTTAATTTGTTAACATTAATGCATTAGCTAACATGAACTAAGAATGTGTTAGTTCATATTCTGCTTGTTCCTCTATTTACTAGCTTTTATATTTTGAAGCTATATTTATATAGCCTATTTATATAATTCTTAACATGTAACAGGTTTTTTTAAAATATTTTTTAAAATATTACACATTAGAGCCAGAGCGATATATCGGCAGGCCGATATTAGGTATTTTCCAAACTATCGGTATCGGCAGTTATAATGGCCGATAAATGAATATTTCAAAAATAAAATAAAACGGACGATATTTGCTTGAACCATGTCACGAGTGTTGGAGTTGTAGAGTTTGTCCACCAGAGGGCACTCTACACAGTCGTTGACTATACTGACTATCATGTCCAGTTTTGCTGCTGTTAAATAAGCCGAGAGTGACGCGGAATTAGCTAGTAATAGTTACGTTACGTTGTTACAGTGTAGTTGACTGACTGTCCTTTTAAGTTTTGACAATGTGACTGATGTATTTATTTAATAGTGCGTGACAGTTATAGCAATGACACGTATCATCTCTTATCATCGTTTCTGAAATAAAAAAAATAAATAATAAAATATCGGCCGATATATCGGATTTTAAAACCATCGGTATCGGCTTTCAAAATCCTTTATCGGTCGAGCTCTATTACACATGTAATTAAATATTTGAAGTGTTTTTAATAACATTAGGAAAAAATGTAGATCATGAGGTGCCTAAAGATTCCCATCCCTACTATACAATGATTTATTGCTTGTCTTTGTCGAAATAATACAGAAGATAAAGAACTTCAAAAGTAATCGTGTATTAAATCGCAATATTGGTAAAAAAAAAAACCACAATTAGATTATTTTCCAAAATCGTCTAACCCTAGATACAAGAGCCCTACGCACTTTAAAAATAATAAAATCCTTCTTACATATATCATATGACTTCAAATGAGCCAAAGGTGTATATTCTAATTTGCTCAGAAATTAGTATTAGCCTACCTATTTGTGCATTAGAGTAGTCATCCTTATCATCCTGGCATTTCTCCAGTTTCCGCTGAAGTTTGGCGAACTCGATGCGAATCACTTCTAAGTTGCTTCGGTCGTAGCTCTCCAGTTGATCCACAATTAAACTCATATTGCGAATCTTACAAAAGAAGAAAACAGATTAGAGCCATGCAGACACTATAATGCTGTATGTTTTGGATAAGTGAAGGAAGTTTCACCTCGATGAAAAGACTCTCGAAGGCGGGTGAAGAGGAGTTTAGAGAAGTCTTCAGTTGCGTGACCAGATACTCAAACTCTCTGAGCTCAATGCGGAGGAGCTCGAACTCTAGTTTGATGTACTTGTCCGGTCCGCTCTCCAGACTCTCCACGCGACCCGTCAGGTTGGACAGCTGGCCGAGAAGAATGACTAGCTGAACTTTCAGACTGCTGACCTGAACACATTAAATACAATTACTAAAAAATGAGAAGTAGATGATTAGCCTAGCAAAATGCACTTTTAACATCAAGATGGAGAATATCTTTAGTTGTTGATGTCAACGGTTGTGTGTTCGATCACAAACTCTTCTGTCAGTTGGTAGAACTCGTCAAATCAAATATGGACAAGTTGTGTAACACACTCATCCTCAAAAAAACACCAACAAAACTACACTAGGTCAAAGAAAATACGACACGGATGAACATGGTCTGTGCTGTAAACGATAGAAAGCCTGCAGAAAGCCATCAAATTCATTGAGATGACTTAAAACCAATGGAGGCATTAAGAAACTAAATACTCAAACTATTATTATAACGTTTTTGGTTAAATTATTAAATTTGTTAGTGTCCTACTGTACATTATTTAAATAAATATATATATATATATATATATATATAGTCAGTGACAGAGATCATCATATTCATCTCTATTTTCAGCTTCAGAATCATGAATATTGTTATTCTGGTGTCTCTATTGTCCTGTTCAGTGGGTTTCCAGTACCAAGTCAACCCTGTTCATTTACACACACAATGTAAAAACTAAATTTAGCATTTTAATCAACAGTACATTTTTTGTTAACTAAAAACTAAAACTAAAACATCTATGTGTTACCTGAAATAAAATAAACATTAACTGGAATAAAATTAAGGAAACATTTCTTGATATTCATAAACTTGATATACTAAAATAACTACAAATGAATAAAAATAAATATATTTAAAATGTCTATATAGTTGTATTTAATTCAATCATAACTTTAAATTAATAAAAATTATAAAAAAAAACATCTAATTGATGCTAAAATAACACAGGGTTGAATATAAAATCCGCTTATCTCGAGTATATAACCATAAATCTACCTTGCTGATGTGGAGTTTGATCTCTACCGAGAGCTGATTCGAGGATGTCTGCATCTGCTCCACGCGGTCCGCTGGGAATGAAGTATCGGGCAGGAACACGTTGCAAACGCACTGTCCAAACTCCCCGACGGAGCCCTCGACTCTGCCTGAGCCCCAGTCCTCTAGAGACTGGAAGAACATTATGGGTTTATTCATCTTAGCATTAGGATATGTTATATTAGGATATGCATCATCCTGACATTTCTCCAGTTTCCTCTGAAGTTTGGCGAACTCGATGCGAATCACTTCAGTTGCTTCGGTCATAGCTCAGTTGCTTCGGTCGTAGCTCTCGAAGTGGAAATGGTTAAGCAATGAATGAAAGATAATCATAAGCCTCTTACCAGCCAGGTGTGCGCGGGAGCCGCGAGCAGGAGCACAAGCAGTGCGAGATCCATCGTGTCAAAATATGTTTCTCTTTCTGAGCTCCAGGTTTATATGCAGCATGTTATCTGAACTCATCTACAGCACATGTCTTGTTCTCATGACAGTTGTGTTTGACATCCAATGGATGTACGATGACGTTCCTCATTAAGACATATGCACACAGTTCATGTTTGCTGAATACGTTGTGTTTTATTGGTGGATTATAACAGACATAATCGACCTGAGAGGAAACATTGTTTTCCAAACCTGGCTGGAGAAGGTTGATGGATTACTGTAATAACATGCCAACACGATGACTGAGTGCTGGTGTGATCCGCCTTTCTCTGAGTATCTAATTCATAGCTAAAATAATGCAATGAACTCTGGAGTGTCTAATGAAAAGCAGCAGAATTGGTAACACACACAAAATATCTTTTAAATAAAAAAATATATCTATTTTGGGGGTGGCCTTGATAGTTATATTAAAGTGGGCTTTTGCCTACATTTTCTTTTTTCGTGTGTGTGGATCAATTCAATAAAATAAAAAGATTGCAGGGAATGTGCCTTTCTAAATTATAAGGTGATTCTGAATTTTCACTTGCAAAAAATGAAAAACAATGGGCTGCGTTCGAAACCACATACTCAATTGAGGTACTTACTTTTAATAGGTAACTAATGAACACTGAAAGAGTAGGTACTTTATATAGCCTTATCTTGTTGAGGATGAATGTGAAGCAGATGCATTATCACAAGAGCAACAACTTAACATATATGAGATTCAGGTTTAATTAATCTCTGTAAATATCTTAATATTGATGAAACTTGCTTATTTTGTGGTTTTGTTGAAGCAACAAAAGGGCTGTCCTTTTCAATTGTGCAATCTATGTGATGGAGGGACTCATAAGGGCAGGTGGAGTGATGGAGGGTCTCATAAGGACAGGTGGAGTGATGGAGGGACTCATAAGGACAGGTGGAGTGATGGAGGGTCTCATAAGGACAGGTGGAGTGATGGAGGTGGAGTGATGGAGGGTCTCATAAGGGCAGGTGGAGTGATGGAGGGTCTCATAAGGGCAGGTGGAGAGATGGAGGGTCTCATAAGGACAGGTGGAGAGATGGAGGGTCTCATAAGGGCAGGTGGAGTGATGGAGGGACTCATAAGGACAGGTGGAGAGATGGAGGGTCTCATAAGGGCAGGTGGAGTGATGGAGGGACTCATAAGGACAGGTGGAGTGATGGAGGGTCTCATAAGGACAGGTGGAGTGATGGAGGGTCTCATAAGGGAGGTGGAGTGATGGAGGGTCTCATAAGGGCAGGTGGAGTGATGGAGGGACTCATAAGGACAGGTGGAGTGATGGAGGGTCTCATAAGGGCAGGTGGAGTGATTGAGGGTCTCATATGGGAGGTGGAGTGATGGAGGGACTCATTAGGGCAGGTGGAGTGATGGAGGGTCTCATAAGGGAGGTGGAGTGATGGAGGGTATCATATGGGAGGTGGAGAGATGGAGGGACTCATAAGGGCAGGTGGAGTGATGGAGGGACTCATATGGGAGGTGGAGAGATGGAGGGACTCATAAGGGCAGGTGGAGTGATGGAGGGTCTCATTAGGGCAGGTGGAGTGATGGAGGGTCTCATAAGGGCAGGTGGAGAGATGGAGCATAAGGGCAGGTGGAGTGATGGAGGGTCTCATATGGGAGGTGGAGAGATGGAGGGACTCATAAGGGCAGGTGGAGTGATGGAGGGTCTCATTAGGGCAGGTGGAGTGATGGAGGGTCTCATAAGGGCAGGTGGAGAGATGGAGGGACTCATAAGGGCAGGTGGAGTGATGGAGGGACTCATAAGGGCAGGTGGAGTGATGGAGGGTCTCATAAGGGCAGGTGGAGTGATGGAGGGACTCATAAGGGCAGGTGGAGTGATGGAGGGTCTCATAAGGGCAGGTGGAGAGATGGAGGGACTCATAAGGGCAGGTGGAGTGATGGAGGGACTCATAAGGGAGGTGGAGTGATGGAGGGTCTCATATGGGAGGTGGAGAGATGGAGGGACTCATAAGGGCAGGCGGAGTGATGGAGGGTCTCATAAGGGCAGGTGGAGAGATGGAGGGACTCATAAGGGCAGATTGAGTGATGGAGGGACTCATAAGGACAGGTGGAGTGATGGAGGGACTCATAAGGACAGGTGGAGTGATGGAGGGACTCATAAGGGAGGTGGAGTGATGGAGGGTCTCATATGGGAGGTGGAGAGATGGAGGGACTCATAAGGGCAGGTGGAGTGATGGAGGGACTCATTAGGGCAGGTGGAGTGATGGAGGGTCTCATTAGGGCAGGTGGAGTGATGGAGGGTCTCATAAGGGAGGTGGAGTGATGGAGGGTCTCATATGGGAGGTGGAGAGATGGAGGGACTCATAAGGGCAGGTGGAGTGATGGAGGGACTCATATGGGAGGTGGAGAGATGGAGGGACTCATAAGGGCAGGTGGAGTGATGGAGGGTCTCATTAGGGCAGGTGGAGTGATGGAGGGTCTCATAAGGGCAGGTGGAGAGATGGAGGGACTCATAAGGGCAGGTGGAGTGATGGAGGGTCTCATATGGGAGGTGGAGAGATGGAGGGACTCATAAGGGCAGGTGGAGTGATGGAGGGTCTCATTAGGGCAGGTGGAGTGATGGAGGGTCTCATAAGGGCAGGTGGAGAGATGGAGGGACTCATAAGGGCAGGTGGAGTGATGGAGGGACTCATAAGGGCAGGTGGAGTGATGGAGGGTCTCATAAGGGAGGTGGAGTGATGGAGGGTCTCATATGGGAGGTGGAGAGATGGAGGGACTCATAAGGGCAGGCGGAGTGATGGAGGGTCTCATAAGGGCAGGTGGAGAGATGGAGGGACTCATAAGGGCAGATTGAGTGATGGAGGGACTCATAAGGACAGGTGGAGTGATGGAGGGACTCATAAGGACAGGTGGAGTGATGGAGGGACTCATAAGGGAGGTGGAGTGATGGAGGGTCTCATATGGGAGGTGGAGAGATGGAGGGACTCATAAGGGCAGGTGGAGTGATGGAGGGACTCATTAGGGCAGGTGGAGTGATGGAGGGTCTCATTAGGGCAGGTGGAGTGATGGAGTGTCTCATAAGGGCAGGTGGAGTGATGGAGGGACTCATAAGGGCAGGTGGAGTGATGGAGGGACTCATTAGGGCAGGTGGAGTGATGGAGGGTCTCATTAGGGCAGGTGGAGTGATGGAGTGTCTCATAAGGGCAGGTGGAGTGATGGAGGGACTCATAAGGACAGGTGGAGTGATGGAGGGACTCATAAGGACAGGTGGAGTGATGGAGGGTTCATAAGGGAGGTGGAGTGATGGAGGGTCTCATATGGGAGGTGGAGAGATGGAGGGACTCATAAGGGCAGGTGGAGTGATGGAGGGTCTCATATGGGAGGTGGAGAGATGGAGGGACTCATAAGGGCCGGTGGAGAGATGGAGGGTCTCATAAGGGAGGTGGAGTGATGGAGGGACTCATAAGGGAGGTGGAGTGATGGAGGGACTCATAAGGGCAGGTGGAGTGATGGAGGGACTCATAAGGGAGGTAGAGTGATGGAGGGTCTCATAAGGGCCGGTGGAGTGATGGAGGGACTCATAAGGGCAGGTGGAGTGATGGAGGGACTCATAAGGACAGGTGGAGTGATGGAGGGTCTCATAAGGGCAGGTGGAGTGATGGAGGGTCTCATAAGGGCAGGTGGAGTGATGGAGTGTCTCATAAGGGCAGGTGGAGTGATGGAGGGACTCATAAGGACAGGTGGAGTGATGGAGGGACTCATAAGGACAGGTGGAGTGATGGAGGGTCTCATAAGGGAGGTGGAGTGATGGAGGGTCTCATATGGGAGGTGGAGAGATGGAGGGACTCATAAGGGCAGGTGGAGTGATGGAGGGTCTCATATGGGAGGTGGAGAGATGGAGGGACTCATAAGGGCCGGTGGAGAGATGGAGGGTCTCATAAGGGAGGTGGAGTGATGGAGGGACTCATAAGGGAGGTGGAGTGATGGAGGGACTCATAAGGGCAGGTGGAGTGATGGAGGGACTCATAAGGGAGGTAGAGTGATGGAGGGTCTCATAAGGGCCGGTGGAGTGATGGAGGGACTCATAAGGGCAGGTGGAGTGATGGAGGGACTCATAAGGACAGGTGGAGTGATGGAGGGTCTCATAAGGGCAGGTGGAGTGATGGAGGGTCTCATAAGGACAGGTGGAGTGATGGAGGGACTCATAAGGACAGGTGGAGAGATGGAGGGACTCATAAGGGCCGGTGGAGTGATGGAGGGTCTCATAAGGGCAGGTGGAGTGATGGAGGGTCTCATAAGGACAGGTGGAGTGATGGAGGGACTCATAAGGACAGGTGGAGAGATGGAGGGACTCATAAGGGCCGGTGGAGAGATGGAGGGTCTCATAAGGGCAGGTGGAGTGATGGAGGGACTCATAAGGACAGGTGGAGTGATGGAGGGTCTCATAAGGGCAGGTGGAGTGATGGAGGGACTCATAAGGACAGGTGGAGAGATGGAGGGTCTCATAAGGGCCGGTGGAGAGATGGAGGGTCTCATAAGGGCAGGTGGAGTGATGGAGGGACTCATAAGGACAGGTGGAGTGATGGAGGGTCTCATAAGGGCAGGTGGAGTGATGGAGGGTCTCATAAGGATGAGTGAGTGTAGGGCATTAAACTATGTAGATTAAGAAAAGGAATTCAAAGACAAAAATGATATTTCTATAATGTCACTTAAATCATAATGCTCATAAGATTTTATTGCACAAAGTGAAATACAGCACATTCATTGCTGTTCTGTTTTTGACAGCTTTATAAAATATTCTTCATTCTCAGGTCAGCCAATCAAGAGTTTATCTCTTGAGCCCTCCTGGTTGAACCAAACATGATAGCTGACGTAATAACCATTGTTGTACATGTAAAGTTTCTGATCAGTGGGGTTGTAGTCCAGGTAAACATAGGAGTCCTGGAACTTCTCAAATGGAACACTACCATAGCTTTCCTTTTCTGTGCGAGTGTCAAAGGTATAAAAGATCTCTTCGGTTTTAGAGTCTACAGACCGTGTGGCATACAGAACCCCACACACCATAAAAGAGTTTCCTACAGATGGTTTGAAAATACTGGTCTGCCAAACTTTCTCTACCTCAAATGTCTCCTCGTTGATCCTCCCTAAAACCAGTTTACCCTTCGATTCCTCCGTAGCGTACGTTACCCACAGGCCCGACTCATCGGCTGCGAAGTCCAGGTTCTGGTTGGCCGAGTAATGGTATGAGAATCTAGTGCTGGCATTGGGAATCGCCTTGTACTGAGCTGTTGCACTGGTCATGTTGAACTTTGCCATAGCAAAAGTGGGTCTGAACTGATAGTACAAGGTGTTTTCTCGCACAATGTAGTTGTTTCCAGTTCCTTGCCAATCATATTTATATCTGTCGTAAAGCTCATGTTTCTTAAAGACCTGTCTCATGATCAGCTTGTAGTAGTCAGAGTACAGTGTGATTTTAGAGACCAGAGTGTCCGTAAAGCCGTAGTACCAGTGCATGTTCTCAGAGCCAGGCAAGGGCTTGGAGTCTTTACCCCATCCTCCATACTTGAAACCTGCATTCAAGTCTGCGTTTAGCTGGCTGATGATGGGTTTGCTGATTCTTCTAATTCCACTGTGATTGCAGATTCCTGTTAAAACAAGTAAATTACTTTATACATTATTCACGACAGGTACACATTCAGTATTTTTTGATACAAAAAGACTTACCAATGTTGGGGTTAAATATTTCATTATGGCGGATCTCACACGCCTCTAGTTTCTGCTGAAGAATTAAATATTCTCGACGTGTCACAAGAACCAGGTTCTTGTCGTAGGTGATTTCCAATTGAGTCAGCACAGAAACCATAACACTGATCTGTTTTCATCAAAAAGAAAATTTCATCAAGTTAATCTCAATCCAAAGGCAGAAAATAACCCAGAATAGTCACACAGTTCACATACATGCAGTATGCAATTTTATAGTCTCCATTTCATCTCAAGTAAAACTTACTTGGAGAACATGCAAACTCAACTCTATTTTGTTGATACTGGAACAACATTCCTGTCTCAATTTTATCCCAACCATATCCCCATCCTAAACCTATACCTAACCATAACTTATCTCTAAAATCAGAGAGAATTAAGTGAAAAATAATGATGTAGAAGCACCTAGCCCTGTTTGTTAGCCTAAACTGTAAAACCGTCCCTCAAATATGATTGTTTGGAATGTCAACCGAGATGTTGATCCAGGAACACGTTGTATTTGGTCAAATCACGTTCACCTAATCAGTGTTGTAGTCGAGTCACCAACTGTCGAGTCCGAGTCGAGTCTCGAGTCCCAGTGTTCGAGTCCGAGTCGAGTCCAAGTCGAGTCACCATTATCTGAGTTCAAGTAAAAAAGATGTGTGATGTAGGCTACTTTTTTTGCCTAACTTCCATGGTTACAAGTTAGTGTTACTATATTAAATCCACAGTGAATGTTGCTGATCTTTGGACTTAAAACCTATAACTAGTTAATTCATTCACACCACATCAGTGCTGTTTGGTTGGATAATAACGGAGAAATGTTAGTGCTTCTCACCAGATCTCGCAACAATGTTCTGTTCAGTGGCGAATTCAAATGCTTTGTTTGTTTACTGGATCTCTCTCAGCACTGCAGTAGTGTCGCTTGATCAAGATCGGCTCGCGCTGTACTGTTGTTGATGGTCCAAACTGATAAAGGTCCGTGAAGCCCAAAACTCAAAATGAGTTTCGTTCTGCTTTCATTACGTTTGCCATTTGATGTTGCACAACGTTAGGTGGTCGCACCAGTGCAGGAAAAATGGTCTAACTGTAATGGTTCGGTTTGTAATGCGAGTCCGAGTCCAAGTACGAGTCATCAGTCCACGAGTCCAAGTCGAGTCACGAGTCCAGAGAATGGAGTCTCGAGTCGGACTCGAGACCGAGTCCAGGACTCGAGTACTCCATCACTGCACCTAATACAGACAGGCCTCTCGAGCCAAGCAGGAATAAAATGGGACTTTCTTGTTGGACGCAGCAGTGCTACTCACTGAGCCACCGCTTGAGAACCAGAAACTCAAAAAGACCAACTTTGATTGTTGGCTGAGCAAAGACTTGCCTGGACATTGCCAAGAGTTTGAAGGCTAAATGCCCTGCTGAAAAGGCCAGCATGAATCTCTATGCCAGACTGGTTTTGACTGGTTAGTGTTTTTTTGGTGCTAGTGTAGCTGTTTAACCAGCTTTACCAGCTTAGCTGGTGAAAATTAGTTTGTGACTGTAGCTGGAAATCTACGGGAACAGTTATAGTCGAATAATTTGGTCTTGGAACATAACCTGGGAAAACCCAGACAACTTCCAGCAAATTTAGATTTGCTCTGAAAGTTAGTCTGGCAAAGAGCTCATTCAAGCCCATTTCCAATCCGTCGAAATCGCGGCACCAATCAGAAACGTTGGGGCGGGCTTTACACGATGACAACAGCACTGGGATTTTGAAGCAGATTTTGTAGCCTACATTACAAAGATGGACGCCGCCGTCGAACATCTCTCGTTCGAATCAGCTATCGCGTCTGTTTTAAGCGATTTGAAGTTTCCTTTTTGTTAAAAACCGAGCAAAGAACAACACCCAGAGATGTTTCTCCAACAGCCGCCGCTCTGCAAACGTACGTCATCTCCTTCATCGCTCTGATTGGTTTTAGGTCTACCTGCGACGTCCATTGGTGACGCCCCTCTGGAAATGATTTGTCTATGGCGCTTTGCCAGACCATAACTGGTTTGGTCTGGTTTTATGGTTTTAACCTGGCTACTTGGAACAGGGATTTTTGAAAAGAATCAAAGCTATTACAAAAGCTGTACGTTTGCTTTGTCAACCCAACCATTTTTTTTTTAAAGTGCTGTTTATGCTGACTGATCAGAGGTTCAGAAAGTGTCACCTGTTCGCGTATGGTTATAAGCACGGCAGAGGTGGTTTGTAGAGACGCCTGCAGTTCCACAATTAGAGCCTCCACTTGCACGATCTTGATTTTCACCTCCTCCAAGTGGAGCTCACTGTAGGAGTCGGGGTTATTCTCCATCAGCTTGATCAGCACTGTCAGGTTTGTTATCTTTGCTATGTAGATGCTTAGTTTAACCTCGTAAGTCTCCACCTGTACAAGAACCCTTAAAGAACCGTTACAGCATCTGCATGTTACTTCAGTTTAGTTGCATGAGTTATTAAGATTGTACCGAACCTTGCTAATCTCTATCTCCAGTTTGTGGTTGATCTCAACTGCTGTGCTCTCCAGCGAGATGAGCTCTCCGATTGGAAATGTGCTGTTGGGCAGGAAAGCCTCACATGTGCATTCTCCACTGGGATCTCCTCCACTGCCCTCAGTCCAGAGACTCTGTGCCAATAGAAGAGAGGTGACAGCCATAAGTCTTTCTCCTCTTCTACATCAGTTTGGATTCATGTATATGTTAATTACAGAGATTTACATTGCATTCAAGGAATTCACCTTAGTTCATGCCTTCAGTTTGAATTAAACCCATGACCTTGGTGTTGCTGGTGCCTTGCTCTACTGCAGGCATGACAAAATAATACCAGTTCTCGACCCACATCAAGTTCTAGCATCAAAGTATGAATAAACTCAATCTGTTTGTCATATAAAGTGAGAAAGTCTCTTCAGAACATTAGGACTAAACCAATTGATTCATGTGTACCCTCTTCTCATTTTATGAATTTGTTAAGGCATATTGTTTCTGCCTTTCCTGTTTTAACCTGTGAAGCACTTTGGGTCAACTGTTGTTCGGTTAAATGTGCTATACAAATAAAATGACTTGACTACTTTTTGAAGCGACAAATGGTAGTTGCTTAGACTGTCAATGGAGGGACAAACATCTCTTAATTTCATTTGAAATATCTTCATTTGTGTTCAGAATGTCTTAGGGTTTGGAACGACGAGGGAAATTGATGACAATTTTGGGTGAAATAACCCTTTAAGGTTTTACAAGATTCAGTATCAAAACTACATTGCATTTGCATTGATCTTTTATTAATTTTCAGATATCTGAGATATTCCAATTAATATTTTATGGTCTGCTGCTTTAAAATCTGTGAGTGAGCATAATTTCTCTGGTGTCTCCTAAACTGGAATAATTTGATATTGTTAAACCATTCAAAGCTCATCTTAAGACCTACTTTTTCCTTTAGCTAATTAGTTAATTTATAAAGAACTTAGAAGAAATAGACTGAACTCACCCCCTCGACAACAGCAGACCTGACGAGGACGAAATAAAGAAGTGTGGCGATCATCGTGCATCAGTTAGTTGTGTTGCAGGAACAGAGCTCTCCGGCTTTTAAAGACCATCTTATCTTATATGCCGTAAACGGCATCTGCATCTTTCACAGTATTATTGTCTGACAAATGACGATGTTCATATTTGTCTTTTACACGACACTGCTAAGGCAATTTACTTTATGGATTTAAGGCAGTGGGTATAAACTTGAAACTGAGAGAGGAAAAAACAGGTGTGTTTTCACATGAAATATGTCATCAGCAGTTCAGGACTAGACTCGGCTGTGTTGTGTGATTTAGATAAACTAGCACTTAAAAAGGAATGATGTAAAGAAACACTTACGGATGTTTGTTATCAGGTCACCCAAATTATTATTGGGAAATAGGATATTAGAAAAAAACACTTTTCTCTTTATTTATAAAAAAATATGTTTACTAACAAAAGCTAAATTAATTACAGTATGATGATCCCAAATTAGCAAGACACTATCAAGTAATTTAATTTGGGCTAAATCTGCAACCCTGTAAATATTTTGAGCAATAAAGCAATTTCTATTCAATTTATACTGATAGCAGCTATAATTTGGAATAGACAAATACATTGTATGTGTATCCTGGTGCTTTGTATGCTACGTTAAAGTCGCATTTCGAAAATTAGTGAAGCAGTATTGGTGTTAGAAAACATGACCATGCTATATGTTATAAGATTATATAAGTTTATATAAAGCTATCCATAACTTTACTGGAGTTCTGCAAATCGTTTAAATACTTTTTCATTTGCTTAATTCAGGGAATTGACCTAGAACCACATACACTAAAATCGTCTCTTTCTGTCTAAAAAAAAGAGTAAAATCTAAATTTTATCAATAAATATACATTTTATTGATGATGTCAAATATTTTACACTCACATACCCAAATAATTTGTATACAAATAATAAATAAATAAATAAACAAACATAAACAAGAGAAGAAAACCTATATGGTATAATTGACAAACTAAGATAAAAGTCCCCAGCGTTGACACCACGGAAACTTTCAGATCTTCAATTAAGCTGCATCTGAAACCCCGTACTGTGAAACTGTGTACTGCAGTTGATGGGGATTGAACTTCTTGAGGGAAGCACAGCAAGAAGGTTCCCGGTTCGAGTCCCGGCTGGACCTGGAGAACATTCTGTGTGGCGTTTGACCTGCATCCCAGATAGCAACAGAGTCTGGGCCAAATCCGGCTTACATTTGGCACTCCTGATTTGATTCTGGCATTGTTGGGTTTTTTTGCTTGACTGTTTTTTGCAATCTTGTGTCAAAAGGCATTAGGCTGAGTTCTGAGTATTTTGTGTTGTTTTTTTATCAGCATCAATAACACTTTATACTTTGCATTTGCTTGGTTTCTGTAGTTTAAAAAAAACCCCTAACATTTCCAAAGATGCAAATATTATAAAGTGGCTGTTTTCTGACTGTTGTTGGTGAGTTCTGGGGTAAAGGGGGTGGCAGTTTGGGCTCTTTTCTTGCTAGCATTTGAGGATCCGGACCCTGTTTTGGGCCAGTTATGCCTGATTTCTGGGGAAGATGTTGTGGGTGAGTTTTGGTCCGCTTCCGGTATGGATCTGGTTAACTTTTTGCAAGTAGCTTCCTGGGCCAATCTTGGGCCATATTTCCAAATGATCCAAACTCACAGCCAAAAATCAACCAGATTGGTCCCATAATCAATTTGCTATCTGGGATGTATTCCGACTGTAGGGTAAACCAGAGGAAACCCTCAAAAAAAGGCATAAAGTATACTACGCTAGACTAAACTGGGAAGGGTCACAGCACTTGCATAGTGTTACCTATTGTTAGTTAAACTGTTTCTATTGCTCTACTCATTTGTAAGTCACTTTGGATAAAAGGGTCTGCTAAATGATTAAATGTAAAACGTTAAAAAGGACAAGAAATATCATAGAAATGGTCCATGTGCTACATTGCAAGTTTTCTGAATGTTTTCTGAAGCTTGACAGGACACCATATCCTTTTGCCATTATATCTTTTCTTTTCTTTTCTTGGTCTTCTTTTTCTTCCCTTTAACCTTTGCTTTGCTGGCGGGCTCGGGGTTTAGCGCCGGCCTGGATCGGGTCAGGTCGGCAGTGGGGCTGAGGTTGCTTCTGGCCACGCTCGGGTTAGACGTGGAGTGCAATCCGTGAGCAGAAGAGGGTTTGCTGGCCGATGGTTTAGGGATGCTGGCGAAAAGATTCGGTTGTGAATATGAGCGCATGTCTGGTGATCTCGAGGGGTTCCCGATCATGGGAAGGTGCACGTGCTCGCTGCTCATGTTATTGACGGAGTAGCGGCTGCTGTTGGACATTACTATGTGGTGCCAGGAGCTGAGCGGCGTGGCAGAGAAGTGCTGAGGGCCGCTGGAGTCCTCTTTGCCGACTCCTGGTGATATTATCATGGAGCTGCGTGGAGTGACGGCCTCGACGGCGCTCTCAAAGGTTTTGAGGATCCTGTCGCTCTTCTGCTTCTCCTTCTTCTGCCGTGACTCCACTTTACGCAGTTGGCGCCGGTGGTCTCGCATCATCTGTTTCCTAGTGTCTGCCAGGCCTCTGTGGGGTATTAAGGCAATAGTTCAGCAATAACAGGTAGACAATGAGAATGGGAAGTGGTGTAACCGCGCTATATTTCTATGCTTATTCTAGGCGTAATGCACAGATTCAATCTTTTGACCATGCCCCATTTTATTGTCCCACCTTTTTACTTACGCCTTGACTTGTGTCTGATATCTGTATTTACATAAATCTCCCGCTCAAACTGAGGATTGCATTGGCTTTTAATGTGAGCGCCACATTTACCCTCAAGTGTTTAGGGTCAGTTGAGAAGTAAGACCTACGCTATCCCACGACCACTTCGATTCAAAAGTGGCTAATTCGTACCTCATTCGTACGATTTGTCTAAACCCACGTGACGGTTATGTTTAGGGGCGGGGTCAGGGGTAGGTCATTCGTACAAATTCATACGAATTGGCTAATTTGAAAATATGTACAATTTAGCAAAATCGTACTAATTCGTACGAGTGAGGTCATACGAATTGTTACGATTTAGCCACCTCGTAAAATTCGTACGAATTCCCATGTTGGTAAGACCTAGAAGGCGAGGGTCGTGGGAATAAGTTTACACGTTTGATGAAATTGAGTTATGGGTTCAAAATATCCTCAACAAGAGAAGCTTTGAGTTTTGTCCAAGTGCTTACGTTTGTGGATGCGCAAACTTCTTTCACGCACGGGGGAATCGGATTTATGTCTTTAGACGTAGGCTGGATAATGATATAAAATTTGGACTTGACAGATCAGATGCGGAAAAAAAGAAATCAAGCTTGTGCGTTTTTTCTGTTTACACCCAATGTGCCGCACTCATCCTGAAGAGTGAAGCCAAGGCATTTTAGTCTCCTCCTGGTTTCTGGCTATAGAGTTATCTTTCATGGGATAGAGTTATCTGAACTACCCCCACAGAGCCAGGTGTCCGGTTACAGGACACATTAAGACTGATAAGACTGTTTTATGACGCACATGAATTCAGAGAGAGTTTTGTCTCGTGTTGAAAAGGACAAATAACCCCTTTTAATCCTACATATTCTATATAAACATATAATTTTCCCATCTCATGATTTTCCTTTTATATGGTCTAGCCCTTGTATTAATTCAAACTCTTTCGAATGAATGCTTCAGAATTGCATACTATGGTTAACTAAGATCATGTGTGTATCATGTTTGGCATCTATACGTTTTTGTTTTAATGATCTGTCCTGAATGATCATTTACATTATATGTTGATACCAGTGCAACACATTAGTATTATAAGAATATTTAATAGTTTCTCCATTGACACTCAATCAAAGGTTTCCCTACGAATGTACAATTCCTCATTGGCTCACTTAAATCCTGAGGTGATATCCGATCACTGATAACAAGATCACAGCCGATAACTCTGATGCGAAGATGATGCTGAGCTTGTAGTAATGATGACACTAAAGGTTTGATGACTAATGGCCCTTAAAACATGGTGATTGATAATTATAACAACCAAACAACAGCTGAGCTAATACAAATAAATTAAACATACAAGACATTCATGTGCCCCCATGGCTTGCTGAAATAATGCAGAAGCACTGATGTGTGAACATCTAGGCTATCGATCAGAGTTTATGACCTTCTGTAAGTGTGTGAACATGATCATAAAGTTACAGTATTGATGAGAACGATCCCGGTCTACAGTATGTGCTTTATCATGCATTTCATATTTAATGACTACATTATCCCAGTGTTTGTGTTAGAGCAGTAATAGACAGTCCACCTGTAGTCCACTATGCCGGTTCGGTCTCTGTCCAGTCTCTGAATCAACTCCTCAATCTGGAATCTCTCCAGGGGGATACTGGATTGCTGAGGTGGGACCAGAAATACAGCACATTAGGGTTAGGCTTTCTTACATAGTTTTACACTACCAGACGTTTGAACTAATCTACTCATTTTTAAACTATTTTCTACAGAATAATAGTGCAGTCCCAGATTACAGAGAACATTCTCAGGCTAAAGTTCGGGCAAGGTCCTCTCCAAGTTATGAACTAAAGTTAATAGAACATTTGTTCAGAATCATGTGGTCTTTAACATTCAAGTGACATTCATCAAGCAACTTCATGGATTTGACTTTGTAGATTTGGAAATACTGAACTTTTAAAGGCAGTATCAATACCTGAACGGCTTTTCTGAAGTCTACGACAGGAACGCGCATTGTCCCATCCTTGTCGATGTTACGGAAGAAGTCCCACAGACGAAGCTTGCGCTGATCAAGGTAATCCTTCGAAAAGACAATTCAGCAAAACCGTCAGACTTGGGAAATACAAACATACAAAAATTGTCAATTTGCTAATTATAATTAAAGTAGGGATGCACCGATACCGATACCGGTATCTGGTATCGGCCTCGATACCACATTTTCTAAAGTACTCGTACTCGTTAAAAGTCCCCCGATACCGGGGACCGATACCATGTTCTGAGAAATGGGTTAATCACAGGCGCCGAGTGCCCACCCCCAGGCTCCGGCTGCAGCTCAGAGCGGGGAGATGGGGAGACATGTCAGCCGTGTGGAACAGTGATGCGCGGGTCAATGTATAAACAACCCGCACACTACCAACGTTTTCAACTACCCGCCCGCTACTCGGACCGCAAAAAAAGTAAGAAAATATTGTACCCGACCCTCTTCCTGACCGTATTTTTTAAAAGTAGTAAATGCTAATCGAAGCGTTATTGGGCCATAAACGTGTAACAACACAGCATCGCAAGAAGACGTAGCCTACATATAACAAAGGCAGCACTTTGGTCATCATCTTTCATTATTTCGGTAAATGTCTCCCACACTTACTCTTTCTATTTGTGTATTTGCGGAGCTTCCACTCCCCAGTCTTCACCTTTTCTCTTGCCGCCTCCATCTCTCTGCAGACTAGTGATCATAGACATGGCCGGTTCGTGAACGAATCGGTTCTTTTTAATGAACCGGTCGAACCAGTACGCTAAATCGAACTGAATCATTCGCATCAGTTCACGTCTTGCGTCAGTGCTGATCCACAAGTTACTACAGTTACTCACTTTCAGACATGCCTGACAGTCCCTCCGAGTTGAAATAAACCAATATCCCGAATTATATTTTACTCCAGTAACTCTAACAGTTCACTGAACTGAGACATGTTGTTGCTGATACTGCATATCATTAAATATTTTTGGATGACCCGTAACTGCGGGTGACCGCGGCGCAGGCACCCGCTCATTTTGGATCAACCCGTGCATCACTGGTGTGGAACAATTTCAAAGTGAATGGCTTTGGATTAGGAGAATAAGTTTACTTGTAGTCGCCAAGTTACTTATAGTCAGTTGAATGTCTGTTGGGGGACCAAATAAATAAAGTGTTATCAGATATTAAGCTGATCGTACTAATACTCTAGTCTACTAATACTCTAATGACAGTTAGTTGACATGTAATTGAAAAGTTACTTATTAGTAAAGTGGACTATCGAAATAAAGTGTTACCCAAGCAATTTAATCAAGGACCTAAAAACCCGTATATAAAAATATTTAAATTATGTTTTTTTTGTTGTTTTATTAAGTACTCGGTATCGGTATCGGCGAGTACTAAAATGCAAGTACTCGTACTCGTACTCGTTTTCCAAAAAAGTGGTATCGGTGCATCCCTAAATTAAAGGGACAGTTCACTGAAAAATTAAAATTATTCCATGATTTACTCGCCCTCAAATCATCCTAGGTGTACATGACATTCTTCTTTCAGAAGAACACAATCGGTCATCCATCCATCCATCCATCCTAAAAGGCCACTATCTATGATAAAAGTGCCTCCATCCATGATACAAGTGCATCTATCCATCATAAAAGTGCATAAAAATTGTCATTTTGGGGTGAACTGTCCCTTTAAGTCGTTTCAGTTCCCATGAGTGTAGAGTATATACCTGAATGACTTTCATGGGGTCAATGCGTTTCCGGGGCTTTTTGGCGATAAAGCCTCCAACGCCTCCATACTGCACCTGCAGACTGGGGTGCTCCTGACAGATCAACTCTAAGAGCTGCACGAAGTTCTCGTTCACCAGCACGTTCTACAGCACACACATGTGCAAACAAAGAAAACACAGTTTACTTCAATTCTGTATTTCACTGTAATATTCAGTTAACTAGCGGTTCTCATTTAAATGCTCAAAATATGCAACTAACCACTGTTAGAACAGTAAAATAAGTAACAGTAAAAGGACATAACACTTCCTGTCTGTGATAGCAGAGGTCATAAAGGTCAATTAAACTACAGAATTGGATAGAAATACTGTACAAATTACATTAAATATCATATTTATCAAAAATGAAAATATGGAAGCCTGTATTTGTGGCAGCTTGTTTCCACCAGGGAATGAAAAATAAAAAAGTAATTATTTTTTCATAATTCTTGTTTTCTTGCAATTGCAAGTTTATATCTCGCAATTCTGATTTACAACTCACAATTGTGAGAAGAAAAATCTATACTTAATGTATTTTTATTTATGCCTTTATCTTTACATGATGTAAATGTACTGTACTGTTGATTCCTTTTTGTTTGTCTTATCAGAACAATAAATAAAGTTTATTAAAAAAACAATAACATTATTTTGCATACTGATTGGTCTATGCAGTTATGCTGATGTTAATACATTTTATAGGAGAAGCAGACAGTGAAGTCTGCTGGCTCGGCCCTTAAAGCCAGAGCAGCACTCACACATATGTTGATCTCCTCCATGGCGGTTTTCGGTGTGTTCTTGACCACATTGATCAGAGTTAGAGCCCCCTCTACTGTCAAGGAGTTATACGCCAGCTGGAAGGAAACTATTATCAGTATATAACAGCAGGCGACACTTCAAAATATGTGTAGTTTTAGTACAATGCAAAAAAAATATTTTTGTCTAGTTTTCCAGAACAAACGTCTAAACGTTCTTAAATCAAGATACATTTACTAGAAAAGCAAAATGATATTGTGTTATTTTCTGTAAAAAATATTCAAAATAGTGCTTTCCTGTAGCTCAACCAGTAGAGCGCTGGCGCTTGCAACGCCAAGGTCATGGGTTCGATTTCCAGGGAAAGCAGGAACTGATAAGAATATTAATATTAATGTTTACCTTGAAATGCCATGTAAGTCTCCAAATGCGTAAATGTAAAATTAATCTTAAAACATGAACAAATATCTGTCCGCATGGTAAAAACTTCATTTTGACACATTTTTCAAAAAGTAAATGTATCTTGATTTAAGAATGTTTAGATTTTTGTACTGGAAAACGACAAATACAGTAAGATAGTGTCATTTAAAGCAACACCATGGAAGTTTTCCTCTGCGGTCGCCCTACTGGTCGGAAACGAAATTGTCCATTACCGCTGTCGTAAATCATTTAGCAAGCTCGTTGTTTATCCAGCACAGGCTTTAGAATGAATGATGTCCACAGAAAAGGTAGAGGATGATGTATTTCGACATCAGAAACGAAGAAAAACGCAATAATGACTATTGTAACGCTTGATGCATAGGGCTGTCACTTTTGTCAAAAAATCTTGATCGATTTTTGAAGTGTTCATTGAATCGATTGTAAAATCGATTTTCCATGCTTTAACACGTTTCCAAATATAGGCAAATCCACGGACACCGCATAAGGGCGAACGTAGGCCTATAGAGGGCGCTTAAGGCGCGCACTTGAGTATTTCTGATGTTTTATTGACACGAAGCTTCGTGCACAATGACAAACAGGAGTGTAACATAACATCAAGGAGTGGACTGCCATAACATCAATGAAAAACATTAGGATTCAACATGGCTCTGTTTACGATTAGAGTTATTATTTCGATTAGCCTACTACTTAAATGTCAAACTAATTTTGCCAACATAGGCGATTGTAGCCTGAATCTGTATCTGTATGCATGAGACTTTCTGAATTCACATTTTTCATTATGCAGAAGTACAATTTGCTGTTATGTGTGTGTGTGTGTTGCTGTGTGACGCGTTCGCTACGGGCGTGACGTGACGAGCTGGACGCGCTCTGAGAGAAGGCCGTTAAAATAGATTCCCTATTTTTGTTTTCGATATTTGTGTTGGTTGGTCCGATCGATTGTGGAATCGATTTTCGAACGTAAAGTGACAGCCCTAACGCAAAGCAGTCGAATTTTGTAGTTGTTTTTGTGCTCGGGTTCCTACCCGAACCCCGGGGTTTCGTAGTGCCAGTAAAAGCGATACAGACCCTGTTACGACTTGATGAACCACTGATAAGATTTTGGAAACATTATATTAAGGTAAAAATGTTACATAGTGTTGCTTTAATTGCTCGTGGAATGACTTGTCGCATATGAACATGTTGCATTGCGTTTAAAACGGTGAATCCAAACTAATCTGGTATGGTATTATGAGGTGTAAAGGCGCGCACACACCTGCAGCACTCTGAGCGTGTCGTTGGCCTCCAGGCCTTTACACAGCAGGCCTGCTCCTTCATCAGTGATGCGGTTGTTGTTGAGGTCCAGGTGCACCAGTGTGTTGTTGAACTTCAGCGCTTCACCCAGAGCTAACGCGCCCTCGTTCCCAAAGCCGTTCCACGAGAGGTCCAAGTGCTTCAGTGTCGTGTTGACCTGATGAGAGGGAACTCTGGTCATCATTTACACAATGCGACACTGAAAAGCATGGGATCCTTCGGAAAATAATGGGGAAAAAACCCACAAAACAATTTTACTTTTACTGTAAAAAATGTTTGTAATCACTGACCGTAAAGAATGTCATTAATCTTGTACATACGCTTAAAATAACACGCGGCTGTTCTGTAAACTTTTTTATATTTCTTTTTCTTGTCAAAAAGTTCAAAATCTCTGAAAACGAGACTTCCATACGATTTCCACGACGCATGCGCGAGAATTGCGATCTCCTTCAACTACTTCAGTTCAGTTCTCGCGCATGCGTCGTGGAAATCTAAGGAAGTCTCGTTTCAGGCCAACAAGGAAGAAAAGAAATAGTCGAATAAACTCGTTATTTTTGTTTGTTTTTTCGCACAAAAAGTATTCTCGTCGCTTGATAAACATATAGTTGAGCCACGGTAGTCACTTGGGATATTTAAACATTTTCTTCATTGACTTTCTGGGCCGTCAAGAGCCAGTCCCTTAGGAAGTCTATGTGGTAGTGATACAGCTCTCAAATTTAATCAATAATTAATGTGTTCCGAAGACGAACGAAGGTCTTACGGGGTTGGTACAGCATGGGGGTGAGTAATTAATGACTTAATTTTCATTTTTGGGTGAACTAACCCTTTAATGCTTTGGCAATATTGTATGTAAACACATGTTGGGTAAAAATCAATTGAAACATATTGGGAAAAATGATTTCTGCCACTGCTGAACTGACCAACACACAGAATATGACGAATATCAAACACTTCATGAGACCGTCCTAAACCTGCCGGAGTACCAACACAATACTCACACTCAGCAGCATATCGCCTAACAATCGGTATCGAGAAAATATATCGAGATATAATTTGTCAATATTACACATCCAGGATAATGCATCAAAATGTAATGGAGAGTGACCCGTGTGACCCGTATTACATCTGTAGGGCTGTAAGGTGTGTGTGTGTGTGTGTGTGTGTGTGTCTGCACCTTCAGTCCAGCACAGAAAGCTACAGCTCCTTTCATCCGCAGATGATTCCAGCTCAGATCAAGAACTTCTAAACCGTCATTATTTGCTGCATGAACAGACATTTCATTATTTAGAATCAAAGTTTAGAATCAAAAATAAGAAATAATGAAAAATAAAAATTATGATAAAAATAAAATACAGTAAATTAAAGCCATTTAGAATAAAATGAAGTACAGTAACAGTCGGACGAACAGTGCCATTTTATTTTTATCATAATTTTTATTTTTCATTATTTCTTATTTTTGATTCTAAACTGTTTTAATTATTCTGATTTCTTTTGATTATTTTAATTTCTTCTATGGAAAGCACTTTGAATTGCTATCGTGTATGAAATGTGCTATATAAATAAACTTGCCTTGCCTATTGTGCTTGCTTTAATTCTACTGTGCGTTTAATTCTATTGCATCACACTCGTGTGTGTGTGTGTGTGTGTTATTACCGATCATCTGGCCCAGATGTTCACCGCCTCGGCCGCAGAACTGGTTGTGGCTCAGATCCAGCTCCTTCACCCTGTAGTTGCTCTGGAAAGACACAGATCAGATGTTTCTATTCTCAAAAACAAAAGTTCAGTTTGTTTATACACAATTTCTTGCCATGCAACTTTTGTTTTTACGCATTGGGTCTTAAAGGCGCAGGGGGTAATTCGGAGCAGTGCTCAATCTCTGATAAAACATGCTATCATGATGCTTTGTGCTCTTTTAAACCAGTTTACACCATGTTAAGCTAAACTGAAAACACTAAGAAAGGGAAAATGCCATTTTAGTTTTGGTAATATAACGTAATGTGCTTTAAAAATGCATTTTCCATCATAACATTTTCTATACAGTGATTTTCTACAATACTTACCGAAAAAGATTCTGCAAACCATTTGGCATCATGTTCAGCAAATTTATTCCCTGTGAACATAAACATCAGTGTCAGCGTGAATCAGATTCAGTGTGTGAGCATGTGGTACTGTGCAACAGAAGCTCGTTTCTAACATACAAGTAACACAATCATGCTTTAGTAAATCATTATTATGACTTTATGAGATAGTATGTCAATTTCGACTATCCCATAACTATGACCTAGTATGTCATAATTGACTTATTATCTCATAATTATGAACTAGTATGTCAGTTTCACTTTTCATCTAATAATTAACTTTTTATGAATTTTGACTGATAATTATGATGAAATATAATAATTCATGACTTAGTCAACTTTGAATTAAAATCATAATTAATTAATCATGATTTTTAGATAAAAAGTAAAAAAAAAAAGATTGTCATAATTATGAGAAACCTACTTAAATATGACCATTATTATTATGCAATTATTATACAATTATACCAAGCCATAGTTTGTCAATTTTTACTTTTTATCTCATAATTATAACTTGGTATGTCATAATTGACTTTATCTCATAATTATGAATTATTCCCTTTTAATCTCGTAGTTATGACTTTTAATATCAGAATTTCAAATTTGTTCGCAAGACTTACCAAAGCAAGATTTGTTTCTTATTAGACAGAAATGGGCTTCCATATTATGCACAAATACATGAAATACCTGAAAGTTTTAATGATTTAATGGAAATGTTTTCCAAGAGCATTTTAGCAACACACTCCGCTCCAGCGGACTGAAGGTGATTGTCGGAGAGATCCTGCGAGACACCAGACGTCACATGTTAACACTTTGCTTCCCTCTAGTGGACAGATTTATTAAAGGAGATGAGGAGACAGACTCACGAGGTTCTGAATGGTGAAGTTGGCCCTCAGCATCTCCATGAAGTATCTGGCCCCTTCGGCGAGCAGATAGTTGTCTGCTAACTCCAGCGTTGAGGTGTGTGTGTCTGTCTGAACACACAAGAGAGCGAGCGTCAGCATCACCACATCAGCTTTAGTCCAGCTAACTCTGTCTTACCACGAGGGCGATGGCGAGGGCTTTTCCTCCCAGCGGCCCGAGTCCATGGTGGTTGAGGTTAATGGTGGCACAGCCCAGGTGTCTGAGGAAATATCGGACTGGAACCACACCCACCAGTTTACAGGCCCGCAGGTATAACGCTTCAGTCGACAGATCCTGCCGGACGCACTTCAGCTCTGATACTGTACACACACACATGCTTTCTCATCGTCATCATCATCTAATGCTGATGAAGTAATAATGCAAGGTAAAATTCATTGTTTAAGAATATTACTGCATTTTTTTCTTCGTTATGTTTTGATAAATGTCTACTTATATACAATACAATTCTGTTCAAAAGTTTTGTATTTTTAAGAGAAGTCTATTATGCTCACCAAGGCTGCATTTATTTGATTAAAAATACACAAAAAAACAGTGAAATACACTCACCTAAAGGATTATTAGGAACACCATCCTAATACTGTGTTTGACCCCCTTTCGCCTGAATTCTACGTGGCGTTGATTCAACAAGGTGCTGAAAGCATTCTTTAGAAATGTTGGCCCATATTGATAGGATCGCATCTTGCAGTTGATGGAGATTTGTGGGATGAAGCTCCCGTTCCACCACATCCCAAAGATGCTCTATTGGGTTGAGATCTGGTGACTGTGGCGGCCATTTTAGTACAGTCAACTCATTGACATGTTCAAGAAACCACTTTGAAATGATTCCAGCTTTGTGACATGGTGCATTATCCTGCTGGAAGTAGCCATCAGAGGATGGGGACATGGTGGCCATAAAGGGATGGACATGGTCAGAAACAATGCTCAGGTAGGCTGTGGCATTTAAACGATGCCCAATTGGCACTAAGGGGCCTAAAGTGATCCATGTTCTCATTCTGTTTATGACTCGACCATCTGAATGTCTCAACAGAAATCGAGACTCATCAGACCAGGCAACATTTCTCCAGTCTTCAACTGTCCAGTTTTGGTGAGCTCTTGCAAACTGTGGCCTCTTTTTCCTGTTTGTAGTGGAGATGAGTGGTACCCGGTGGGGTCTTCTGCTGTTGTAGCCCATCCGCCTCAAGGTTGTGTGTTTTGCTGCATACCTCGGTTGTAACGAGTGGTTATTTCAGTCAAAGTGTCTCTTCTATCAGCTTGAATCAGTCGGCCCGTTCTCCTCTGACCTCTCGCATCAACAAGGCATTTTCTCCCACAGGACTGCCATCGCATACTGGATGTTTTTCCCTTTTCACTCCATTCTTTGTAAACCCTAGAAATGGTTGTGTGTGAAAATCCCAGTAACTGAGCAGATTGTGAAATATTCATGCCACGCTCAAAACTGCTTAAATCCCCTTTCTTTCCCATTCTGACATTCAGTTTGGAGTTCAGGAGATTGTCTTGACCAGGACCACACCCATAAATGCATTGAAGCAGCTGCCACGTGATTGGTTGATTAGATAATTGCATTAATGGGAAATTGAACAGGTGTTCCTAATAATCATTTAGGTGAGTGTATTATTACAATGTAAATCATCTGTTCTCTATGTGAATATATAGTAAAGTGTAATTTATTCCTGTGATCAAAGCTGAATTTATCATCATTACTCCAGTCTTCAGTGTCACATGATCCTTCAGAAATCACTCTCAGATTTTTTTCGACACACATTACGTGATTACCCTCCTCAGTCAGCATGGCATTCGGACTCCCTCGAATCAGAATAAATCCTGGAATTATGTTATACATTAAAATCTTGAATTATTGAGATGTGCAATACATCTATGTTATCCATGCTCGGCCTCATGGATGCGCAGGGAACCACACCGCCAATCCAAACCGTATGCTAACTGTCAATCGACAAGTCCTGACAGAAATACGTTAATCTAATGCTACAACTAGAAACATGATAACATGTTTATAGGTAATTTAAATACTGAAAATTTAATGTATTATTATAAACCGATTTAGTTGAATTATACTGCATTTAATTACTTAAAGGACTACAAATCGGCATCCTGTTTGGTATTGGATTTCAGCTCGGCACACAAGCCTGAAGGCCGATTGAGATGTCCAGCGTCTCCAGTCTTACCCGAAGCGTCCGCCTCGTCCTCCAGCGTCTCCTCGTGTGGATCCTCATGTTCGGTCAGACTGAGGGAGTCCAGAGAGAGGCTGTGGACGCCGATGCCGTCAGCCTTCATCTTCTACACACACTTCCACAGCGCTCTGCCTGGTGTGTGTAGGAACATGAAGCTGGCGTACGTGTCTTAGCAACAGGTGTACATGTGACACCCGCACTCATGCTGGAATCCAGTGAGCGAAGAGAGAGAGACATTAAAAATGCATGTCAGACACAGTCAGAGAGAGACTCGCATTCCTACAGATAAAGCCATAGTGACAATAACACAGTGAGATTAAACACTTAAACTGTGGGGAAAATCCAGTGTTTAATGTTGTTTATGTGTGTATATGGTGTGTTTAATCCGCTTTAACACACACCGTGTGTAAGTTCATAAGTATTTCCTCCTTAAAACTGCAGTGAACCAAAGACAGCCTCGCTGGTGTTTCTGACGTCACAAGAGGTAAAACGATATAAATACATGGTTTTTTCACAAAAACTGCTCGTTTCGTGTCTTAGGCCATCAATGTGTACTTACATTTACAAGTCATTAAATCATGTTTAATTTGGACTTCTCTGTGCTGCTCTTTGGTGGACCCCCTTAGCCTCCAGTGTATGACTGATAGACAACAACGGTTTGACTGAAAAATGTCAAAATTGAAAATACTGTGGAAACAAAGACGCCTACATCTTGGATGCCCTTGAGGTAAGATAAAACATATCAAAAATTAATTTCAAAGTGAACTATCCCTTTAAGATGTCTAGTGCTCCACTCGCTGTGCATCAGGAACAGACAGACTCCAGACAATGCCTTTGAATATGCTTTAATCACAAGAAGTGTACAGGAGTTTATATATAGGATAAGTACAGTAAAGGTAATATAACGCATCACTCAACACCATCACAGCATTTTTCTCTTATATGATTGGTTCAACATTTGCCAATTCAGAAACCCCGTTTCTCTCTTACTGTCAAAGCAAACTTAGATCTACTTAAAACATGGTTGTTAGTTTGTTGATTATTCAATCAGTCATGGAACTATTATATTTCAATAACTGTCTAGCCATCATTTTTTTTAAACATTGTCAAAGTATCTTGTAGAGTAGAAGTCAAACTTAAGTACATTTGTAATCTGCTGCCTGGGCAGTTTAATTGACTACCGCTGGATATATATCTTAAAGGAATACATTTGAGCAAATAATTGTGTATATAGAATTCAGGTGTTAATTAATGTGGAATATGTTGGAAAGAAGGGAAGGATGCTGGCGGCGATCTCAGATTGCTGTGAGTGTCAGCGATAAAAGAGAAGCACGGCTGCTTCGGTGATCTCTTTAGAAGCGCTCCATCCCGCATTAGTACCGTAGCCGTCCAAGTCGAATGACGCAAAGTCCCCGCACTGCCTAGGGGCCGCCTCAGGAAAGTGTCCACCTCCACCAATACAGAACTGCAACAATACGAGGACATTACTGACACTTCTTAATATGACAAAGATTTATTTACATTGTAAATGTATCACTTTTACAAATGCTGTCCATAAACATTGATTTATAAATAATCCAGAATATTATGTTTACTCACGTGTTCAGTGTTGCAGGCGATTGGTTTGGCACCTGAACAAAGAGCACTGGCTGCCCTTTCATTGTTGAAGACTCTGAATGAGATGAATCCAGGCTGAAAATTTGCTGGGAAAATGTACAGAATACACAGTATCAGTGATGATAATCGGTTTAATATACGTCCATGAACACTTTCATTGAAAACATTGGAAAAATATTGACTCGAGGGATATTGCTAGGAGGTTTTTAAGCAGTGGTGGAATGTAACGAAGTACAAATACTTTGTTACTTTACTTAAGTACATTTTTCACCTATCTTTACTTTACTTAAGTAGAATAAATAGTGCATACTTTTTACTTTTACTTCGTTACATTTTGCAGCAATTATTATACTTTCTACTCCACTACATTTCTTCAACTTCTGTTACATTTTCATTGCATTTTCTGATCAGTTTTTCCCCTGCCAAAACGTAATCTGACCGTCCATCCGTTGCACGTTGCACCAGTGACGTTTGGTTGCCATAGATACATCAACCCGGTCACACTAAATGCGTCTATCGTGCAATTTATACGCGAAAATTTGTTTTTACGTGCATAGGAAACGCACCGTGTGTAATATACGTTTAGTTAGGATTATGGCAAGCCAAGAGGTTCAGAATTACATCATAAATCAATCGTGTTTATTGCCAAACATAGTTATTAACATATAGTAAGGATAAGCATGATGTGTATGTTGCCTAATTGCAAACTTGTTTCAGAAATGGTGACAACTATTTTTTTCCATCATTATTGAACATCATTATAGGAGTGTTAGGATGAATGAGTTAGAATTAAATGTTTTATTAATCATTAGAAAATAGACATTAAGAGAATAAATTGTTATGCAAGTACTTTTACTTTTAATACTTAAAGTACATTTAAAATCCGGTACTTTTTACTTAAGTATGTTTGTCATTGTGTTACTTCTACTTTTACTAAAGTAAATATTTATCTGGTTATTTGTACTTTTACTTAAGTACTGAGATTCAGTGTTTCCTCCACCACTGTTTTTAAGTGAGTTGCTTTAATAAAGGATACATTAAAAAATAGCCATACTTCTTGCATTGGGACCATAGAGATTTTTGTTGTAATCCGCATTTCCGTAGTCATACACTATTGGAACAACAGGTCCATTATCAGCGATGCATGCCCCTATGCCAAACCTCACCGGGAATTTCTGATAAAAAAAAAAAAAAAAAACGGTGTTATTGTAATTTCACAAAAATATATATATTTTTGTGAATATTTCAAACCCCAAAAGTGTGTTGAACGTTCTCTGACCTTGAATAAGTTGTAAAGGTTTCCCCCGTGGAGAGTTAGGAAGTGATTTTCGGTGTGGTATCGCAGGATGGAGGAAGCGCTCCAGGACTCCACCTCCATATTATTAGGAACGTGCCACACGGACACATCTTGTGCTGGGATGTCAAAGTATCCGGGATTCTGTGACAGAAGGCAAACAGACGATCGTTTCAGATTCAACAAAAACATTCTCACTCTTGTGTCCTTGCTGTTCCTTCTATTTAACTATTACTGTAAAATCATACATTTAATAATAATAATACCTTATAATCATCACTTGTAGAGGCGTCTGGAGTTCCAAATATGACCGTGTTTGCCCATGTCCCTTCACCATCAGGCCGGTTCGGTTCACTGCCCTGCTGACTAGACCAGCGATCACCAACAGTGCACTTTCCGAACATGTTGTTCTCATGAACACTGGCGACCAGCGTCCAGCCTCCACCCGCTGTGGTCATATCACAGAAGGTCTGGTACAGGACGCCTCTGGAGGAGTTCAGATAGTACAGGCCATCTAACAACAAAAGCATTATGAGTCACTTCACTGCAGCTGTTGCTTAAGAATATAACATAAAATTATGTTCTAATATTAACATAAAATGAGCGTACCATCATTAACCTGATACTTTTTCTGGAGTTCTTTGCAGCTTCGAGCGGCATATGCTTTCTCAAGATTGATATCAGCCGTTTTAATATCTGAAGCTTCTTGCTGATCCACTGTAAGACAAAGATGTAGTGGAATATATTGTAATATATCAACATTTTAAGATAAATCCATATCGATCAAAAAAATTTGATTATACTTCTTACTTACAAATTATTACACTTGCAGTTTCACAGAGCCATAAATTCAGTGAGAGACTGAAAAGGATCCCGAAAAACTTTTTTGTAAGAAACATAGTCTGCAAACAAAAGGAGAAATTTTTTTCACAATTATACACTCAACACCGCAAAGCTGAAATTCTCATGTTATTAGTTTCATGTTTCTGTGAAAGACTGCTTGCTAAAAGCATTATAGGCTACTTATATTTTGAAATTTTATTTGAATGGCAAAAAAATTCTTACGTTTGTTTCTTGTCTTGTGTTTCTCTCCTCAGAGTTGACGAGCTCTGTCAAGGCTTCTGGAGTCTGAAGTCTGATGATAAAGCTCAGGCATACTTACTATATTTATACTAACTCAGGAGTGGAATGAAAGAAAAGTGACATGAAGCTAAGAAGAAAATGTGGTAAATAAGGGAAACCTGAGCCTTAGCGGAACAAGTGAATGTGTAAAAGGGTGCTTTGGCTAAGAAAATAACATTTGAATGAGTAAACACCGACATTTCATCAGGATGTTTTTAATTAACATTTTGGTAACACTTTACACTACGTGTGCACTAATAAGCATTAATTGATGCTTAACTAATGCACAGATAATACTGAATTAATGTGTAACTAATGATTATTTAAGCTATTCATTAATGATTATTACCACATTAGGAACTAATTAAGAGCCTGTAAGGTTAATGCATTAGTTCATACATGAATTGTTATTAATTAAATATGTAATTGTGGATTAATTCCATAATAACTCATTTTTTAACTAATAGTATTAATTAATATGTTAATTACCAGAATGAGCCAAAGTCTTGTATTTCAACTTCCAGATAATATGACAGGTACACTAATATGCATTAATATATGATTAATTACTTCATTGTTAGTGCAAATTACTACAATTACTAAATGACTAGTTAATAATGATGTGCCCCAACAAGTAAAGTCATAACATAATGATACCTTTGCAAATCATTAGCTAATGATTAATTAAAGCAGACAACTGGAAGTTGAAGTGCATAGCTTTGACTAATTGTGGTAATTAACACATTAATTTACTCTATTAGTTAAGAAAATATGTTATTAAGTAATTAATACACAATGACACATTGAATTAATAGCAATTCATGTATTACTTAATCTATTAATCATATTGACTCTTTATTAGTTGCTGATGCAGTAATCATTAATAAATGGTTTAGTTCTTCATGAGTTATACATTAACTCAGGATTATCTGTGCATTAGTTAAGGATGAATTAATGCACATTAGTGCACCCGTATTGTAAAGTGTTACCAACATTTTAACTAAATTAAAACTATGGTTTAAAACAAATGTTTGTCCAGTTTTCCGACCAATCTGTAACTCACACTGTTTCCACAATGTTGCTTGTTCTTCCTTGAAAGATGAAAACTTATTCAAATGTTATTTTCTTAGCCAAAGCGTATATTGATCTTTCATCAAAGGTAAAGAATGTGAAATTGATAAGGAAGAGCAAGCAAAGGAGAGCCAGATGTCAATGGGGAGCACAAGGCACAACCTTACACATTTTGGTTTTGGCACCATTGTTAAAAAAAATTATTAAGTTAAATTCATATTTTTTTTTTTACACAAGCAACATTGTGGAAACAGTGTGAGTTATGGATTGGTCGGACAAACTGGACAAACATTTGTAGCTGTAAGGCTGGAAGCTTACGCCGCTATTTTAAACCAATAATCGGAACAAAAACCAGTTGAAGAATGACGTTTATAATTCAAATATTAATCTGACTCCATTAACGTTGTTGTTATTCTTTAACATCTTATTCTTTAAAGGAAAAGGTCTTTCTAAGAAAAGAACTGAAAATGTAGGATTTCACCTGAACGTTTAGATAACAAAGCTTATAATCACTTTAGCTTTTGACATTATCAGTGTAAAAAAGGAAAGATTCTCAAAGCATTTAAAGCAGGCAAAGTTATTTATTAAGTTAGATCATTGAAAAGGAGGTTTTATGCTACGTTCACACCGGACGCGAATAGCGCGTCAGGCGGGATCGATTTCAATGTTAAGTCAATGCAAAGATGCGTTACGCGCGTAAAAAATTCCTGCGGCGCGAATGAGGCGTGGAGAGCGAATACGCCTCATTCGCGCGTCAAGTTCACGCGAATGGCGCGAATTGAGCGTCTGGCGCGTTAAGCGCGAATGATTTAGGCCCCGTCCACACTAAAACAGGAAAAACGAAGACCTAGCTAAAACGGGGAAGTTTAGAAACGCTGCAGCTGCGTTTTGAATATCCGGAGGGCGTTTCCCAGATAGCAAACTGACATTGAATCAACGTGGAAACGACGTCTCTCATGACATTGAAACAACGTTGATTTTGCTCATCGAATTAACGTTGAACCAATGTCAGACGCGGCATTCTTCAAAGCTAAATGAAAATCGAAAATTGGTTTGCTTTCATAACGTTGAAACAACGCGTTGATTTCAAGTTGATTTTCCGTTAGTTTTGAAAGAATGACGCGTCTGACGTTGGTTCAACGTTAATTCGATGAGCAAAACAATGTCAGATCAACGTTGTTTCGATGTCATATTTCCACGTTGATTCAATGTCAGTTTGCTATCTGGGTTTAGTGTGGACGAGACAAAACGTAGGACTTCAGAAACGCTGACGCAGAGGCTGACGCTCGGCTCTATGATTGGGTGTTATCCGTCATGACGTATACTTCCCTGATTCGTCATTCACTGTTTACACCGGCTCGCGCATGCCCAGTGTTGGTGAATGGTCACGTGATCCGCGTTTTCAGTCGTTTTAATGTGGATGGAGATCGTTTCTAATACGCAGATAAAACGCTGGTGTGGACGGAGATCGTAGGCTATTCGTTTTAATTCTCCGTTTTTAAACGAAAACGCAGTAGTCTGGACGGGGCCTTAGTTAGTGCCATTTGTGCATTCACGCGTTTGACACGAATTCGCGTCTGCCGCCCGAGTTGAAAAATCTGAACTTTGGCGTGAATTCGCGCCGCGTTAACCAATCAGGAGTCTAGCTGCTTTCTCACGTGGTGAAGTGTCTGGATGCTTCAATAAATTATTTTGTAATATGACTAAATGCATGGTGGGATTATGCACAACAAAGCAAATATTTTATCACTTAAAACATTATTTCTATATACGAGACATGTTCATTTTGTATTGAATGTTATTCATTCCATATCTAGATTATATGAAATAGTATTATGATATAAAGACAATCAACATATGTGCATAAGTTCGTGTCTGGACGTGAGAGAGAAAAAAAAATCACAGGACAGGTTAATAACTTTTGGAAGCTGGCTCTATCATCAAAACAAAAGTAAATGAGAGATTAGATGGATGAGGGCGAGGGTGATCCGATGAGGGACAACAGGTCATCAAACTGGACGCGGGACAGGCGGAAGTACTGTGACAGCGGTCGTCATCCAGAGCAGCTCCTGGAGCGAGCAACTGGTGAAACTAGCCAAACAGTTCGCCTCTGAAGGGTCCGGTGGACACAAATACAGCGATGATGATCCCCACGCCACTGGTCTGCTCTCCAGAGTAAATACAGAGCGGTGACTCTCTTGATGAATACTCGGTCGACATGAAAACAATGGACGCCAACGGATTTCGATTCTGACGAATCAAACATTTCGTGAAATGTACGAATCGTACATTTCACTTTCAAACTTTAGCATTAGAGGGATGTGTAGATGGCTGGCTTGAGACCAGTGGAGGTGTCGGTTGGAACAGTCTTGTCCAGTCACTTTAGTTACACAATGGCTTTTTTATTAGGTGTGTCTCTGTGTGTGTGTGTGTTTCTGTTTACAGTTCCATAACACACACAAAGGAGAAACAACATTTCCAGCAGCAACACACAAGTATTCCTCCTTGTGGCACGAACAAAGGAAACGGCTGTGTGTGTACAGGTGCTGTCTAATGAAGGCATTGGCTGATTGAGGCTACGTTCACACTGCAGGCTGAAACGACCTAATTCTTTTTGCCCCTCTGCGACCTGTATCTGATTTTTTCATAACAGTCTGAACAACACAGATCCGATCTTTTCAAATGCGACCCAGGCCACTTGGGTATGTGGTCCAAATCCGATATGCATCCGATCTTTTGAAATGCGACTTCAATCTGAACGGCCAGGTCACATATATCCGACATGCACGTCATTGCACGCACCTGTAGCTCGCGAATACACTCCAACGCGTTTCTGCACTGTTATGGGCCGCCGCAGACGTGTCTCTTCCCGTGACAGAGTTGATCGAAGACGCAGTGGATCTGGTCATTCGGAAGTTACTGATGAATTCTGTATCAGTGAAGCCACTCACATCAGTATCCCACCACTCCTAGCTGCGACACCGCACCCACACGTTTATCTGTTTAATTTTCTTCTTAAAACGAGAAGATTGTAAGTGTGCTGGCTCTGTTGTGAAAATAACTTTAATATTGCTTAACGAGCTCCACTGTAAGACATGCATTTAGCTACTTCCGCAAACAACAACAAGTGACGGCGTTGACCGTTGAGTACTCTTCTGCGCATGCGGGTCACTTCTGGGTCATTTCACGTTCACACAGGAGATCACAAAAGGTCGCATTTAATTGGAAATGTGAACGGCCTTGCAAAAAAATCGGATATTTTCAAAAAATCGGAATTGAGCATTAAGCCCTGCAGTGTGAACGTAGCCTAATTAGTTGAAGGTGTGGTGAACTGCATGGCAAACTGAGTGGCAAAGACAAATGGTCGTGGCAAGAGAGAAAAACTTCCTAACAGCTGTCCCCAAATTTGCCGTGCAAATTTGCTACAGTGAGGTCACGGGGGTTCAATTAGGCAGGGAGTGGGATGAGGCGGGCAACTGGTCTCGTGTACTGTTTGTTCCCCACCTGGATATCTGCAACCCTACAACGGCCGTCCTTGCCTGGATGGAGGGAAATCACTTTACCGACTGGCCAGAGGGACCGGGGGAGCTGAGGGTCAAGAATGAGAACAACAGTATTTAGTTGGTGGTTAGGATTATCAGTGCGCCACTTCTGTCTGGCCTGGATAGAAGGAAGATAATTTATGAGGAAGTGGGCCCAAAAAATGATCGGCAAGAATCTAACAATGACAGCGGCTGCACAGCTCAGAGTCAGGATACGTTACCAAGGGGAGGGAGGAATCATCAGGGTTGGAGTCACCGGATCAGGATCTGCAACGCCAGAAGAGACGTAACCTAGGGGCTTTGAATTGAGGATACTCTCGGTTTCAATCATCACTGTGCGTAGCACTGGATCTAGATCTGGGGCAAGTGCGAGAAGACGACTGGAATGTGGAAGGGGTTCGTGGGTCTGAAGGCATGCCAGATCATTTCCGAAGGTATCCAGCTGGGTCTGTCTTGGAGGTAGGTCGCTGCCGATGGTGTTGCAGGGGGCTCTGCCACCCCATGGGAGGCGGCGGTAGAGTCAAGGAGATCCTGGAAGATGGTGAAGTTCTAGGGTCAGAGATGGAGGGATTTTGCCCGAGAAATACAGCACCACAGAAACTGGGCTTTCCCATTTAAATGTAGCTCTACAGGAGGGTTAGTTGGCCACTGGTCAGGGGGTTGCAGGAGGAAGGCAGGTCCTTTGTTCGACCTGCAAGGCTTACTTAGATCAGACAGCTGCTTCCCTCTAGTCAGATCGTCAGCTGGGTTGTTCTGGGAATCCACATAGCGTCATTCCTGGCTTTTGGCGAGTTCCTGGATTTCAGCCACCCTGGTTCCAACAAAGACCTTATAGCAGCAGGAGTCTGAGAGAAGCCCATAGAGGATGGTTGTAGAGTCACTCCATAAGGTAGCCTGTCTGATGTTGAGGATGAGCTCTGTTTGGAGGAGGTTAAACAGTTGAGCTCCAACAAGGGCTGCGCACAGTTCAAGTCGAGGGATAGTTGTTTTTGGGCGCAACACGGGACCTTGCAATTAAGGAGGACACATTCACCTGTTGACCATCTTCAGTGCGCATGTAGGCGACTGCGCCATAAGACTGCTCTGATGCATCGCGGAAGATGTGCAGGTCTTGGATGGCTTCAATGGATAATGGATAAGATTAGGGAGGTCTCCTTCCCAGAAAAGCCACGCTTCTGTGATGTTGTGGGGAAGGTTTGGGTCATCCCATTGTCTTGCCTTTTCCCACAGGTGCTGGACAACGGGACGCCTCTGGAGGAGTTTAGATAGTACAGGCCATCTAACAACAAAAGCATTATGAGTCACTTCACTGCAGTTGTTGCTTTTTCTGGAGTTCTTTGCAGCTTCGAGCGGCATATGCTTTCTCAAGATTGATATCAGCCGTTTTAATATCTGATGCTTCTTGTTGATCCACTGCAATGTAAGACAAAGATGTAGTGGAATATATTTTAATAAAAAATGTATTTCAACATTTTAAGATAAATTCATTTCAATCACATTTCAATCAAAGGCTACTTATATTTTGAAATTTAATTTGAATGGCAAAAAATTTCTTGCGTTTGTTTCTTGTCTTGTGTTTCTCTCCTCAGAGTTGAGCTCTGTCAAGGCTTCTGGAGTCTGAAGTCTGATGATAAAGCTCAGGCGTACTTTCTATATTTATACTTACTCAGGAGTGGAATAAAGGATACGTTACCTGAGTAAGTTGAATGTGATAAATACGGGAAACCTAAACCTAAAGGGAACACGTGGATGTAAAAACTTTGTTAAGAAAATAACATTTGAATAAGGACATTGGACTTTCATCGGCTATTATTGAATTTACATTTTAACTGAATTAAAACAAACAATTCAAACAAATAATCCTGAACACATTTAAACAACAGGATGAAAACAACCCCTATATATACTTCCCAATATTTAACATTTATAATGAATAGGCAAATCGCCATATTTCTGCAATTTAGGAAGCCTATAAATTAATTTAAGTTAAAGATCACTTCTAATTGCCGGTATATATATGAAAAAGGGTTATTTTTCGTTTGAACTTTGGTGTAGAAATATGGTGATTTGCCTATTTATTATAAATATTAAATATTGGGGAGTATATACGTGACTTTTAAATAGGGGTTGTTTTATATTTATATTAACATTTATAATAAATAGGCAAATCAGCATATTTCTACAATGTTGGTAACTGATACGACATTGATATTGATCTTTAAATATTGAAAAAGCTTGTTGTCCTCGTACAGAATGTAAAACTGAGAAGCAAGAACAAGCTAGCGGACAAACGGGAGCCAGGAAAGCTTGGGATCACCAAGTTTACAGTCCAGCCAGAGGGAAAGAATGAAAGGATCAATCTCCAACTGATACGTACATGGTGGTGGCATAATTTGTGTGACATACAGATTGGTCGGGCATACCGTCTTAAGACTATTAAAATGTTCGGAGATACTGAATTTGGGATTTTTATTAGTTGTTAGTTTTAATCATCACAATCAAATTAAATAAACATTTGAAATTTATCAGTCGGTGTGTAATAAGTTAATATAATTTCCAATTTTAACTTTTTTAATGGAATTACTGAAATAATCAACTTTTTGATGATATTCTGATCATATGACCAGCACCTGTATGCATCACGTTATGGGTTTTGTGTCTTGTTCCTGGGTCTTGTCTGCCATGTGATTCCCTCATCAATCTGATGAATGTTCACAGGTGTTCCTTGTCTTGGAATTAGTCTGTGTATTTAAGCCCTTGTGTTTGCCCTGTGACTTTGCTGAGTATTGAATGTTTCTTGACATTGTTCTTGTTTCATACCTTGCCTTTAGTTTATGTTTGATTACGTCTTGAGGTAAAGGTGCATTTGGATTCTCAACCAGCTTGCCTCCAGTGGATTCATTCATAACAATGTGTCTGGGGTTGTTTTCATGCTGTTGTTTAAATGTGTTTAGTGTATTTGTTTGAATCCATAGTTTTAATTCAGTTAAAATGTAAATTCAATAATAGCCTAAGGAAGACCAATGTCTTACCTAATTTAGCTGTTTACTTATTCAAATGTTATTTTCTTAGCAAAGTTTCCTCATCCACGTGTTCCCCTTAGGCTCATGTTTCCCGTATTTACCACTTTCAACCTAGACTCAGGTAACGTATCCTTTATTCCACTCCTGAGTTAGTATAAATAGACTGAGACCGTACGCCTGAGCTTTATCATAAGAATCCAGAAGCCTTGCTAGAGCTCGTCAACTCTGAGGAGAGAAACACAAGACAAGAAACAAAAGGAAGATTTTTATTTGCCATACAAATTTCAAAATATAAGTAGCTTACTGAATCGTGTCCAATGTTCTGCCGGAAGTGATCTCTTGCGCGATGATGATGTATTGCGAAATCAGAAACGAAGAAAAACGCAATAATGACTATCGTAACGCTTGACGCAACGCAGTTGAATTGTGCAGTTGTTTTTGTGCTCGGGTTCCTACCCGAACCCCGGGGTTTCGTAGTGCCAGTAAAAGCGATACAGACACAAGTGCCTTTCACCCTGTTGCGACTTATGGCTCTTTCAGACTGCACGATTTTCAAAGTAGTCAGGTCGCTGCTCTTTTCACACTGCATGACTATCTTGGCCAGCATTCAGTCGCTGCTGTGTTCACACTGGACGATGGATCGGCGACAGAAGGTTTCACACTGCATGACTTTAGAAAAATCGCCGACAGACTCTGTCTAGCACGCTGCACGCAAACTACATTTCACAACAAACACGCGTGAGATATGAAAAGGAAACAACGCGCGACACCACACGTGCAAGACCGGAGTTCTCACGTGAGACTTTTTTTTTCGACCCGGTTGTGGTACAGCTGGTGAAACAGACACGAGTGCTCCTGCCAAATTTCTACAAATTTTTCTTCCATTTATTGTGTCCAAATAGACAGAGAAGAAGCTTTTTTTGTTGAAACAATGCCCTATCATGTTGATATGTGATCTGTAACTCCTCCCCGAACTCCCTGCTGCTCTGTATCTTGCTCTCTCACTGGCTGCCGGTGATCGCCGATGTAGTTTTCAGTCAAAACACTTTTCACACAGCAGGATTTTGAATCGCCGACAGGTCCAGTATTTAGCATGCCAAATATCTCACGGGCGTCGGCGACTCGTCGGTGATTCTCTCAGTTCGCGTCTTTGTTCATTCACACTGCGTGATTGTCACTCGCGTGAACGAGCGCCGATTTGCCTGTGATTTCGGGCATTTGTCGGCGATTTCTCAAAACCTGTCGGCGAGCCAAAATCGTGGCTAAAATCATGCAGTCTGAACTCGGCATTAATGAACCACTGATAAGATTTTGGAAACATTATATTAAGGTAAAAAATGTTACATATGTTGCTTTAATTGCTCGTGGAGCGACTTGTTGCATATGAACATGTTGCATTGTGTTTAAAACGGTGAATCTAAACTAATCTGGCATGGTATTATGAGGTGTAAAGGCGCACACACACACACACACACCTGCAGCAGTCTGAGCGTGTCGTTGGCCTCCAGGCCTTTATGTAAGCAATAAGGCACTCGAGGCAAGTGCAGTCCCAGATAGCAAACTGACATTGAATCAACGTGGAAACATGACATTGAAACAACGTTGATCTGACATTGTTTTGCTCATCGAATTAACGTTGAACCAACGTCAGACGCGTCATTCTTTCAAAACTAACGGAAAATCAACTTGAAATCAACGCGTTGTTTCAACGTTATGAAAGCAAACCAATTTTCGATTTTCATTTAGCTTTGAAGAATGCCGCGTCTGACGTTGGTTCAACGTTAATTCGATGAGCAAAATCAACGTTGTTTCAATGTCATGAGAGACGTCGTTTCCACGTTGATTCAATGTCAGTTTGCTGTCTGGGGTTACGTTACTTATTCACGATACAGCACTTGCCTCGAGTACCTTATTGCTTTTATAAAACGGTTGCCACATAATATTAAAGTAAAAAAAAATTATTAGTGCAACTTTCATGTAATAAAAACATTCCTTCCGCTAGAAAAATATAGTCCCTGACTGTGAACAACAACGTTCAATATGCAGGAAAGCTCAAATAAAAACAACAAACCATTCTCAAACTTTGTCTCTTCTTTTTATTTTTTTACAACACAAAATTTGTTAAATTTCCTCACACAAATAGGCATAGCTTATCTCTCAGCAAAATAACAAATAAAATTAAAAAAAAAAAAAACAAGAGCACGTATTTTGATAGATAACAGTTAGGTCTTTAATCTAGTTGTTAATTTAGTTGCTAAAATGCTGCCTAACAAGAGATACTTTATTTATTGTTGTTTATTTAAATTTATTTGAACATCTCCATTTATTGTGCACGCAATTATATTTGTCTCATTTCAATCGGCTCCACTGTGGTGATATTTAACGCGGTCCTCTTTAGTTGGGGCTCAGCGCTGTCAGCGGTGTTTTCTGTTGCAGCAAGAATGTCAGACATAATTTAAAAAGGCTAATGTTTCGTTTTATGCTAGGTAAATTCCGTAAACGTTTATTCCGTTTTATCACGACCCTCTGTCTTTACGACTCCAACTAAAACATTATTGGATGAGGTGAATTCGCTGTCTCTCATCAGACACCAGGACAAACTCAAAGGTTGATCATTCAGGAATCTGTTCAGACCCGCACGTAACGCTACATAGCCACTGATCCCATATTTTTCTCCTGTGGAGCTTCTGAGTTCCGTAGAAGTCACGGATAAGTGCGTTGAGTTCCGTTTTGGTGATTTGTTTAAAATCTATGCTGCAACCCTTTTCACTACACCAGTCACCGACGCATTTCACTGCCCATTGGGTTTGCTGCACGGTATTTTTTTCATTACGAGTCTTCTCGAATGTGTCAATGTTAAATTTCAGCACTTCAGCATGACGTTTCGTATTTGTAGACTCTCCAAATTGTTCCTCAAACCACTTAAAATTAAAAGTAAATTTACTTTAAACATTTTAGCCTTTTTAATTCTTAATTTTTTCTATGTGTAGCCCATAGATAGCCTATGTATGTTGATATGCGTGGTTGCTAAGGGTGTTGCTAAGGGCGCAGTGATAAATAAGGGCGCGTTGGGTGAAGCGGTCATAGCCGTGTTTGTGAATAAAGCACAGCTATTGACCAATCAGAATCAAGGATGGGAACTAACCGTTTTATAACAGCATTTCAATGGCTACTTTAATAATAATAATAATAATAATACATTGGATGATGCATTATAATTCCGTGCATGCGAAGCTCATCACTAAATACTGTATGCAAATCCTGATGCAAATGTAGCCCTACGCAGTTTTGATGACGTCGTCATCCATAAGTCATCCAATATTAAGACCGATCTTGTACTCTCTAAATATGAAGAGTTCAGATACAAAAGCCTCTAAATGCCATTTGAAATTTTCTTCTAGAATGGTCATTTTTATCAAGCTTGTGTATTTAAGTTCAGTAATTTCACCTAAATGACAATTAATAGGTAATCTTCATTGCCATTTAAGTGAAATTACTGAACTTAAATATACAAGCTTGATAAAAATTATCATTTTAGAAGAAAATTTCAAATGGCACTTTTCATATGTTTAATTAGCATCCTTTTATGTAATTTGGTCTTGTTTAATTTTTTATTAATTTTATGGTTATTGTTTGCCTTGTATGTCTGTTTTAGTTGTGTGGAATAAACAGATGTTGTTGTATTATATTGTTAATACTGAATAAAAATAAATAAAGTCATCCAATATTACCGACCAAAAACAGCTTTAATAATGAACTCATAACATTGCAAACAACAATAATTTCAGGCACAAATTACATAAAAGATACTGTAAATAGAACGAATGCAATTTAATGAAAATTAATGAATGTTTTTAAACAATAACGTGACAGACGGTCACCGGTTGGCCGTGACGTCATCCCGCTGGGCTGTTTACGTTCCTCGTTATGAATAAAGTTTGTCCCCGTGCTCCTGTGAATCATGATAGCGAGTGTGATGTTGTACGGGCTCTATCCGCTCTCGAGGTTCATCGGTAGACTCGCAGGTAAGACGTTCACGGAGTTTCGTTGCGTTTGCCGTTTGTTGATGTTGCAGCACGAGCACGTGCGCGCCCGAGGCTAAACGAAGCCCAAGAGCGTCCGTGAGACGCGTAACCTGTCGACGTTCGTGTTGAATAATGGATATAAAGTGTGGCGACAGAATATGCGATCAGCAGATGCTGACATATAGTTGGGTTCTGCAGGCCTTCATTTATGTGGACGCTGTCAATCAATCATCCATCTGTCAATGCTGTCAAACCGCCCAATCAAATCATTTCTAACATAACCCATCAGATGCAGTGATGGTGTTAGGTGGGAATGCCATGCTACTTTGATTTAGGAATAGTCCAGGCTGGTTGTCACACTTTTTATTCAAGTAAATATTTATAAGTGTTGATTTATGATTTAATGTTTCTCAGAAACCTATTAATTCTGTTCAGTTTATTTTTTCCTGACCTCTGAATTTATGGTTAAATTAGCCAATATGTTAGTAATATAAATCAAGTTTAATTAATTGAAATCATAAAACGTATACAATTTAACTACAATTTATTTAAGGTAAAAAAACAACAACAAAACAAACATTTTAAGAGCCCTAAGAAATTCAGTGTAAACAAAAATGGACACTTGTTTTTTGTTTTTGTTTTTATGGAAAAGTGCAGTATTTATTATAATAATTATTTTTATTTATTTATGTGCCTCGTAATCTTTTAATCAGTGATGAGAACTCTGCCCACTCCCATGAAGCACTGCAGATGATGTAATCAAGTCAAAATAGTTTTTTTCTAGTAATCAACTAATTCAATGGTTTTATTTAGTTTATCATTCACAATGCTTCATGGGATTGCAGTTCTTTCCTCACTAAAGTTCACAGTCATGTGTCTTCTTGTCTAATTTGGCTTTTTTGCTTCAGTTGTAAGTTTGTAATGTTGTGGTTCTCCTCATAGCTGATTGTTTTGATTCATGGTTTATAACCAGTGTGGGGAATGTCATTTAAAAAAGTGATTAGTTTTAGTTGCTCACTACTTGTTTCAAGAATTATTAACTGAATTGCCAGGGAAAGTAACTATTTGTGTTACTGTTTAAATATTATATGTCAAAGAATTTGGATTTTTTTTTAGCAGTTTTCACAGTTGAAATACAGTAAGTAGAACAGACAGGTGCTTGTACATACCTTCTGTATTTATTGCATGCGACAGACAGCAAGAGGTGTATCCTGCACTTCAAGTGTTATCTTTAATACGTTCAATTATGCAATTGAATTGTTGATTCAAAATCTGAACGTTGGATCATGACAAGTTCCCCATGTGACAACTAGCCCCAATCTGCCCTTGGCTCGGCAATTTTTCAATGATAATATTATTAATTGCTATTAATAACACTATTAATAATCTTTTTCCATGAAACTCCAACCTGCACCATTGTACTGCAAAAAAAAACCCCAAACTGAATCTGATGTAAATGTCTCTTCCAAGTGTGTCCTAGTCATGGAAATGACACTATGTGAAATCAATTTCCAAATAGATCTGTCTGTCACTTTTACTTCCCCCTCGACAGGATTGTGGCGCAAGGCACCGTGTGTGTATGTTAATGGGAAAGAGGTGTGGGATGGTGGCGGCGCTGTTTCTGGACCGCAGCAGACGGGCCTGTCCCTGCAGTGGCTCAGCGCTGGAGACACCGACACCGGTCCCGATCCAGACCACACGGACACGGAGAGTCCTCAGGGAGCGCTGGAGGTGCCGTAAAGTCCATCATTTTATCCCTTAACTCATCTTCATCACCAAAATATTTCAATGTTTTTTTCTTTCCTTTTTCCATGTAACTTGACACCCTCGCCTCATTTACTATGCACGGTTCTATGAATATGCAAATGAGCCTCAGAGATCCACTGGTTGACGATCACACGTTGATCTGATTGGTTACAAGGTGGTTTGTGACGTCAGAAACACCAAAGCGTGTGTTTGAGACTGTCTTTGGTTCACTGCAGTTTTAAGGAGGAAACACTCAGCAATGCTGTCCACTTATCAACTTACACACGGTGTGTGTTAAAGCGGATTAAAAACACCACATACACACATAAACAACATTAAAAGCTGGATTTTCACATCAGGGGGACTTTAAATATTTTAAGTGGTTCAAGAAAAGTCTTAATTCTAATTTCAAGAGGTCTTAAATTTGGAAACAGAAATCATGATGTGGCTTAATATGAGTGATTATTAAACTTCTAAAGGTGATGATGTAATTATAAGCGCTCTATGTTTCGGAGTAAAAATGCTGCGCTGTCGCTCGTTCCACAGGCTCGTGGTTTCCGAGAAGTTCACAGTCAGTGAAAACTGCACGTTAATGCCAAACTATCACTTATTGATCTCTGATGAATTATGACATTGTTTACCTTATAGTGTTTATACATTACATGCAAAATTGTGGCTTTTTGGAGTAATTAGCTGTTCTAATTCGCTCAGTGCAGGCCTCTTTGTTTAAGACCTCTTGAAATGCAGTTTTCTTAACCGGTGGATCAAAGAGAAGCAAATGTGCATGCTGATGCAATACAAATATAATATATCATGCATAATCATGCATTTTAAATATAATCATCAGAATATAAATATAATCACTTGTAATTTTGACTCAAAAAAGAAGCAAATGTGCTTTCTGAAAATCTAAATGTATTATATATGATGCATTTTTAATGTAATCAACAGATTATAAATATAATAATTTATCATTTCAACTCATTCCGTAAAAAAATGGTTTAAAGGATGAAATGTGAGGTTTACGTGTTTTTGTCTAAATCTGTAGTTTTCACACTCATAATGCTGCTCTACTCCCCGTCCATGTGATGATAATTTAATGCAGGTCTTAAACTCCGATTTGAAAACCCTGCAGATCGCCTGCATGGACACGTGTGTGAACGAGGGAAGCGCAGACGATGGGAAAGCGGCTTTGGGGCTGGAGGAAGAAACTGATGACCGTGACCCCGTGATGAACGAGTCTGTGTTTACCAGAACTGAGTGTGAGCGTCGGTCTGACATGGACCAACACGGCTGTGATGAGCGGATGATGGACTCCCCCGTGTCTGACATGTTCCTGGGCTCTGGCTCTGGACGCGAGGCTCTTGTCCACGCCGGCAGCGGCAGCGCAGTGTTTGACCTGGCGGCTCTGCTCGCGGACTCTCAGACGGCAGCGGATCCCCTCGGCTGGCACTTCCCCTCCGGCCTCGGCCTGTCTCAGACGTGTTATTGCCCATACGTGCAGTTCCCTGCCGGCAGCTACTATCCTGCCTTTCAACACAGTGACAGTATCGAAGGTGGGATTCTCAGATTTATCCTGCACAATACACACTCTTCCAGACTGAAGTTTATAGACGCTCTAGATAAAAGTGTGCGCTTCGGTTACTGAAATATATAAAAACTATTCATCGCGATTAATCATTAAACGATTAAACTAAATGATTAATCGCATCCAAAAAAAAAATTGTGTTTACATATGTTTGTGTATAATTATTTTGTGTATAAAAACACCCTCATGGATGTATATATTTAAGAAATATTTGCATTTATATATTGTATTTATATATTTGTATATAATTTCTATCAAAATTAAAATATTTAATATATAAATATATATTTTGTTTAAATATATATATATATATATATATAATATACATATAAAATAATTATACACTGTACACAAACATATATTATATAAACACAAAATTTTATTTTGGATGCGATTAATCGTTGCACAGTCTTGAAACACAGTTTCTTCATGTGCTGGTCAGGTTTGAGATTTTGCTTCCCGTAAGTACGCGCCTTCTTTCAGACTAGTGGAAAGAAAACATCCAAAACGCACAAATAAGTTTTTATTTTTTTGCACTTTATCTATTTGCATCTGTAGATTTCAATTACAATCAGCTTTACACACACCAAACCTTACAGTTTAATTCATATCTATATAATGAAGGTTTGTTCATAGAACATTCCCCTGGTTTATAGAACATTTTATTCCTAAAAACACTGGGAAATATTATGTTTCTGGCTGTTATTTATGAAGGGATAAAAAGAGAAATCCAAAATCCCCTCTGGATTTTTTTTTTTTTTTTTTTTGATAACTGTAATATTTTAACAAATAAAACAAGAATTGTGAACTTGGCTTTATCCAATGTTCAGATTTCTGTTCTGGAAATTTATACAAATGAATGCATATTTAATTAGATATCATTTGTATATTTAAACACTTCAGAAAAGCAATAAACAATTGTTTTAATGTACAGTACATGATTAATCAAATAGGTAAAACTATGTAATTTTTTAATTTGATCTCACATAAATGCTGTTCTTTTGAACTTTCTATTTATCAATCATTCCTTAAAATTAAAATGTGTCTGTTTTCACAAAAATATGAAGCAGCACAAAATTGATCATATGAAATATGGGAATAATAATAATAAAGAACCCAAACGTCTGACTGGTGAAGTTACACATAGATATCATCTGAAGAGTTCAGATGCAAAAGCCTCTAAATGCCATTTGAAATTTTCTTCTAGAATGATCATTTTTATCAAGCTTGTATATTTAAGTTCAGTGATTTCACTTAAATGGCAATGAAGATTACCTATTAATTGTTATTAAAGTGAAATTACTGAACTCAAATATACAAGTTTGATAAAAATCATCATTAAAGAAGAAAATTTCCAATGGCATTTAGAGGCTTTTGCATCTGAACTCTTCATCTGTTAAATGATTGTGTAGACGTCTTAATCTTCCATTTAAATGTCCCTTTTCCTCTTTCCAAGTGACGTGGCGAGTGTGGGAGGAGTTCAGCGAATCTGCCTGTGTGGACGCGGTTGATGCGTTTGACTTCAGCGTCATGTCCTACAATATCCTGGCCCAGGATCTGCTGGAAGCGAACCCCGATCTGTACACACACTGCCCGGAGGAAGTGTTGGCGTGGGACGTCCGGCTCCGGGCCATCCTGAAGGAGCTGCAGACCTGGCAACCTGACGTAAGGCCACCGGCAACCCTGAACACAGAAACATGACGGACATTGCTTCTAATAGAGAGCGTTAGTGCCGTCCACCTCTTCAGCACCGCTGGATCCATTCATGTTTCTATTGGGGATATTAAAGTCCTTGTTTAAACCATTATAAGCCATGAACAAACCTACGGAGGCGTATTGCATTCACTTGAAGAAAAACAATCTACTCTGTTTTTCTGAATAAATGAGTTAATTATTCATGAAATTTTTTTTTGCTCTGTTTTTCTGAATTAACTCGTAAATTCAGAGAAACAGAGCAAAAAATTTTTAAAAAATTAACTCATTAATTCAGAAAAACAGAATACATTTTTTTTCCTCATGAAAAATTAACTCATTAATTCAGAAAAACAGAACAAAAACTTTTTTTTCTCATGAAAAATTAACTCATTTATTCAGAAAAACAGAGCAAAAACTTTTTTTCTCACGAAAAAATTAACTCATTAATTCAGAAAAACAGAATAAAATGTTTTTTCTCATGAAAAATTAACTCATTAATTCAGAGAAACAGAGCAAAAACTTTTTTTCTCACAAAAAATTAACTCATTAATTCAGAAAAACAGAATACATTTTTTTTCCTCATGAAAAATTAACTCATTAATTCAGAAAAACAGAGCAAAAACTTTTTTTTCTCATGAAAAATTAACTCATTAATTCAGAAAAACAGAGCAAAAACTTTTTTTCTCATGAAAAATTAACTCATTAATTCAGAAAAACAGAACAAAAACTTTTTTTTCTCATGAAAAATTAACTCATTAATTCAGAAAAACAGAGCAAAAACTTTTTTTCTCATGAAAAATTAACTCATTAATTCAGAAAAACAGAGCAAAAACTTTTTTTCTCACGAAAAAATTAACTCATTAATTCAGAAAAACAGAATAAAATGTTTTTTCTCATGAAAAATTAACTCATTAATTCAGAGAAACAGAGCAAAAACTTTTTTTCTCACAAAAAATTAACTCATTAATTCAGAAAAACAGAATAAATTTTTTTTCCTCATGAAAAATTAACTCATTAATTCAGAAAAACAGAGCAAAAACTTTTTTTCTCATGAAAAATTAACTCATTAATTCAGAAAAACAGAGCAAAAACTTTTTTTCTCATGAAAAATTAACTCATTAATTCAGAAAAACAGAGCAAAAACTTTTTTTCTCATGAAAAAATTAACTCATTAATTCAGAAAAACAGAATAAAATGTTTTTTCTCATAAAAAATTAACTCATTAATTCAGAAAAACAGAGCAAAAACTTTTTTCTCATGAAAAATTAACTCATTAATTCAGAAAAACAGAGCAAAAAATTTTTTCTCACGAAAAATTAACTCATTAATTCAGAAAAACAGAGCAAAAACTTTTTTTCTCACGAAAAATTAACTCATTAATTCAGAAAAACAGAATAAAATGTTTTTTCTCATGAAAAATTAACTCATTAATTCAGAAAAACAGAGCAAAATTTTTTTTCTCACGAAAAATTAACTCATTAATTCAGAAAAACAGAATAAAATGTTTTTTCTCATGAAAAATTAACTCATTAATTCAAAAAAACAGAGCAAAAACTTTTTTCTCATAAAAAATTAACTCGTTAATTCAGAAAAACAGAGTAGATTTTTTTTCTTCAAGTGAATGCAATACACCTCCCTACAAACCAGCTTTGATTTGAAGCAAAAAAGTAAAGTTTAAATAGCAATAGATTCTATTTACACTGTAAAAATAGCAGTATTTTCTTTGCAATTAGTATAAATGGTAGTTAGATGCTATTTATACTTCTAAATAGTGGCAGATACTATTTGCAACTCAGTGTTGTTGTACATTAAATGGTACGCAATAACAACTTAGAGTGTAAATTATTAGATTTATTCAAATTATTAAATGGATTGTGCTTTATTGGCACAATAAAGCCCTTCCTAAACCTACCCCTAACCTTAGACTTTATTATTAAACACGGTAGACTCTTGATTTCCACTTTTTTAGCATTTTCTTCATTTTTATTGAAAGTAAATGCCTCTCTGATCTGTGATTGAGAGTTCGGCAAAAGGTGGATTTGAACTCGGGTGTATTTGCGTCAAAGCTCTCCTGACTCCCACACCATAGAGAGCCTAAGTCCCGTCCCCCCGCTTCCGGCTCATGGGACCTTATTTCGGAAAAAATATGAATGGTAGTCAATGGCGAGGGATAACTTATCTTTTTATTCCGTCTGAACGGTGCCCTCAATTACACATAATCGATAATGCGAACAGATGGCGTTAATGTTAACGGCAACTAACGGCCACAGAGCTCAGAACAAGTCTGAACAAGTTTAAGTTATTTTCACTATGGAGAAAATGAATGGAGTTTTAACCGTCAGACTCACAGATCCGCCATGTTTGTATTTATTTTTTGTGTGTTTGTAGTTTGTAGTAGACCCAACTGTTGCACTAATGTCAATATTTCCTCTCCTGAACAGATTATTTGTCTTCAAGAAGTTCAAGAAGATCACTTTCATCAGCAGATGTGTCCTGTCCTGACTGAGATGGGTGGGTGCCGAACATAAACCGCTCCAGAGTTATTCTGGGATACACTGATAACACAACATGAGGATGATCTTCCCCTAATGAGGAACAGCCTGCAGAAATACTAATGCATAGTGAATAAATGACCCGATGTGTAGATGAAGTCAAGTCAAATGTATTTATATCGAGCTTTTCTGCAGCTTTGATGGTTTTATATCTTAATCTTAATATCTTTGTGCCTCTATAGTGACATTTATCAGGCTATTGCTGTGCGACAATTTAGTTACATTTTACAATGATGCAAACAATCATGCAGATTAAATTGTTTATTTAGTATATAAAGCTTTAAAGTCTATAAAGCCTCTTTGTCATTAACAACTTGTGCAAATTATTCAATTGCAACAAATTTTCCACATGCACCCCTGAGTGTCAGACAGGCGGTGAGTTTTCTCTTAAACACTCATTCAATCACGTGTTTTTGTTCATCAAGGTTACTCCTGCATCTACAAACGACGCACCGGACCCAAGACGGACGGCTGTGCGGTGTGCTATCGCAGCGAGCGCTTCACCCAGCTCTCCGTGCGGCTGCTGGAGTTTCGGCGGCCCGACTGCGAGCTGCTGGATCGGGACAACGTGGCCATCGTGCTCCTCCTCCAGCCGCGGTCAGCGCTCAGCCCTGTGTGTGTGGCCAACACACACCTGCTGTTCAACCCCCGCAGAGGAGACGTGAAGCTGGCGCAGCTGGCCATCGTGCTCGCGGAGATCGACGTCATGGTCCAGAACTGCAGGAGTGCGGGAGGGCGCTGTGAGGTGGTCTTCTGTGGGGACTTGAACGCTTTACCCAGCAGCCCTCTGTGGAGGTTCATCAGCAGCGGACAGCTCTACTACCACGGGTTACCCGCCTGGATGGTGAGTGACCCGCTTACTTACTCATGGGACGGCAGTGGTTTCACTACTGGACCCGGATTTGAGGAAGGGAGAATGAACATCCAGCCGTATGGCAAGCCGTTTTAGCTTTTATTCATCTCCAGGATATGAATTCTTGATATCAACAATTACATTTTTTGATATCAACAATTGGTTTTGAATGGCAGCCTATGGTGACATTTCACTAGTGAAAATACAATTGTTGACGTCAAGAATTACATTTTTGATATCAAAAATGTAATTGTTGATATCAAGAATTTAATTGTTGATATCAATAATTTAATTGTCAATAATTTAATTATAATTATAATCAATACTTGAATTATTATATCAGAAATTAACATTGTCACTAGTAAAAATTTAATTATCGATATCAAAAATGAACATTGTTACTAGTAGCAATTCATTTGTGGATATCAAGAATAGACATTTCAACTAGTAACAATAGAATTCTTGATCTCAAGAATAAAGGTTTTTACTAATAATAATTGTATTTCTGACATGTGAAATTGGAATTTCAACTAGTAAGAAATCAATTGTTCATATCAACAATTGGTTTTGAATGGCAGCCTATGGTGACATTTCCCTAGTGAAAATACAATTGTTGATATCAAGAATTTAATTGTTGATATCAATAATTTAATTGTCAATAATTTAATTATAATTATAATCGATACTTGAATTGTAATATCAGAAATTAACATTGTCACTAGTAAGAATTTAATTATTGATATCAAAAATGAACATTGTTACTAGTAGCAATTCAATTGTGGATATCAAGAATAGACATTTCAACTAGTAACAATAGAATTCTTGATCTCAAGAATAAAGGTTTTTACTAATAATAATTGTATTTCTGATATGTGAAATTGGAATTTCAACTAGTAAGAAATCAATTGTTCATATCAACATTTGGTTTTGAATGGCAGCCTATGGTGACATTTTACTAGTGAAAATACAATTGTTGATATCAAGAATTTAATTGTTGATATCAATAATTTAATTGTCAATAATTTAATTATAATTATAATCGATACTTGAATTGTAATATCAGAAATTAACATTGTCACTAGTAAGAATTTAATTATTGATATCAAAAATGAACATTGTTACTAGTAGCAATTCAATTGTGGATATCAAGAATAGACATTTCAACTAGTAACAATAGAATTCTTGATCTCAAGAATAAAGGTTTTTACTAATAATAATTGTATTTCTGATATGTGAAATTGGAATTTCAACTAGTAAGAAATCAATTGTTCATATCAACATTTGGTTTTGAATGGCAGCCTATGGTGACATTTTACTAGTGAAAATACAATTGTTGATATCAAGAATTTAATTGTTGATATCAATAATTTAATTGTCAATAATTTAATTATAATTATAATCGATAGTTGAATTGTTATATCAGAAATTAACATTGTCACTAGTAAAAATTGAATTCTTGATATCAAAAATGAACATTGTTACTAGTAGCAATTCATTTGTGGATATCAAGAATAGACATTTCAACTAGTAACAATAGAATTCTTGATATCAAAAATAAAGGTTTTTACTAATAATAATTGTATTTCTGATATGTGAAATTGGAATTTCAACTAGTAAGAAATCAATTGTTCATATCAACAATTGGTTTTGAATGGCAGCCTATGGTGACATTTCACTAGTGAAAATACAATTGTTGATATCAAGAATTCATATCCTGGAAATGAATAAAAGCTAAAACGGCTTGCCATAGTCTATGGTGACATTTCACTAGTGAAAATACAATTACAGATATCAGCAATTCAATTGTTGACATCAACAATGCCATTTTTTGATATAAAGAATTCAATCGTTGATATCAATAATTCATATCCTGGAAATGAATAAAAGCTAAAACGGCTTGCCATACCATCCGCTGATCTCAGGATAAACCCGACTGGGTGAGCAGGATCAGGCCTTCATCAGCCCGAAGGGGGTTATTCTGAGATAACACACACACACACACACACACACCTGAAGGGGTTTATTCTGAGATAGCCACCGGCTGGATGTTCATTATCCTGCTTATGGAGACTGAATAGAATAGATAGAATTTTTTTTCTAAATGTATCAACAAGTCAAGTATATTTATATGGTGTTTTCAATGAAACACGTGGTTTCAGAGCAGCTTTACAGAGAGTCACTCTTAGTGCTTTACAGTAGAGCAGGGCGAATGATGGTATAGAAGGACATGTATTTAGATCTAGATATATTGTGTTTATAGTGTTATCTAGCAAATATATCAGAGCAAAGTGACTCAAACACACAATCAAAAACAAATAATAGATTTAAATGTCAGTCAGTTTTAATCTTTTTAAGAGCTATTTAGAGATTTAAATGTCAGTCAGTTTTGTTCTATTAACTGAGTAACATGAGGGCTGTTCCTCAACGGCTGAGCTGAGATGTGCTTTCTCCAGATTCTGGGAGTCCTGATGCTTCTGGCATACAGTGAGGGCAATTACGTGGGCAAAGACATGAATCTCGTGTCCATCGGGAAGCTCAATGGGCTCAAAAATATTCCTATTAATATTTCCTGTTGTGTACTTCTTGTTTGCGAGATGCATACAGTGATTCTGATCACTGTTTACTGAGTTTTTTGTTTGCCTTTGCAGGTTTCAGGACAGACGGATTTGTCACATAGAGTCCATCACGCAAGGCTTTTCGCCCCCTTGTGGCCCAGCAGCCTCGGCATCACTGACCGCTGTCAGTACAAGTCTGAATCGCAGACCGCAGCTTCAGGTCAGTGCCAGATCACATCTTTCTGCTGTTGCTTGATATTCAAAATACTGTCTATTATTATTACCTTTAAACCCTTGTGCATAAAAAAGTTACAGATAGGCCACATAGTGGACAAAAATGTCTGTGTCAAAAAAAACGTGAATAAAAGTGAAGCTTGGGAGAACAGACTTAAGTTTGTCCTCATTTCACACACCCACATAATCATCGTTGCATAAGTTATCCAATTGGCTCTATAATATGCAGAAGCAGAAAACGGGATTAAAGCGAGTGTTTGCTTTGTAGGCCAAACCCGAAGAAATGCCACCATCTTGTAAAAAATAGTAACAAATTTAAATTTTAAGCCTTGCCAACAGATTGAAAGCCTATTAACAAAGATTGCATATTTCTGTAGTTAAATAACCCTGGGATTAAAAATTGCAGTTTTAATGGGTTTCAATGGGGACAGTTTTGTGGGTGGGACTATTTTGTGTTTCTAGTGCAAAATAGATTTATTAAAGGAAATAGGGCTGAAATAGTAAAATTCCAATGAAAATTCACACATGTGCCAAATTGCATGCATTTGGCATTAACACAATCAAAATGATCAAACAAACAATACTGGGAAAGAGTGTCCACAAGAGCTAAATTAGTGTTCCGGGTCAGAAACGGCCGACCTTGATCTCGCAGCGATGTTATTACCCGAGTGGCGAATTCAAATGTTTTCTTTACCGGATCTCTTAGCGCGGTGTGGTAACAGTGTCGCTTGGTCGAGATCGGCTCGCGCTGCACAGATGTTGCTGGTCCGAACTGATAAACGATCCGTGAAGCACATTTATAGCGCAGTTTCGTTCTGCTTTCATTACGCTTGCCATTTGATGTTGGGCAACGTTGTGTTGGCCGCGTCAGCACGAATTTTGCCGGCAGGAAAAATGGTCCAAGCAATCGTTCGGTTTGTATGCGTACCGAACCGGAAGCTTCGAACCGAAATGGTTCAATACGAATACATGTACCGTTACACCCCTATTTCCAAATATTGGTTTAACCCTCAGGTGCTCTTTGGTCATTTCTGACCGAAAAATGTTCTGTTTTGAAATTTTAAAAATCGCAGCTTCATCGGAATGTTACGAAACTTGGTGACTTTTATGGCATTGGGTATGTGAACACACAAAAAAATTGAGGTCATGATTCGAGCAATTTAAGTGGTCGTAAAAAAATGAGTCACACTTTTGCTCTTCTGTCAAAAATGACGACCCATAGGAAATGAATGGGAAATTGATACAAAAAAAATTTCTCTGAATTTTTGTATGTACAATCTACAAATCGGCCACAATTCTAAAAAAAAAAGTACACCGCAGGAAAGGGGTGACACTCTACAACATCTAGAGTGCAAAACAGACACACCCACCAACACACACACGCATACAAACACACTTTTATACACATACACACCAATAAATTTTGATTACAAAAAGTATGTTTTGAATTTTTAAAAATCACAGCTTCATCACGATGTTATGAAACTTGGTGACTTTTATGGCATCATGTATGTGAACACACAAAAAAATTGAGGTCATGATCTGAGCATGCTAAGTGGTCTTAAAAAAAATAGTCACACTTGTGGTCTTTGGTCAAAAATGACCCCCATAGGAAATGAATGGGAAATTGTAAAAAAGAAAAAAAAATTGTGAATATTTGTTTTTTGTCATTTTTTTTTATAAGAAATAGTTTTTGAGATTGTTTCAACTATATATACAAATCCACCAACAACAACAACAAAAATGTGTTCATAAACAGCTGGGGAATTCACATGCCTCTCCATAGAGAGCTGTACATGCCATCGAGTGGTTACACCATGATTCTACGCTTTTTCTCTATACTGTAACCAGATGGTGCTAATTTTCTTCAAAAAAATTTTTTTTTCTGAAGGCCTAGACTCTATATTAAACTAAAATACTGCATTAATATTTTTTTGAAGAAAATAATATAAATATAGAAAATAATATATATTTTTCTATGGCAAAAATAAACCATAAATATTGCATAAATATTAATAAATTCATTTAAATTGTCTCAAAATACTAAATTAAAAAGAATAAATATTATAGAACAAAAATAAATTGCATTGGTTGTACTGGGATGGAGAAAGTTTCATTTTTAGGTGTCCGGTCACTTTTGACCGGGAAGATAACAAGTGTGACTCCGAAACGAAGAGCACCTGAGGGTTAAATCTTTGTCAACTTGTTTTCTTTCATTTGGCACAGGTGTTGTCTGTGTTTTTGGAAGTGATTGGTCTGAGCTCATGCATTTTTGAGTTCAATAAGCTTGTGTAAAAGTTCTTCACTCAAACACTGAGGGGCATGAGCTCAGACCAATGAGGCCTACGATCAGTCAGTAAAAAAACACACACAAAACCTGCGCTAACTGAATGCAAACAAGTTGATAAAAAGATTGTATCCAATATTCGGCAATTACAAAGCGTAAAGAGAGATTTATTAGCAGTGTTTTGTAGGCTGACCCTAAAAATACCCTAAAAGTATAAAACGTTTAAAAAATAGTTTTGGGTAGTTGTTATACTCTGTGTGACCAAAACCGGTAAGTTTTCGTCCAATGCAAAGACATTAACCAGCATTTGCAGAAAAAAATTAATTCTTCTCAGTCAGAATTACTGGAGCACTATTAAAGAAGTAGTTCACTTCAGAATGAACATCTCCTGATAGTTTACTCTCCCCTCGTCACCCGAGATGTTCATGTCTTTCTTTCTTCAGTGGGAAAGAAATGAAGGTTTTTGAGGAACACACTCCAGGATTTCTCCATATAGTGTCTTCAATGGGGTCCAACGGGTCGAAGGTCAGATGTGAGTTTCAGTGCAGCTTCAAAGTCTCGACACGATCCAGCCGAGGAATAAGAGTCTGATCTAGACAAACCAGCGACATTTACAACAAAACACACATTTATATACTTTAACCACTAATGCTGGTCTTGCTCTCGCTGTGATGCCAAGTTGAAAGGTCACAAGAAAGGCCAAAGAAAGACATCTTGTATAACGTGGGGAGTAAATTATCAGGAAGTTTTAATTCTGAAGTGAACTAATCCTTTAAGATGTGTGATCAAACATAGCATTGTTTTTGTTCAGTGTATAATGTACCAAATCATCAGTTGGTTTTGATTCCCATCATGCATGTGTTTAATTGTGTGCGTACAGGTATTTTCCCAGTGGATAATCGGCGGTACAGCCACGAGTCGATGCTAAAGCTGCGTTACTGTCCGGCGGCGTGTGTGCGGCCCGCGGACCTGGAGCTCATACCAGGGGTCACCGACAAAACACCAGGTGACCCATTCACACCGGCGGCGCTCCTGTTAGTGCTGATCCATGTCAGACCTAGGCTTAGCATTAACATACAGTTCATGCACTATTCAGTATCTGAGCGTTGCTTAATTCTTAAAGAACCTTAATTCTTCAGTTTAACAAAATATTTACAGAATGCTGAAATAAAACAGCAAATTATTTGAATTGCATGTTGATTTAAGAGGAAATGGTGCATCAAATGTACAGAGTTGATTAAAAACAAATTAACTAGTAGTTACTATGTCTCTAGTGGAACTTAAAGCGTAACTGTGGACGGCTTCTGGGTATGTCTGAAGTGTGTGCAATGATGGTATTTCTTGTGTTTATTTGCAGACCCAGAAGACATGGACATGTTCAGTAGAAGGTGAGTCAGATGGTGTTCAGGTTTAACCAGTCATGATCCTGAAGATAACAGCATTAATCGGAGAATCGACTCTTATTTAAATTGCCTTTTTCTCCAATCGCATATTTCAGTGACCATCGGAAAGTGGGTGTCATGCACTAAAGGCACTTATGGAGATTTTTCATTTACAGATTCTTCCCTGCCCTTCTCTTCTCTGTAAAGTAAGGGTTCACACAAACCTACGTAGCAGTCGGATGTCCGTATGAAGTCATCAAATCAAATTTTATTTATAAAGCACATTTAAAATCGAGCTTAGTTGGCCAAAGTTCTGTACATGAAACAGGCAAAAATGGATAGAAAAATAAAAATAATAATGAAGACGAGAAACGCAGTAGAATTACAAATAATTGAAAGCACAATAAAAAGATGAGTTTTAAGCATAGATTTAAATTCAGCTCATGTAAAAGCAGTTCTTACAGTAATTTCACATCTTAAAGGGCACCTATTATGCCCCTTTTTACGAGATGTAATATTGGTCTCGTGTGTTCCCAGAATGTATTTGTGAAGTTTCAGCTCAAAATACCCCACAGTTAATTTATTATAACCATTTGAAAATGTCATTTTTGGGGCATGTTTAAAAAGAGCTGTTTTGGTGTATACCACCTTAAATGTAAATGAGCTGCATATCCCCGCCCTTTGAATCGGAATATATAAATAGTCTCTGATCAGACCCAGATGACGAAGAGACTTCGGCAGAATAAACACAAATGAGAATGGATCAGGACGTCTCGGTATGGTTAATTGATGCATTTATGTTTACAAAGTTGTAATCGCGTCACCGAGGGCGGGGTTTATGCCACAACCACACTGTCAATCAAACCCCTCTCTCAATTCTACGTCACAAGGAGCTGAATCTTAGAACAGCTCATTCTGAGGCAGTGACAAACTGTACAAACTGTCTGTAGTCGTCAGAAAAACACTGTAACGCCTCAAATGACGCCTTTTTTCACCTGTCGATGTGTATGAAGGAACATGGAGAACAGACGAGATGACGGCAGAAGTGGCAAAATGTTGGTGACATTTATTGTCATGTAAACATAATGGGCTATATATTGCGTCACCAAAAATTATTGAGATCATGTTCATATATTGTGTGATAGTGATAAGATGATATATTGATTATTGCGACAGGCCTAAATACATTTAACCTATAGTTTGATTTTGTGCCATCATTTCAGTTCAGTTATGCTGTTCATTTCTAACGCTTCACTTCTGGAAGCTCATAGGTCCTTATGGTCTATGGAGAAAACGAAGAGAAACTGTCGTTTATAACCGTTGCGTCACACAAATCAGGTGTTTGCCACTTCCCACGCGCAAGTTGTGATTTATAAAAACAAACCTGACGGGAGAACGTGCGGACCTGTAAGAGAAGTCTGATCCACTGACTGCAGAAGAAGGAAAACCACTTTACAATAACAGTTTAAATACATGGGTGATTACGGATATGCAAATGATATGCATAGTAAAACGAGGCGTTGTAAGCTCCATATATGATTATTTCGGTGTGAACACCATCTTCCTCTGACTGGGATTTGTAACGCACGGGTTTATAAGTCTAAATATTTTTTCTGTACGCAATTTTTGTCTTTCGTGCGCACGTGCAGTTTTAGTAAGGATCTTACGCACAGTTTTATAAATGAGACCCCTGATCATCATCTGCCGATTCTCACATTAGTCTGATTGTGTGTTTGCAGGTTCGGGCACACGTTACATCACTCGCTGAGCCTGGCGTCGGCTTACAGTGAGGTGCGTCCCGACACACACACGCCTGCGGTCTCCACACTGAACTCAGACGGGGCGGCCATGGTGGACTACATCTTCTACTCCACCCGGAGGAGCGGGTCTGCTGGAGAGGAAGGTAATGAACTCGATCAACCATCATCCCAGCATGAAGATGAGCTCCGTTTAAGACGTTAATGCACCGGATACATTTTTACATTTTCGTTTCAAAGCGCTCTCCGTCGACACTGGCGTTTTCTGGCGTTTCCAAAAGTTTCTCATCTGCACTGAAAAGTCGAAAAACGCTGAATTCCCCTTTACTGCGCATGTGTAAACCCTCACAGAAGCTCTCTGAGATGATACAGACTGGGAAAATAAATAAAGTTATCGCGCAATTCTTCTGGCAGGATAATTTTATTATCTCAGAATATCTCAGCGTTCACTGACGCGTCAGGTCGCTCTCTCTCACCGTTATATGTGTGTCTAAAACACTAAAACTGCTCATGTTTAGCAAACGCGAGTGTATTCTGTCATCTTTGAAGAGTGTGTGAAGGAACATATTTTAGCAAGTGTGTGAAAGTGAACCGCACATAACAGGCACAAAACCGCTATAAACATCAATATCTATGGGTGCAGTGTGTGTCACATGACTAAATCGTTTTTAAATACCTCAGTTTTGACGTTCTACGAAAAACTGTTTTCACATGTGTCGACTCTGGAGAGCGTTTTCAAAAAGCTTCATTTTCATTAGTAAAAAACGTCACGGTGTGAACAGAAGACCAAAACTGAGAGAAGATGATGCGTTTTCAAACGGACAAGGCCTAAAGCCATTAAATATCTGTAAACACACTGATTTTGATCCGCCCCAAATCAAACATTGTCATTTAAATTAGCATTTAATTGTCTTTTTAATGGTGAACCTGATCGGATAAACCTGTCGCACTGGATCTCCTCAGTCCTCCTGTCTCTGACTGAGAGTTTACACTCTTTTATAAAAGTCTTTCAGTGTAATTGTACAAACGTCCTCCTTCAGCTCGAGTCTTTCTGTGTCAAATCTGCCCTGATTTATCAAAACGCAGGAAGAACTTTGATATTGAACTTTCAGCTGGACTGAAGCAGCTTCGCTTTACTTGATTAACATCATTCATAGAAAAATCATGCGTATCAAATATGATCATCAGGTTTATTAGTTCATCTCTCGATCATCATTGTATTGCATTATATGATTTAAAACTACAGAAATTTGATCATAAAACTAAGCATATTTAATATTAGCTTACTAAGACATTATTGGCACATTGATATTTATATGCATTTTCTGTAAGTATCTGTTATTAAGATCTTATTGATCACAAGCATCAGAATTTCATCTTTTTGTTCATAATAATATGAGCATCTGCAGCAAACTGCATATTTTTGCTCAGTTTGGGCCTCTGAATAAAACAGTTATATTCTCACTATATCAGACTATATGAGCCATAAAAGCCTGATCTATCAAATATGATACTCAAGAAAAAACACATGAAAACTTATTCTTTATATTTTGGTTAAAGGTTCAATAAACAGTAGTCAACATTTGAAGTGGCTCAAAACCTTTCATCAAAGTTATACATGAGTTTAGAACAATACTCGTTCTTGTCTTTTTTGATCCACTTCAAATGTTGGCTACTGTATTTTTTATTTTTTTCTTTCTATTATTTGATGCGATTATTGTTTGGAGTTTGAGGCTCTGTTTGTTGATATCACATGACTGATGACTTCACACACCTGATGATGTCACACCACTGATGACGTCCCACACATGAGTGATGATGTCAGCGTGTGTGTGTGTGTGTTGTCCGCACAGAGAGCGCTGGCGGTTTGCAGATGTTGGGTCGTCTGTCTCTGCTGTCGGAGGCTGATCTCTGGTCTATGAAGGGTCTTCCCAACCACACCTTCCCGTCCGATCACCTCAGTCTGCTGGTCAAGCTCCGGCTGTCCCACTCTGACAGTCATCGAGTGTAAAGACTGTTTGTCTTTATCGCTCTAATTGGATTGTAAATGGAAGAAATGTGTTTTTGGTCAGATGGATATCTTGTTTTCTATTCAGTAACAGAACGTGTGAATATTCTCCAGCATGGCATTTGATGATGCACCGTTTACGGTTCCAGTAGTTGAAATCAAAATGCACTTGCATTTATGATACACTTTTTGTATTTCTTTTGTTTTGGTTTTGAATTTCTACTTTGAACAGACCTAAATAAATAACTGCAAGTGCTGCTGTTTTTTGTTGCTTTTAGTTTAAATACTGTGATGGATTTGGTTTATTAATAATGAAGATGACCGGTACCAGATTCCCAGAAATCTTCTGCCAGGCTTCTGGAGTTCACTGAAAGCACACATTATTCACAGGGTTTGTAAAACAGCATTTTTTTTCTTTCAAAATTAACAAATCTTTTTCTGAGTCAACTCGTTCATTTCGTTCGTTGAATGAACCAAATGACACGAAAAAAGATTTGTTCATTTTGATGAAAGAGTTTGAACATGAAAGTCACGAACGCTCATCAGAACAGAGCAAGGCGAGCATTTGAGCTTATAAAACTTAAACTGTGTTATTTATTTATTAAATGAGCGATCGTTTCGCTTGATATTCATCGTCTGGAATCGTTTAAAGCCCTCTGAACAGTTTGCACTGAAACTGTCTTTTGGACCATTGAAGTCCATTATATGGAATGTTTTCATCAAAAACCTTAATTTCTTTTCGACTGAAGAAAGAAAGACATGGACATCTTGGATGACATGGGGGTGAGTAAATTATCAGCAAAAGTTTTTTTTAAAAGTGAACTACTCCTTTAAGTTTTTACTTTATTATTGAGACACTTTATTGTTGACCACCACAAACTTTATATTTATTGTATTCACATTGTAAAAACAAACAATAAGAATAAAGTGTCTTATTTGTCAATATTTGTGTTTTTCATTGGTTTTTAGTGTTTTGTTCAGTGTTTTAATTTATAACATTATACCTGAGAAAGTTTTAGAAAAGGGAAGTTAAACTTTAACCTGAAGAAATCCTGATGTTGTTCTTTGAACCAAAGGTGATCATAAACTCCTCCCTCTTACAACACTCACCAGGAAGAGACTGAGTTATTTCTCTTTTCTGTCATGATGACTCTCTTCTCTCTCGACAAAAGCAATAAAGAAGCAGCAATCAGTGGAGAATGAAGACAAACACTTTCAAGAAGGATTTGTGAGACATTTGTTTCTGAACAGAGAGCAGATCGTTGTGATTTATTTTTAAACCCGTCGTTCAGAAAGTGAAAGTAAAGTTTGTGTTGCTGGAGCTCAAACTGTGGAAATGGCTTCACTAAACGTGTCTGCAGAAGAGCTTTCTTGCCCCGTGTGCTGTGACATCTTCAAGGCTCCTGTTGTTTTATCCTGTAGTCACAGTGTCTGTAAAGAGTGTCTTCAACAGTTCTGGAGAACCAAGAAAACTCAGGAGTGTCCCGTCTGCAGGAGAAGATCCTCAAAAGAAGAACCTCCATATAATCTGACACTGAAAAACTTGTGCGAGTCAATCCAGAAGGAGAGAAATGAGACTCGTTCATCAGGATCTGAGGAGATCTGCAGTTTACACAGTGAGAAACTCAAACTCTTCTGTCTGGAGGACAAACAGCCGGTGTGTTTAGTGTGTATTACTTCACAGAAACACGACAATCATAAAGTCAGACCCATCAGTGAAGTGGTTTCATCATATAAGGTAAGACAAATATCTCTTGTTTTACATGTAAATGAAACTGAAAGTGACATGAAGAGAGTAACGCACACACTCCACACACACACACACACACACACACACACACACACACACACACACCCGGAGCAGTGCAGCACATGCGTGCGTGTGTGTGTGTCGGTGAGGTTAAAGGAGAGCAGGCTGTGGACCAAAGCACTGTGGGGCAAGAGGGGGGACTCAAAATGTTCAAAACGTTTTTTTTGTTTGCATTTATATTATTTAACTACTTGCACAACTATATTAAAGGGACACTTCACTTCACACATCACCCATGGTTTATTCCCTTATTTTCCCCTGAGATGGGAGAAATAAGGATTTAAGTGTTTAACTTCCTGCTTATCGTGACATAAAAATCGTCATTTTGCGTCATAATAAGCAGGAAGTCACATTTCATTGAAAAGTGTAGAGACTACAAAGATTAGCTCATTATTGTTCCTGGGTGTTGGACCCACTCACGCTACAAGCCTATTACAGATCAGTGGGCGGGACTTCACTTGCAGAAACTGAAATCAATATCCGCCATCTTGTTTGGAAGCTAAGCTAACAAGCACTGTGGAGATACGAAGTTATGACAATGACGGAAGAAACTAAACACAGGGTTGCCAACTCTCACGCATCTGGCGTGACACTCACGCATTCAGCCTCAATCTCACGGTCTCACGCTCAACAAAGAAATCTCACGCTAAATTAGAAATTCTTCTGTGCTGTATTTTTTTTTTTGTATTACTATAATCAAGTTCAGGCTCTTAACTACTGATTGGACCACTGCATTTTATCACGCAGAGAAAAATCGCGGAAAAGGATGACACTGACACCGACAGACAGAGAAGTTTACTCTTTGGCGCTTTTAAAAATGTGACGGATCGCAGTAGCGCGTCAGTTCAAACAGCACGTGATACAGTTGCCTAGGCTACAACACCCACAGGGCACGAGCAAAATACTGTATCTGGTAATCTCCCGCTTTATATTAACAAACTGTCAACACGGGCTTTTGTGATGCACAGAGAGACGCTGCGCTGCCTATGACTTTGGCGTAGGGCGAGGGCGTGAGGTGTTTGAAAGCAGCTTTTGACGCGTTTTAATATTACTATTGTAATTTTCCTATACAATAGTGTAAGTAAAAGATGCTTTTGAAATATTCATTTTCATTTATACAGTACATTTATTGGCTAGGCCTATATGGATTTTACGTAATAGGAATAATTATATAAATCATTATTACATTATTATAATAATCGTTTGGCATCCTAAAACAGAGGATTATATCATAACTAAAAAGATGTTTGATCCCTATAATGTCCAGGTACAAGTCGAGGCTTTTCCTTTGTTCAATGTCACAGTTCATGGGTTGAAGCCAGTTAAAGCTCTTAATTTTGAGCTCTCAAAGTGCACCAGATTGATGCATTTAACCTTAAAATGTACAAAATTTTTCAGAGGTCTCAACATAGTTGTACAAAATCATATGGGAAAGAACAATAATTTATCAACTTTACTCCAACAACAAATTATGTTTAAATCAGTAAAACTGTTACCCTATTTCGCCTACAAGACATTGTGCCCAGGGGAAATTGTGCCCTACAAGACATTGTGACCTCCCCCCCAAAAAAAAAAATGTCACTCCAAGGAAAACTCACAAGTTGGCAACCCTGTAAACATGATGTGGAAGAAGAGGATTTTGAAATTCTGCTGCTCAAATCTGATGTTGGTGGCTATCTTTACGAGCCGCAGTATAGTTTAGAGCAGCTGAGGCTGATGGAGGAACCGGAGGCGGCTGCCTGTCGCGATCGAGGAGCCCGGACTGGCTCGAGCTGAAGCGGACGAGTTGTACTCTCGCTGTGAACTACGAACCCAGATACAGTCCGTCTGCTGCAGAGAATTTCAACGATGGCAATTTCTCCTGGAGGAAATCTCTGAATCAGACGAGCACACGGACGTTTGTGTTGTGATAGTTTCGCCTGACTAAACATCCAGGTATCATGCAGTAATTCACCATACAGAAATAAATACAAACGAGGAGTTATTCACTATTAATATGCCAATGTAACGTGAACAGGGTTTGTTGTTGTGGGAAGAAGGAGGCAGGAACCTTTTAATGGTAAAATGAACAAATACAAAACGAAAGTATAAGCCAGCAGAGCAGCCCCTGATTGACGACTGCTGTAACGTTACACACAACAGAAACAAAACACAACATGAAATCAGGCCTGTTTCTCCCTCGATCTGCTGTAGTCACTCCTCATTTTATGCTTTTGCTCCGCATGTGAGTGTCTCACAGGTGTCTTTCATCATCACTGACGCCACCTGCCTCGCGCCGTCCTCTCACATCCTTCGCCCTCGATCGTCCTGCTCGCCACTGCCAACTAACTAGAAGTTTTGTGTGAAATGAATTTCAAACTCTGGTGACAGCTAACGTTAGCCTTGTAGACGGAAGAATGATTTCTCTGTTTGCGCTGTTCCGGATTAGTGGGCTTGCTGAGCTGTGCAGCATTGTGGGAGTTGTTGTCTTACATACAAATGCACTCCTTCGTTATTTTCTGTCTTTTCTCGGTCAAGAGGGCACCAAATTAAAAAAATATTTTATATTTCGACTACATATATGATCCACTTTCAATAAAGATTAATGTTGAAATGGGTGAAATATGCTCCGTTAAGTATACATCATTATAATATTTATAATACACATATTTTATTGATATTTTAGGGGGGCAACCCTTAGGAGCAATTTCCGCCAATGCATATAATATAACGCCAGCCAAAGGATGACAGAAAAAAAAGATGCTACGTTAATTGAAATATATAGCTCACAAGTGGGTTGAAATTTGTATGTGTTGATTGTGCGAGTAGGATGGGTTTCTGGGCAAGATCTGGCAACTGGGCAACTTTGGAATAATTTATTGATGAGATTTAAAGGCGCATCAATCTTCTAAACAGTAAAATGTAACAAACTCAACACAGTGAAACAGAACATAACAGCCTTTAAATCTCCTTTATAAATGCTTTACAGGGCATGAATAGTTCTCACTTTAGATGAGCTCACACACATTAACTGACTGCTAAATGCTGTAAAAACTACCTGTATTTACTACATTTACTTAAACTTTCTAAGTGTAAACTGCTTATTAATCTATATTAATGCTTTCTGAATGATAAATTAACTGTTTACTCATGCTTAACTAATGATTATTAACATGTAGTTATTATAAAGTGTTACCAGAGAGGCTTCTAATGGGCTATAATTTTGTCCGTTGAAATCTATGGGGTCGCTCGATGTGTCCATTTATTTTCCAGTCTATGGGTGGGATATGGGTGTGAAATACGGGAGTGCTGACAGGTGTGCATGAAAGGGAGTTTTGAGGAATCATCCAGCGCTGCGTCTCCAGACTCGGGTAAACTCTGCCTTTGTTCCAAACCCGTCCTTCGGTGGGCCAGAAAACCCTGACCGTTGGCCCTGAGGAAGCCCTGACGAGGCCCGGTCAAACCCCGGAAGTGACAGTGGAAACACGACTGGCCCTGGCACACATACTTTTGAAAGCTGGTCTAAACAGAAACCTGGTCTAAAGAAAAAGCTGGTATACAGAGCCTCTGATTGGTTTATTGCATGTTATGCCCAAAACACACCCATTACTCATTAAGAGAATAGTGACGACCCTTTTAGATCATGCGCCGGGAGCTCCGACCATTTTTCCTGTCTTTAAACTAGTAAAAGTGGACTCGCTTTAGACCGTGCGCTTAGATCCTTAAAATACCCATACTCACACACACACACACACTCACCTTATTATCCAAAGAAAACCCAAGAATCAATGTTTTACCACAGGTTTATTTTGGATTATTTCTGAATCAATTCAGTATGAGATGTACACAAAAATGTACTGTAAGAAATCAGGATGAGGGCTCATACTTTTTCGCTGTATTATATGATCATATCACTGTATTGTCTTCTCTTCGCTGTAATCTTGTGTTTCATGTTTTTTGTCCAATTCTAGGAGGAGTTCAATACAGCACTGAAGTCCTTACAAGAGAAACTGAAACACAATGAAAAAATGAAAGTAGAGTTTGAGAAAACAGTTCAACACATCAAGGTGAGGAAACAGAATCAAGAGTCATGTATAGTATCACCGTATACAGTTATGATTTACAAACCCGATTCCAAAAAAGTTGGGACACTGTACAAATTGTGAGTAAAAAAAGAATGGAATAATTTTGAAATCTCATAAACTTATATTTTATTCACAATAGAATATAAATGACATATCAAATGTTGAAAGTGAGACATTTTGAATTGCCATGCCAAATATTGGCTCCTTTTGGATTTCATGAGAGCTACAAATTCCAAAAAAGTTGAGACAGGTAGCAATAAGAGGCCAGAAAAGTTAAATGTACATATAAAGAACAGCTGGAGGACCAATTTGCAACTTATTAGGTCAATTGGCAACATGATTGGGTATAAAAAGAGCCTCTCAGAGTGGCAGTGTCTCTCAGAAGTCAAGATGGGCAGAGGATCACCAATTCCCCCAATGCTGAGGCAAAAAATAGTGGAGCAATATCAGAAAGGAGTTTCTCAGAGAAAAATTGCAAAGAGTTTGACGTTATCATCATCTACAGTGCATAATATCATCCAAAGATTCAGAGAATCTGCATCTGGAACAATCTCTGTGCATAAGGGTCAAGGCCAGAAACCCATACTGAATGCCCGTGATCTTCGGGCCCTTAGACGGCACTGCATCACACACAGGAATGCTACTGTAATGGAAATCACAACATGGGCTCAATAATACTTCCAGAAAACATTGTCAGTGAACACAATCCACCGTGCCATTCACCGTTGCCGGCTAAAACTCTATAGGTCAAAAAAGAAGCCATATCTAAACGGGAACCAGAAGCGCAGGCGTTTTCTCTGGGCCAAGGCTCATTTAAAGTGGACTCTAGCAAAGTGGAAAACTGTTCTGTGGTCAGACGAATCAAAATTTGAAGTTCTTTTTGAAAAACTGGGACGCCATGTCATCCGGACTAAAGAGGACAAGGACAACCCAAGTTGTTATCAGCGCTCAGTTCAGAAGCCTGCATCTCTGATGGTTGCATGAGTGCGTGTGGCATGGGCAGCTTACACATCTGGAAAGGCACCATCAATGCTGAAAGGTATATCCAAGTTCTAGAACAACATATGCTCCCATCCAGACATCGTCTCTTTCAGGGAAGACCTTGTATTTTCCAAAAAGACAATGCCAAACCACATACTGCATCAATTACAACATCATGGATCCGGGTACTGAAATGGCCAGCCTGCAGTCCAGATCTTTCACCCATAGAAAACATTTGGCGCATCATAAAGAGGAAGATGAAACAAAGAAGACCTAAGACAGTTGAGCAGCTAGAAGCCTTTATTAGACAAGAATAGGACAACATTCCTATTCCTAAACTTGAGCAACTTGTCTCCTCAGTCCCCAGACGTTTGCAGACTGTTATTAAAATAATAATAATTAATAATTTGTTACATTTATATAGCGCTTTTCTGGACACTCAAAGCGCTTTACATAGAAGGGGGGGGGTCACCTCAACCACCACCAATGTGCAGCTCCACCTGGATGATGCGACGGCAGCCATATTGCGCCAGAACGCTCACCACACACCAGCTTACTGGTGGAGAGGAGACAGTGATGAAGCCAATTGGTGTATATGGGGATGATTAGGAGGCCATGATGGACAGAGGCCACTGGGCAAATTTGGCCAGGATGCCGGGGTTACACCGCTACTCTTTCGAAAGACATCCTGGGATTTTTTATGACCACAGAGAGTCAGGACCTCGGTTTAACGTCTCATCCGAAGGACGGTGCTCTTTTGACAGTATAGTGTTCCCATCACTTTACTGGGGCGTTAGGACCCACACAGACCACAGGGTGAGCTCCCCCTGCTGGCCACACTAACACCTCTACCAGCAGCAACCTGGTTTTCCCAGAAGGTCTCCCATCCAGGTACTAACCAGGCTCAGCCCTGCTTAGCTTTAATGGGCAACCAGTCTTGGGCTACAGGGTGATATGGCTGCTGGCAAGAAGAGGGGATGCCACACAGTGGTAAAAATGGCCTTGTCCCAACTTTTTTGAGATGTGTTGATGCCATGAAATTTAAAATCAACTTATGTTTCCCTTAAAATTATGCATTTTCTCAGTTTAAACATTTGATATGTTGTATTCTAAATATAATATTGAAATTTGAAACTTCCACATCATTGCATTCTGTTTTTATTCACAATTTGTACAGTGTCCCAACTTTTATGGAATTCGGTTTGTAATATAATGGATTCCAGTTGATTATTTCTGTAAATAACGAGCATCAATCTGCTTCTGGATCCATTATATGTCAGGATCGAGTGTTGATTGAGATGATTGAAGTGAATGTGATGTGATTTCAGGCTCAAGCTGAGCACACAGAGCATCAGATTAAACTGCAGTTTGAGAAGCTTCATCGGTTTCTCCGAGATGAAGAAGAAGCTACAGTCACTGCACTGAGGGAGGAAGAGGAGCAGAAGCAGCAGATGATGAAGGAGAAGCTGGAGGAGATGAACACACACATCTCAGCTCTTTCACACACACTCAAAGACATGGAGGAGATGATGAATGCCAATGACGTCTGCTTTCTGAAGGTCTGATTTCAGATCATTGGTTGATTGATTGAGTTCTTGATGATAATGGTGTGTTTGTTCTGCAGGAGTTTCCAGTCTCAATGGAAAGGTGAGTGATCTGCTCCTGTCTCTGGTCTCTCTGGTTTTGATCCAAAGCCACTGCAGTTCTGACTCCTGAATGTTCTTCCAGAGTCCAGAGCTCACGGCCGGATCCACAGATGGCGTCTGGAGCTTTGATTCATGTGCCACAATACTTGGGCAACCTGCCGTTCAGAGTCTGGAAGAAGATGGAGGACCTCGTCCAAAACAGTGAGTCTGACGGCGGAGATCTGAGTTGGAGATAGAGAGAGAGAGAGATAATCAATCAATCAACTTTATTCCAGACACAAAGGTCCATAGAGACAACACAGTACAGATATTTAAATAAATAACAATACAAACAGTTAAAAAAAAATGATGTTGAAGAGGCATCATTTATAAAACACATAGAGGCTTCGAGTCCAATGTTTCCAAAAGAAAGATGTATACCTTGTGTCACTCTTAGAAACATCAGCTATGGACACAATGATCATATTTTTAGACCCCGTCAGTCTGCACATGAATCTTTACATACAATTTCTTAAAACAGCGTTAAAAGTGGGCACATTGTTAGTCACAAACATTTCACTGGCATAGGAATTTTTGGCACAATCCTCAGCGCATCATTATAAGCTAAAAGCCGTTATAAGCCGTTAAGTTTTTTCATTTTAGACTCACTAAAATTACACAAATTTTATTGTTATTTAAATTTCCTAAAGTATCAGTTTCTCTTGATGGACACAAATGGCTGAATCCCATATTTAATGTTTGTAGTTGATGCAGTTAAACGCTGATGATAAAACGAGTGTGAAACTAATAACAGCACTGACAGTGATCAGAGGAAAATGAGTTTGATCAACAGGATGAGTGTTATAATTCATAATAATCTGTGTTGGGTTCACTGTTGATCATTAGATGAAGATCAGAATTAAAGCATGTGTTGATTGTGTCTCATCAGCTCCTGTGATTCTGGATCCAAACACTGCGAATCCACATCTCATCCTGTCTGATGATCTGACCAGTGTGAGACTCAGAGGGTCCATACAAACCCTTCCTGATAATCCAGAGAGATTTGACTGGTATTCCTGTGTTCTGGGTTCAGAGGGTTTTAACTCAGGAACACACTGCTGGGATGTGGACGTTAAAGAGAGTTTATGCTGGACTCTCGGAGTAACTTCAGCATCAGCCCAGAGGAAGAGATGGGCTTTCTTCAGCACTGATGTCTGGAGTGTGTCGTACAGATATATAGGACCTGGTTTTTGTGTTGAACAGAAGCTTGATCGTGTGAGAGTGAATCTGGACTGTGATGGAGGAACGGTGTCGTTCTCTGATCCTGTAACTAACACACATCTACACACATTCACAACCACCTTCACTCACCACACAATCTTTCCATTCTTCTGTAATTTTAGTTCTTCTTCCTCTCTGAGGATCTTACCGGTCAACACTCAGTAAAGTGACTCCTGTAGATCTGGATCTTCCTGCTTTCATCATGTTTCCAATATTTACTCCATATCTCATGAGTAAGAGTGCTGTAGATCTGAGTATCAGTAAGGCTGCTGTGATTGGGCCGTGATGATCACATGACTGATATCCAGCACCACAGCAACACACACACACTCTCATGTTGCTTTAACAGATCAATAAACAAATTTTCACATTATTATATAATATTTTTTTCTATAAACTGAGCCTAATTCGACACAATGAATAATAGTTTATTTCAGTTTAAATGATCATTTTCTCAATTAAGTACATTGATGTAAAATAAATGATAAACATTATAGGAAGATGACGTTTATATTTCTCAACCGATTTCAGTGATTCATGATTTATGTGGATTATGAAAAAGGTTCAGTCTGAAATTATTAGGACTCTCGCTGGTTTAGAGCTTGACATTTTTTAATGGTTAATTATTAATGAGGAATTGTGAAAACTCAAGCATGTCAAGCTAAGTTTTGTTTTGTTTTTCTGGGTTAATAATTGTAGAGATGTCCCTAATGTAATATAATTTAATGTACATGAAATATGTATATTGTGGAAATGGCTTTTTGTGTATTAAACACAGTCATATTAGCTTTTTCTCTTGTTCCTTTAGCGTTCTGTCTTCAATCTCGTCATAGGACGGATGTCACATGGCAATTTAAATGATGTGAAGATAATCTGCAGCTCAAAACCTTATTTATCTTAAGGCTCTTTTCATGTTTATAATTTATTTCTATAATTTTCCTTCTAACCTTATGCGTGCAGTTTAACAAGAGTTTGTTTTATTATTCAACCATAGAGATAAATGTCTTTATAGAAATTTTAGAGCTGCAGTCAGTGTGTGTGTGTGTGTGTGTGTGTGTGTGTTTACTACGAGGTGTGATTTGTGCACACACTTCTACTACGCAATCGTCATGCCGATCGTGACGTACCCTGCCGTGACCAATGGCGTGTGATAACGTAGGCGTGGATAAACGCCTGGATAACTATGGAACGGCAAAAGGGTCAAATTTTGCCACTAACCGTTACCTGCGGCGCTTCTGTCTGACAAAGACGGCGTAAAAAGCGGCGTTTTGTATGCTATAATATTATAACCAGCCCCACCATTTTCTTCAAAGTTCAGCCCATCAAAAGAAGTAGATGGAAAGACATATGTAGTAGATTGTCGATCCGTCTTAAGCAGATGTACTCAACAGGCGGCCCGCCGCATCCAGCCCATCGGCATTCATTTTATGGCCCGCGTCATGCAAAAGATGAATGCACGTTTTTGAGCTCTAAGGTTGCAGAAATATTAGGCAGGCTATACCGCGCACACTTTGGATACTCCGTGATTTATTCATAAAAAAAAAAAATCATCGTCATTGTGATGTGTGTGGAATGTTTAATGGGACTTATATGGGCTAAATAGAGGAATGAATTGAGTCTCCGCAACGGCGATTGAAGTGCGCGCGCGACTGCACTAGCCATGCGTCTTACAGCAGCGGCAACAATCGCTCAGCTTTTAAAAACATTTTAGCGCTAGATCTCTTATTTAAGAGCGAACTAAATTAATGCTCTGCTAGTTAACTGGAGATGTTTTATTTGTATTAGGTACACCCGTGCCTCAATTTTTCCAAAAGTGTGCCGGGTACAAAATTGCTAATGACAAAATCGCCTTGTGTTTAACAGCTGATTCTGGTGACGTTAGAGCTGATCCGCGCATCTCTACTCTGCAATGTGTAATTGGCTGATGGTCCTCTTAACAGCATGAAAAACAAAACATGTAGATTCAAATTGTCAATGGGTTATTAACAGAAAGTAAGCAAAAAGCGCTCCGATTACAATGACGAGCTGTCATCACGTCAACGAGTTCATGGCACTCTTGCAAAACCTCCAGTTACCGGTGTTGTGCCGAATTTCGACCCCCGCCAAATTATTACCCCCCTAGTATTGGTAGGTTTAGGATTAGTTGTGGGGGAGGGGTTAAGATTAGGGGCGGGGTTGGGATTAGGCAATCAGGTACTGACTTCAACGAGGGGGGTAATAATTTGGCAGGGGGTCGAAATTAGGCACAACACCGGCAGTTTAGTTCGGAACGGGGCACGTCTCGCATGAAAAAATGATCACGTGAAAGCTGCTATTGAGCGAATTCTGACTAACTTAAAAGTTAGATGTAGGCTACTGGACTAGTCGGCCTAGTATTAGTAGGAGGCTATGATTAATAACTTTGTAAAGCCACCCTGAGTATAAAACATGTCATTTAAATGTCATTATTTTATTTTCATTTTATTATTATTCTTTTTTTTTATGTTCCATAGACTAGCAGGACTCACCTTTCAGAGAGGTTTTTAATGTATGAGTATTACCTTTTTAAATTTTTTGTTGCATTAATATTGCTAGAAAACTGTTGATCCACTTGATTGTTCCAGATATTTTATTTTCACGTTCAGTATTAGCTTACTTTAAATAGGACTAGCAAAAAGACTTGCAAGACTTATAAGGTAATTAACTGCATTTCAAAATAAGTAAAAACTGTAAATATTGTCATAAATAAAGTCTTCACATTTTATGTGGTTTAAATGTGAGTACCCCTGGTCTTAAGGGTTCTGTTTTTCTAATGTTGTTAGGACTAGTGTTTGGACTGTTATCGTGCCATATTTTTATTTCTTCATTGGGGACGTGGATCCCCCTTTTTCCTTTATCATATGTGGGTATATAGTATGATTTTAGCCTCTGTTTACAGTCATGTCTACATTAGATTACCCAGTAAACTTACTACTTTCAGTAGGGCATTGGTCTGTGTGGTCAAGATCTGACCGTATTTATCTCCGCTTCGTTTCTTTTGTATTTGTATTTTATTTTAAAACCTAAACACATTTATTTAAAGAATAACACCGGCGTTGGGTGTTTATAAGCTGTGTTGTGTTTAGCTGTGATAAAGCTTGAAATGTCCACCAACGAAAAAAATCATATCGAAAGCAAATACGTGTGGAATAGCCAACCATCTGATTATGTAATCCTGTCCATATGAAAGGCACATCTACTTTACAGCGATGTGAATATATATTTGCAGCCTACGCTGATTTAGAAAAGACTAGTTTATTAATAAACAATTAAAATGCTTTGTTTTTTAAGAGGCTTAAGAGTTTCTTTAGCAGAGGAGAAAATGGCAGAGAGATGGTGAGGGAGAAGAAATGTCCTGCAATAGATGACAGTGAGTTAATAAGACGCTATAGACAAGATCGTGCAGTGATCATGTTTGTGACTGATCTTATTAGAGACACGCTAATATCTCCAACACAGCGCAATGCCATAACGCCAGAAATGAAAATGATTACTACATTAAGATATTTGGCAAATGGGAAAATGCAATAAAGCAGCAGTGATTTGGATCTGTCACAACCTTCTGTAAGCAGTGATCACGCAAACATAGACCTTATTCAGAGCAGCGCCATGACAGGTATGAAAGTGAGGCTGTGAGGGATAGACTTACCGTGTTTCCAGTGGCATCCGCTGTAAAAAGCTGAATAAAGCGGCTAGATTACTTACAATTTTCCACAGCTTACATTGTCGGCAGTTTTTTGTCAACTGACATTTCTTTGAAAGATATTTTTCCAGTGTTTCATAAGCAGAACAAACCGAAAACACATTAAATAACAGTACAGCCCATTGAAGAGATGCATGACTATCCCTCACAGCCTCGCTTTCATTCTCATTAAAAATCAAAGATGGCGCTGCCGTGAATAAGGCGTATTACAGCACTTTCAGAAGCTCTTATTATGTCGCAGTTCTTATGTCCCACCTTGCAGGCTCAAAAAACTGCATTTATAGCAGGCTTCCCTGGTGCGCACAAGCAGGGGAATGAACCGTTAATAATTTGCGCTATAAGCTCCCATGTCTGCTTCTTGCTCCGTGCCGTGACACCCGGCCCAATTTCTTTCTTTAATGGTGGTCTAGTGTTCATCCACTAACTGGTCTAACAGCAAACACTGTTCTTCTGTCCAGTTGGGCTTTCTCATCTTTCTCGTTTTTTATTCCATGTTGGATAAATTAAAACCAACACTCAAACCACTACTTAAATAAACAGCAATCAGTGTAATTGGAAAAAGTGGAACAATTTTTATCATTCTAAGCCAATCAAATACCTTATAGGAAATTAACAGCATGGTAAAAAAAAAGGATATATATATATATATATATATATTACGGTGTACATTACAAATTGCGGTGTACATTTCTGTAAATATAGTGTACTTCCGTGTAGGTATAAGGGAACAATATGTTAAGTTTGGGGTAATAAAGGGGTAACAAACAGATATACAACCTACAAATAACTTTGTAAGTACACTGAAAGTACACTTCCGTGTAGGTATAAGGGAACAACATTGTTTTGCTCATCGAATTAACGTTGAACCAACGTCAGACGCGTCATTCTTTCAAAACTAACGGAAAATCAACTTGAAATCAACGCGTTTGTTTCAACGTTATGAAAGCAAACCAATTTTCGATTTTCATTTAGCTTTGAAGAATGCCGCGTCTGACGTTGGTTCAACGTTAATTCGATGAGCAAAATCAACATTGTTTCGATGTCATGAGAGACGTCGTTTCCACGTTGATTCAATGTCAGTTTGCTGTCTGGGTGGGCACTTCAGTTTCACGTGAGTGAAAGAGAGGGAGGAGATCTAACCAAAGGGGGTAATCCATCGACCGGAAGTTGAAGCCTCGGGGGAGCTGCCATCTTGTTGCAGAACTTTTTACTTTTCCCATTGACTCCCATTCATTTTGGCGTGACTTTGACAGCGAATAACTTGACATCTGAGGTGTTTGAAGACCCCATGATCAGGCCCCGGCCCGTGTCCAAGTGGCATTTTACTGCCCCCACTGCTCTTCCCTCTTTAACCAGAGCCATCTGGATGCCTTTTCTGCTGCCTCCATGTTGTTGCCTATGGCTCTTCTTTGATTAGCACCTTTAATACCCAGCGTACCATAGGCCTTGCTCAGGGAGTACCTAGCAAATCCCCTACTGCCCACCTCTACTTGCATACACCTGGTCCTCTATCTGGACAATCCTCCGACAATCCTCCACCAGTTCTTGGTATTTCTCCCTTTTTCTCTCTTGAGCTTCCTCCATCATCTCCTCCCAGGGCACAGTCAGCTCTAAGAATATCAGCTCTTTGGTGACCTCAGAGACCAAGAGGATGTCAGGTCTCAAATTGGACTGGGTGATGTGTGATGGAATTTTCAGCTGCCTTTTCAGGTCTACTGTCATCACACAGTCTCGGGCCGTGGAGAGCAAACCTACAGAGCATTTCAGAGGTAATCTGTCAAACACTGTTGGCTCAAATCCGTTTTGCAGATATGGGCCAGAGCAGTTTTTAGCCACAGTGTAGCCTATGTGAAAACAGTATCGGCTCAGAATCATATTTCAGATCTGGACCAAATCCGTGTCAGACACAGCTTATGTCTTTCGGTTACCTATGGGAAAAGTGATCTGGGCCAGATCTGTAAAATTATATAAATACTGAACTGATGCAGTTAGAATGTTGAAGCTGAATCAATCTATCTATCTATCTATCTATCTATCTATCTATCTATCTATCTATCTATCTATCTATCTATCTATCTATCTATCTATCTATCTATCTATCTATCTATCTATCTATGCATCTATTAATGTGTCAATGTACTCTGTCTCTCAGTCAATGTGTAGATTTAAATGGAAGCCTAAATATAACTAAACAAATCGCACAATAAATGTCACTATATCACCAAAAATCTGCTATCTCAAAAACTCCTCTCACAAAAACCTGCGATGTGAAACTGCATTAACTTCACTGAGTGATTTGTTCCCGACCGAACTATCAGTCAAACCCTGACTCGGTGGACCATGCCACCTGTTGAAACCAAACACTCAGAAGCTTAATTTAGCCATAGTCACATGACGTGGGTGTTTTGAATCAAGCTTCGGATCAGTGCTTCGAGTCATCTGTGCTTTGGGATCTTGCAAAGCTTCGGACAACTGTTTCGGGTCAGCCACCCCTACTTTCAAGAAGGATTTGAGACATTTGTTTCTGAACAGAGAGCAGATCGTTGTGATTTTCAAGGTGATTCATTCTTAAACCCGTCGTTCAGAAAGTGAAAGTAAAGTTTGTGTTGCTGGAGTTCAAACTGTGGAAATGGCTTCACTAAATGTGTCTGCAGAAGAGCTTTCTTGTCCCGTGTGCTGTGACATCTTCAAGGCTCCTGTTGTTTTATCCTGTAGTCACAGTGTCTGTAAAGAGTGTCTTCAACAGTTCTGGAGAACCAAGAAAACTCAGGAGTGTCCGGTCTGCAGGAGAAGATCCTCAAAAGACAATCCTCCATATAATCTGACACTGAAAAACTTGTGCGAGTCAATCCAGAAGGAGAGAAATGAGACTCATTCATCAGGATCTGAGGAGATCTGCAGTTTACACAGTGAGAAACTCGAACTCTTCTGCCTGGAGGACAAACAGCCGGTGTGTTTAGTGTGTAGAGATTCACAACAACACGACAAACATAAAGTCAGACCCAGCAGTGAAGTGGTTTCATCATGTAAGGTAAGACAAATATCGCTTATTTCACATGTAAATTAAACTGAAAGTGACATGAAGAGAGTAGAGCAACCACACACACATACACACACACACACACACCCACCCACCCACCCGGAGCGACTCGTGTTTTCCTATTTTCGCCCAACACAGTTTTGCGATTTTTAAAGTGAATAAAATAGCATCGAAAAATGTTGTTCTCTCCCACCGTACTATATGTGTGTGTCGGTGAGGTAAAAGCGGAGCAGGCCGTGGACCGAAGCACTGGGGGGCAGGAGGGGAGATTCAAAATGTTTAAAACGTTTTGTTGTTGTTGCCTCGTTTGCATTTTCATTGTTTTACTACTTGCACAACTATGTTAAAGCCACACTGCGGAGCTTTTGGCCACTAGAGGCGCTCGACCTGTAACTTTCACGTCTAGCGTCCCTAGAGGCCACAAGCTCCACAGCACTGTCGCAAATTAAAGTTAACAAACAGTCAACCGGTAAGCTTCCCGTGTCTTTAGATTGTGTGTGCTTGCAGTGTTTGAGGCGGGCAGCCTTGCTGCGCTCGATTCCCTTATAGCAGTCTGCTGAGCCCCGTGGGGGTTATTATGTCTGTGAGTGAATGTGAAAGCGGGACAGTGGGCACATTCACTGCACTGAAAACACCGTCGGCCTGAGCGGACTGTATATGAGTGTTGGTTTATTTTTACAGAAACCGTGGGACGTGGTGTGTAGTGTTTGTGGGTACCACTGAGTCGTGGGCATGTTCACCACATTTAATGTAACGTTACATTTGACATGAGTCAATTTTATTAGTGCGAGCCCTGCACTGAGGCGTGCTGTGTTTGTGTGTCGAAATGAACACTGGGCTGTGGGCATTTTATTACACTCATAACACCATCGGCTGTGGCCGGAATACCAGAAAATACTACACTGCTTATATGAATTTATCTGGGTCACCATGGAAACGGCATTTGTGTGCAGGCAAGCGTCCGCATCGGTCGAGCACCCTTCTGCTCACGCCAGCGAACGAAGCGAAAGCTGGACCAATGTTAATCCTCGTCCTGGCTTTTAATTTTTGCTGTTTTGTAGCTGTTGTTCGGCCATGATGAAAACATACAGACGGCAATCAAACACGTGTTGAGCACTAACGTCAGAATCTGAAGAATTTGGGGTGGTGGGGGAAGTGACGTATGCTGGAAAGCGGTCGAATTTTGTAGTTCTTTTTGTGCTCGGGTTCCTACCCGAAACCTGAAGTTACAAAGTGCCCAAAACCCGAAGTTACAAAGTCGATGTACCATCTCAATGGGTTTTGGTAATATATTATAAAGGTTGAAGAGTTCCACAGTGTGGCTTTAAGTATATATCATTATAATAATAATAATACACATATTTTATTGATATTTTAGGGGTTGGGGCTATCCAAACCCTTGGGGCTATCCCCCCCTGTTAAACATAGCTGACAAATGGGTTGAAATTGGAGTAGTATGAAGCTGCAGACTCAGAGCCTGCATGGACAGTCCCCCATATATCCATAATAAAGGCTAGATGTCTCATCTGCGCTGCTGGCCAATGGAGGTTGACGTACGCACCTGGCGGCCATCTTGTCACAGGCAGCTCGCTCATTCGTAACATTATGTTTTAATGGTGCATGCTCTTTTTAAATAACCATAACTTGCTCAATATTCTACCGATTTCCAAATGGTTTGGTTTGTTATAAACATCAGAGATGTAGATATGACAGTGCACACTTATGAATAATAAGTGTATCAATAAATAATCATCCAGAATAATAGCCATGTTAACGTTTGTAAGAAACCAAACCGTTTGTAAATCCGTCAAGATTTCAACGAGATGAGAGTATTTGTGTTCGTGCTGATCACTCATCGTACATCAGGAACCACAGAACCCGCCAGAAAGCTTGCCTGTGACAAGATGGCCGCCGGTGATGACGATAGAGACTCCGCCGTAAGACATCTAGCCTTTATTATGGATATCTATGCAGTCCCCCACCCAGAGTCAGACCCCTCGTTTTTCAAGACTGCGACTCCTATCAAATTGTATTGGATAAACATGTGAAGAACTTAAGCCGAAAGGTGAGTATCGTCAATTTTATTTAGCGAATCGTAGGCTAGCTAGGCTACTCGTTCAATTTCTTTTATAATCCATCTATTTTATAGCTCATCGATAGCCTACACCAACATATTAGTCCATTTAATATTTGTAAATATAGTAAATATGTTGACAAGTACGCATGAAATGGAGTTTTGAGGTAAATTATAAGTCTTTAATGCTGATGTTAGCTGACAGAGTCATCCGGCGCTGCATCTCTAGACTCAGGTAAACTCTGCCTTTGTTCGAAACCCCTCCTTTAGCGGGCCAGAAAACCCTGACCGTTGGCCCTGAGGAAGCCCTGATGAGGCCTGGTCAAGACCCAGAAGTGACAGTGGAAACACGACTGGTCCTGGCACACATACTTTTTTTGACAGTGGAGAAAGCTGGTCTAAAGAGAAAGCTGGTCTAAAGAGCCTCTGATTGGTTTATTGCATGTTATGCCCAAAACACACCCATTACTCATTAAGAGAATAGTGACGACCCTTTTAGATCATGCGCCGGGAGCTCCGACCATTTTCTCGTCTTTAAACTAGCAAAAGTGGACTCGCTTTAGACCGTGCGCTTAGATCCTTAAAATACCCATACTCACAGACACACACACACCTTATTATCCAAAGAAAACCCAAGAATCAATGTTTTACCACAGGTTTATTTTGGATTATTTCTGAATCAATTTAGTATGAGATGTACACAAAAATGTACTGTAAGAAATCAGGATGAGGGCTCATACTTTTTCACTGTATTATATGATCATATCACTGTATTGTCTTCTCTTCTTCTCTTCACTGTAATCTTGTGTTTTATGTTTTTTGTCCAATTCTAGGAGGAGTTCAGAACAGCACTGAAGTCCTTACAAGAGAAACTTAAACACAATGAAAAAATTAGAGTAGAGTTTGAGAAAACAGTTCCATACATCAAGGTGAGGAAACAGAATCAAGAGTCATGTATAGTATCACTGAATACAGTTATGATTTAATATAATGGATTCCAGTTGATTATTTCTGTAAATAATGAGGCTCAATCTGCTTCTGGATCCGTTATATGTCGGGATCGAGTGTTGATGTGTGGATTGAGATGATTGAAGTGAATGTGATGTGATTTCAGGCTCAAGCTGAGCACACAGAGCGTCAGATTAAACTGCAGTTTGAGAAGCTTCATCGGTTTCTCAGAAAAGAAGAAAGAGCTACAGTCACTGCACTGAAGGAGGAAGAGAAGCAGAAGCAGCAGATGATGAAGGAGAAGCTGGAGGAGATGAACACACACATCTCAGCTCTTTCACACACAATCAAAGACATGGAGGAGATGATGAATGCCAATGACGTCTGCTTTCTGAAGGTCTGATTTCAGATCATTGGTTGATTGATTGAGTTCTTGATGATAATGGTGTGTTTGTTCTGCAGGAGTTTCCAGTCTCAATGGAAAGGTGAGTGATCTGCTCCCGTCTCTGGTCTCTCTGGTTCTGATCCAAAGCCACTGCAGTTCTGACTCCTGAATGTTCTTCCAGAGTCCAGAGCTCACGGCCGGATCCACAGATGGCGTCTGGAGCTTTGATTCATGTGCCACGATACTTGGGCAACCTGCCGTTCAGAGTCTGGAAGAAGATGGAGGACCTCGTCCAAAACAGTGAGTCTGATGGCGGAGATCTGAGCTGGAGCTCTTCATGACACAAACTGATAGACAGACAGACAGATTTTTTTTTTTTTTTCAGATTCTAACAAAGATTTGAAGATTCTGTCAAAGACAGTCAATGAGATTATTTGTAATTAGACATAATCAGAGATTATGAGTTTTGATCGTTTTTAGGAAAACTGTAAGTCTGATCAGTTATAAAAGATAAAGCCGGAGTCAGAACCGTCTGAAGGTCTGAGCCGAGTTTGGAGGTTGTTAGGAGGAGATATAATTAGATCATTTATGCCGTGTGTCCTCCAAAATGCTTTTTCATGCGGCTGGCGTATTTTTCCAATTGTTTCCAAACGCCATGAGTGTAACGAGGCACTGTGTTGAGCGGCCGGCGTTTTTTACTAGTTGCCGAGAGCTGAAGAATGTTCGGTAACACTTTGCAATACGGGTGCATTAATTCATGCTTAACTAATGCACAGATAATACTGAATTAATGTGTAACTAATGATTATTTAAGCTATTCATTTATTATTACCACATTAGGAACTAATTAAGAGTCTGCAAGGGTAATGTATTAGTTCATACATGAATTGTTATTAATTAAATATGTAATTTTGGTTTAATTCCATAATAACTCATTTTTTTAATTAATAGTGTTAATTAATATGTTAATTACCAGAATGAGCCAAAGCCTTGTATTTCAAATTCCAGATAATATGACAGGTACACTAATATGCATTAATACATGATTAATTACTTCATTGTTAGTGAAAATTCATGTGCAAATTACTACAATTACTAAATGACTAGTTAATAATGATGTGCCCCAACAAGTAAAGTCATAACATAATGATACCTTTGCAAATCATTAGCTAATGATTAATTAAAGCAGACAACTGGAAGTTAAAGTGCATAACTTTGACTCATTGTGGTAATTAACACACTAATGTACACTATTAGTTAATAAAATATGTTAAGTAATTAATACACAATGACACATTGAATTAATAGCAATTCATGTATTACTTAATCTATTAATCATATAGACTCTTTATTAGTTGCTGATGCAGTAATCATTAATTAATGGTTTAGTTCGTCATGAGTTATACATTAACTCATGATTATCTGTGCATTAGTTAAGTATGAATTAATGCATATTAGTGCACCCGTATTGTAAAGTGTTACCGAATGTTCAAATGTGACAGTGATCAGAGGAAAATGAGTTTGATCAACAGGACGAGTGTAATAATTCATAATAATCTGTGTTGGGTTCACTGTTGATCATTAGATGAAGATCAGAATTAAAGCATGTGTTGATTGTGTCTCATCAGCTCCTGTGATTCTGGATCCAAACACTGCGAATCCACATCTCATCCTGTCTGATGATCTGACCAGTGTGAGACTCAGAGGGTCCATACAAACCCTTCCTGATAATCCAGAGAGATTTGACTGGTATTCCTGTGTTCTCGGTTCAGAGGGTTTTAACTCAGGAACACACTGCTGGGATGTGGACGTTAAAGAGAGTTTATGCTGGACTCTTGGAGTAACTTCAGCATCAGCCCAGAGGAAGGGAGCCGTTTTCTTCAAAACTGAAAAGAGTGTCTGGAGAGTGTCTTACGGATATATAGGTTCTGGTTTTCTTATTGAACAGAAGCTTGATCGTGTGAGAGTGAATCTGGACTGTGACGGAGGAACGGTGTCGTTCTCTGATCCTGTAACTAACACACATCTACACACATTAACAACCACCCTTACTCACCACACAATCTTTCCATTCTTCTGGTGTTATCCCTCTCTGAGGATCTTACCGGTCAACACTCAGTAAAGTGACTCCTGTAGATCTGGATCTTCCTGCTTTCATCATGTTTCCAATATTTACTCCATATCTCATGAGTAAGAGTGCTGTAGATCTGAGTATCAGTACGGCTGCTGTGATTGGGCCGTGATGATCACATGACTGATATCCAGCACTACAGCAACACACACTGTCTGCATGTTGCTTTAACAGATCAATAAACAACTGTGAAGTTTGTCACTAATTTTCACATTATTGTCGAGTTATCTGAGGATTTTGTGCATCAGTGTCTGCTTCTAACTCGAAAAGAGCATCAGCCAACCACAGGGGACACAGGGAACAACTCCAAATCACTTTTCAGAAGGATTTCTTAAAGGAACACTCTGACTTTTTGGGACTTTAGCTTATTCACCGTATCCCCCAGAGTTAGATAAGTCCATACATACCTTTTTCATCTCCGTGCGTGCTGTAACTCTGTCTGACACACCCACCGCTAGCCTAGCTTAGCACAAAGACTGGATGTAAATGGATACAGCTAGCATACTAATCCCAATAAGAGACAAAATAACGCAAACATAAAATAGAGATGCATAGATACCGTATACCTCATCATATTAATACTGTATACTAGAGGTCTTCTCGGGTCCTAAAAACTGTACCCGACCCAAATCGACCCGAATCACTACTTACCCGAACCCGACGTGCATAAATTATTTTTTTTAAAGAAAAACCCGACCCAAAACAGACCCGAAAAATTAGACCCGAGTCCGACCCGACGGCATTTCCTTTAGAACCCAACTGGACCCGAACGTAAACGGCATTCACAGTGAGCACAGCCTGCCCTGCGTTTCTCAAAAATGCACGTAACTTAGACGCGCAAGTGTAAGCGCGCTGAGTGCAAATGTGAATCACACATCATCACTGTAATCCATTACGTCCTATAACATTTGGCATAATGTTATTTACTGGACCATACGATGATTTGAACCACTAGGGTACAATTTACCGATGGCTGTTTTTTAAAATGTAGCGTAGCCTAACAGATCCCCCAGTCCTTGACTTTTACTAAAATTGTGTTATTTAGCCTTCAATCCCGTTGTTACAAAGTTGTTTAGATAAAATTCGATTAAAAAACGGGCATTAGAACCGCAATAGCAGGTCGAATTGGACGTTCTGAATCAAATCTTAATATGGGAACGTTATTGCATCACTGCACCAGTCTTTTTTCCTTGACAAATGATGATCACAAAAGTTGCCCACACCGATGACGACCCTGGATGTTTTCTGATCTACATATTCATTTGATCTTTTTCGCAATATCTGTCATCGTCTCCATGCTTGTCTGACAGTATCGCATATTTTTAAAATTGATTGTCAGGCCTGTGGCTGAACGACAATTCAAATACTTGCATGTAGTCAAACATCCATCCACATGATGGCGCACTAGTTCTTCTTGGCAAACGGAGGGGTTGGTTAGTGGAGCGAGCAACTGAGTAAATAAATGTGGAGGCAACCGTGCTTATGCTTATAGGCTAGCCCATTGCACGTAAAAGCGCGGATTCGCTCTCACACTCTCAAAAAGTCAGAGAACGGTCATAAAGTTGTTTTAAATACTGCAATTTTGTTAAATGCCCAATATTGTTTAAAATAATTCGGGTCTTCTAGGGTCCATTTGGAAAAGGCATATTAATTTTAAATTACCCGAGACCACTAATACCGAACCTGACCAGTGTCCGAGACACTCGTCGGAGTTTTGGACCCAAACCCGCTCGGGTCTCGGGTCGGACCTCGGGTTTTCGGATCCAAGTGGACCCGTGAAGACCTCTACTGTATACCTCATCTTTACACAAAGCCCTCGCCATCAGTGGAAAGAAAGTAGAGAGGGTAAGACACAATTTCCTCACTTTATTTCTCAGAATATGTTCACTGCGTTCATTCACATACTGTTCATCCAGACACGATTATAGACGAGTGCAAAATTTGTGCAGTTTTAACTTGATAATGTTTATGTCATTAGTGTGTGATTGACCCTTTGTCTGTCTTTGTTTATTGGCGGCCAGTGTTTGTGTTCTCAGTTCTGTGTGGGGTCGATCACTCTCCCCATGAACAACAGGCTAGAAGTGGCTTCATGGTACAGAAAGAAGAAGAAGGGCCTGTTGATGATGAAAGTGGCTGGCAGAGAATAAGCCGTGATTCCCACTGATGTGGCGGAGGCTGCGCTGGTACCTTTCTCATCCACCTCGATGACGGCTTTATGCAGCACCTGCACAAGACAAACACACGTAATAAAGCACTAATGGCTACGTTTACATCCAATGTTGTGAATTTAAGGTGAGACACCCAGGGTGGATAGGGTAAAAAAATAACTAATAGACATCATACTTCAACAGTTGATAATTTTTTGTATTACAAGTTTTGTGAAATTGTATGTTTAAAAATGCAAATGAGGCATTATCTAATTAAATATTAAGGCCATTCCAGCGGTACAGTGGTTGTGGCAGTAGGGCGTAATGTCTCCGTTCCCTCCACAGGGAACAAGGGTTACGTACGTAACCGAGACGTTCCCTTTTGTTCAGTCACTCCGAGTTACATCAGTGACTGATGAAATGGGGGTCCCATATCACGCCACAGTGGCTCTCTACCAGTGCCCTGCGCAAGACTGAGCTCCCTGTTGTGAGACTAGCAAGGAAGAAAGGCTTGGCTTAACGCAGGAATAGGAGGAATATGAACACAGCGCCTACCTGTAGGAAGGACTTGGAATACACATATGACCCGAGTGCGGGATGCATATGGAGAACTTAGAGGTATCCAGCCCGCAGGGTAGAATGTTTCAACCTCGAGGCAAGGGAAAGACACAAGCTCGGAGGAGACTTACCGTGGAAACACACATGTGGGGGTTACCCAATGGGGAACCATGCACACGGAGGCACCTAGCCAATCACAAGGCTGACCGACCGGGCATGCACTACGGTGACGGCATCAACAGTGCAGGAGGAACTCAGGGTCTATGAAGAACTTGTTCGAGTAAAATAACGCACGTATCCAGTCCGTGTAGTGGAATGGTGCTGCAGGCGATGACTACTGGCTAGTGGAAGCGAGTACATGAGAGGACATCCCCAGGCTCCACCCAGAGATTATAGAATCTCACAAATGTGTTGGGTGTCTCCCAGCCTGCAGCTCTCCAGATGTCTGTTGATGAGTATCCTGGTGGAGTATCTGGGTGGAGTGTGCCTTCATAGCTGGGGGGCATGGTCGACCCTGCGTCTGGTCACCTGCAACATTGCTTCTGAATTTTTAAGCATCACAGAATCTTTTAACTTTACTCAACAGGTCCTGTGCACAATAAGAAACATACACTCGATCTAGTTCTCTCTCATGGTCTAAATACTAGCAATATTTGTATTGAAGATGTATTTCTTAGTGATTACAAATGCATTTTATTTGATCTTGCTTATAATGAGGACCCTCTGCCTGTTTCGCGAGTGTCTTGCTCTCAATGGTTAACAGGCTTGCTGTTGAGAATTTCTCAACCTATTTTGACTCAAGCTTGGTTTTTATCTCAGATGATGACGTTTCTGTACAGCCTTTACGGTGTCCAGAGAATGTTTCATTTCAGATTCTGCTCCTCTGTCTTGTGTTGTGCCGCAAGGTTCTGTGCTTGGCCCCCTGCTGTTCAGTCTGTATATGCATCCCCTTGGAATGATTATAAGGAGTTTTAAAACAGTATTTTATCACTGTTATGCAGATGGCATCCAGTTACTTATTTCATTTAGTCCATTTAGACTAGACAAACTGTCCCTTTTGTTGAACTGTTTAGTCTCCATTAATACATAGATGGCTGAGAAATTTCTGCAACTTAATACGGATAAAACAGAGGTGATCATTTTTGCCCCAGACAATATTACCCCTAAGATTAGGCAGGCCCTTGGGGAGCTATCATCCTCTGACCACAGTGACGTAAGAAATCTGAGAGTCATGTTTGACAGATCAATGTTTTAATAGTCATATTAAGTCTGCGGTCCGCACCTGTTTTTTTTTTCATCTCATGGAACATTGGAAAGATTAGATCTATGGTTTCAAAAAAAGAGATGGAGATGCTTGTTCATGATTTTATTTCTTCACGATTGGACTATTGCAATGTGCTGTACACTTGTTTGAATAAATCCTCTATAGATCGACTGCAAGTTGTACAAAATGCTGCTGCTAGCCTTTTGACTAGGACAAGTCAGAGGTCACACATTACTCCTGTGCTGTAGGACCTTCATTGGCTTCCTGTTGGTTTTAGAGTACATTTTAAAATTTTGGTTATTACTTTCAGAGCCTTGCATGGTCAAGCACCCTCTAACGTCCAGGATCTATTACATATGCATATCCATGTCGGTCTCTGATGTCTTCGAGCCAACATCTTTTAACTGTTCCTGATGGTTCTTATGAGCCAGCAGGACAGGTTGTGCAGCTCTAGCCAGGCTCCCAAGAACTGGACCAGCGGGGTCATGCGAACCACAGACATACCCTCGATGGGCCAGCGAAGCAGAATGACCGGCCCAGACGTGGGAGGTGGAGCATCCCGCTGTGGGGGCAAGGTCACATTGCGCGTCCTGACAGATCAGGCTAGGGAAGGACAAGCGTTCCGCGGGGGCCTGCTCTGACAGGGGTCTGGCGACAGAGGAGGGCAAGAGTGGCGAAGCGGAGCATCGCACACTGCCATCCGGGGCCTCTGGGAGTACAGAGATAGGGGTGTCAGTTCTTTCTTTAACCACTTCAGGGTGTTGCCGGCCTTGAGTCCAGCAGTGGGGTATGGAGAACAAAAGATTCTCCCCCAGCCCACCAGGGGAAGGAGTGGCCCTGCTACCATCTCCTGGAAATAACTGCAGCCCTCTCTCTGAGCATTCCGCATCAGGAGCGGCATTTCGCCTGGTGTTTGGCAGGCTACAGGGCTAAAGCGGACGGGGGTGCTTTCCTGCGGCCACCTCCACGGCGCGACCCGGGTAAAGGCTGCTGCTAGGCCCAGGTGGGAGGAGCGGGAGCGACAGGAGGGTGCCTTCGGCAAAGAGCAGACAATGGTGACTTCCAGGACCTTGTGACCTCCTCCAGGAAGAAAGGTATTGGGGGCGGGCGCTGACGGCCGTCAGCACTCGCTGCCCACAAAAACCAATCATCTAGCCACGAGCACTCGGGACCGATTTTTCGCGGCTGCCTGGGAGAGCATGGCTGTCAATTATGGATCAGACTCGGGCAATGCTGGCACACCCGAAGGAGGTAGCACAGCCGAGTCTTCATCTCTGGAAGACTCCAGCCCACCTTGTGATGAGGCTTGCAGAGGAGTGAAGAGAAGCTCTTGGCTCTGAGGCAAAAACATAATGCAAGATTGCAAGCGCCTCTCAGTTGCGCTATGTAAATTCCACAGACGAATGGCATTTCCTTGCCATTGACTCGTTTTGTAGAACTCGAAGGTGATGGGATTCTAAGCGAAACCCCCATTTCATCATTCACTGACATAACTCGCAGTGATTGAAAAAAAGAGAAGTTTCTGCAATCAGGCTTTTTTTTTCCTCCACCATAAATGAGTTTGTCTCAGAGTGTCAGACAAAACACAACAAACACTGTCATGCTCTCTTGCGTTTGGATGCTGGTGTTTGGGAACACAATTGTGTGAGACGCTTCTGGAGGGAATTAAACCAAATCATTCTGATCACTGACTTTGACTCCAGCAATATTTTATGCAATAACCCAAGATTCACATAAAAACACAGTTGATGCCAGCATGTGTGAGGCTACAGTAACCTGTGAGATTTTCAGATGCCCCTCTTTGCTTAAACCCGTCAGGTTGGCTGAATCGAGGAAAACACTGTCGATGCCCAGATGTGGCAGAATTTCATGCATGTTGTAAGACTGCTCCATCTTGAACTTGGGCAGATGAACCTCCATTCTCCTGAACGAGAGAGAGAGAGTCAGAGAGAAAAACAGTACAACATGTTTAAAAGTCAATCATGATGGTCATGATCTATCTATCTATCATTTCAAGTAATATTTTTTTTATGGTTATTAGCCCTTGTAAATGGTTACGCACACACTAATAGTGCGCAGAGTAAAAAGCAAAGCTGTAAAAGGGGTCATTCACACAGAACTCATTTTTGTGGTTCAAAATAATGAAATACAGAATTCAATGTGTTTTTAAAAAAAGTTAAACTTCTTTTAACTTGAATAGCAGATTTTGGGAATGCCTTGTCATGCGTGAGATGCTCAAAACACTTGAGCACAGCGGTCAAACACGTCTGTCTAGCACATTTACATTGAAAAACAATGTAAAAGTACCACAGTGGAATGCAAAAACGTGTTCTGTGTGAACGTCCCCCAATTCTGCCGCTCACATTCGCCTCATGTTTTTGATCCAGCCGAAGAATCGCTCAGCGTTGATCTCATCATCTATGACGGTGTAGTCAGCAGTGGCGTCGGGCAGGACGATGAGCAGAGCCGCTCCACCGCGGTACGGCAGACGCAGCACTCGAGCGCGCAGCTCTCTGTCTTCAGCCGTGGAGAATTTATCCTCCTGAAACATCATGGGGACTTGAACAATCTTGTACTTGTCGACATAAAAGCGACTCATTTCCGTGCTGTTGGGGTTGAACGGATGATCCCATTCACCTTGAACAAAGAGTTTTAGATGATATAAAAAAGATTCGTAAAGGCTTTGCTTCATGAATGTGGAAGTTTCATAAAAAAAAGCTGGTGCTGACTGGCAACTTTTAAAAAAATGCTGGAGGGGAAAGAGTAAAGAGAGTTTTTACTTAAACCAAGAACAAATATCTGCAATTGGGGTCAGAAAAATAGTCTTGTTCCCTTTTGATTCGGTCTCTCAACATAGCAAGCTACACTTGGGTGTATCCTCTCCTTCCCTTAAAGGGGTGGTATAATGCCCTTTTTCACAGTATGTAAAATACACCTCTGTTGTCCTCTGTTGAGTGTGTATGTGAAGTTTTAGCTCAAAACTCCCCATAGATAATTTTGTACAGCATGTTAAAGTTGTCCATTTTTGAGGAGAGATATCGTCCTTCTCCCATTTTCAGCTCAAAGTTTTGGGTTAGCTGTGCCTCCCTTGTTGAGCCGCCGCTGAATATTTGTACTGGAAAACTAGACAAAAATACAGAGGAAGTACATCATATTTTGCAAACTCACCCTGATAGAAAATGGTGTTGAGGAGCATCATCTTCGTCAATGGCTCGATACTCGTCACCATTTCATTCACTTTATTGCCGGTCTTCCTGCTCACGTACTCATTGACGATGCTCTTGCTGAGCTCGGCTTTACTGAAATCCACATTGTTGACATCAGCACCAAAGAACGTCTTGATCTGCTCGCTGAAGAGGCTCTCGACTGGAAAGCGCTCGTCTACGAAGAGTGCCGTGCCCTGCTCCATCTGCAGTCTCCTGTCCTGCGAGATGTTCTTCTGCAGCTGCTCAAAGAGCCGTGGGACGAGCGAGGCGTCTCCGCTTCCATCCAGAGAGTCCAGATTCAGTCCCTTCAAGATCTGACTGCGTGTCGAGCCCTTGGCAGCCAGTAACAGCGTGGCGAAAGACGTGGACACACTTAGCGGTGAGAAGAAGACGTTTTTGTCATGATAACTTGATATCTTGCGATAGAGGTTCATGGCAAAGTCAACGTTTTTGAAGGCCAGATCAGTGACATCAGGAGTTTTGGGCTCTTGGCTTTTGAGAACGCACAGAAACCCAGATGAGAAAATGATGGTGAACAGCACTTTTAACTCCATTTCATAACCTTGTCTGTCAAAAATCCTGTGAACTGAAGATAAATAAAAAACAGAAGACTATAATTGAGATTTAAAAATCAAATGCAGACACAAGACGACCCACTGCAATACACACTGAAACATTAGTACTGTTAGCATGCTTTAGTTTACAACAACAAAATATTTTTATTTTGTGAATAAAATACAGTTCGCAAGTCCTAAAAGCATCAAACATGGTGTCAAAACCCTGAACAATAAAAAAAAAACATCTAATATCCCTAACATCTGAAAATGCAAACTATAATTATACACGTTAAATAACGTTTATACTCACGACTGACCGCAGATCTTGTGTTGTCTGTTGTGTTCTGACTGTTTGCAGAGACAAAGTTCAGTGTGCATTAGAGATTATCTATTAACAGTCAAACACTTTCCAGCCTAAAGACCCATCCGAGACAGATCAATGACGGCGACCGCCAGGTTCTTCTGACTTAAGTCTGAGTTTTGGTGACAGTTGGAGTAAGTACTTCATTAAGAATGGTTGTAGGGAACTCAGGACAATCTCATATCTGCATATTTTTCAGGTCATCACAACTTAAAGAGATTGTTCACCCCCAAATGAACTGTGTCGTTACTCACCCTCGTGTCTTTCCAAACCTGTATGACTTCTTTCATCTGTGGAACACTAAACTTCTTGATCATGCAATGAGTCAGTGGTGTCCAATAAGATTCAATGGTGTCCAACACAACACTGATTATAACCATTGATTATATGGACAAAACAACTGAATATCCTTCAAATATCTTCTTTTATGTTCCGAAAGAAAGTCATAGTGGGTATAAGTGATGACAGAATGCTTATTTGTGGCATCTACGTCATTTGTTCATGTGAACCAGCTCAGTGGGTTTGAACCATTCTCACAACTGAAGGTGAACTCGGATGTGAAGACGGTGGACGATCAGGGAAAGTTAACCATGTAACAAGTATAAGATCAGCTGTGGATCAGTTTCAGTCATGAGAAATCACATGTAGGTCATTCCTACAGTTTGGTTTCATGTCCCATGAAAGAATACTGCATATATTTAGCATAAAATGCAACTTTCATACCACATTGTTTTTCATTCATATGTACTCAAATTAATACAAACTCATAATGATGTACCCACGAATAATTTAAACCAACAACTTTTTAAGCACTTGACAGGCAAACTCCCAGGCCCTCAATCACGCTTTCACTTTGAAATCAAGGTTACATATACATGCCCTTTAAAATCTCAAGCATACGCCCTATCAAATACAGCTGCGGAGGCTAAGCGTATCCCATCATGCATCATGTTCGGGAACTCACATGTCCTTAAATGTCGAGGAAAACATTCCACTGTAAATTAATTATACATATCACATATAATTTGGTGGTAAAACCAAGTGTTGCACATTTTGTTAGTGCAAAGATGAGAAGGCTTTGTGTATTTTGTACAAACATTTGCAACTGTTTTTATTTATTCTTTATTATTTAACTAGAAGCACCAGTTTTTAAATTGTGTTTTGTTACATGGGAGCTATGGAACTGACATTTAGGATTGTATTGCATTAATTTTTTTTTTTAAATCATTATTGGAAATCAAAATAAAGCTCTGTATACACTTGTATTTTTAAGTGTGTCCCATCAGGTAATCAAGTGTTCTACAGACACTTGCAGTCTTCACTCTTGCACTTAGCACTTCCATCCCTGACACGCAGACTCAAACCGACTCAAACAGAGCGTGACGACGTAGATGTGACGTGAGCAACCCGTCTGTCTTCTAGTGTTGTGGCATGAGAAATCTGAATCAGTCCCTTCCGAAACTCGCAGAGGCGGAGAGTGTGAGTAGGAGCTGTCCATGAGCGAGGAGCAGGAGACACTTTTGCTAGGTATTCTGATTAATTATTTTGTCATTTTGCCTCCACGTTTCCCCGATTGCGCGCGAGCTTCTTCTCATGTCCATATGGTAATCTCTCTACTGTGCGACAGAGAGTCGCTTGGTTATGACACAATCGTTAGCCTACTTTCACTAAAACTTCTTCTACGGGGCCATAACATAAACTACAAGATAATGGAGCATTTTATACATTGTTGTGTTTCTTTAGAAATAAATAAAGGCCAAAATGAATGGGAGTCAATGGAAATGCTAACGCAAGTGAAGTTCTGCTACAAGATGGCAGCTCCCACGAGGCTTCAACTTCCGGTCAATGGATTACCCCCTTGGTGTCACCGGGTGAGACAAAGAGGAACCTTTAAAACCGGGATTTGTTGCACGGGGGAGCGACTTCCGGTGCAACACCGGGCCGGTTCCGGCATAAATATCTATATAAAGGCTAGATGTCTTAAGGCAGAGTTTCTATCGTCATCGCCGTAAGCTGTCACAGGTAAGCTGATGTAAGATGAGTTGTCAGCACGAACACAAATACTCTTATCTTGTTGAAATCTTGACAGATTTACAAACGTTGCTTTCTTACAAACGTTATTAAAGTGGCTATAATTATCTGGACGATTATTTATGTATACACTTATTATTCATAAGTATGCTGTTTCATATCTACATCGCTGATGTTTATACAAACCAAACCGTTTGAAAATCGGTAGAAATTTGAGCAAGTTATGGTTATTTAAATAGTACATGTACTATTAACACAATGTTACGAGTGAGCGAGCTGCCTGTGACAAGATGGCCGCCAAGTGCAGACGTCGACCTCCATTAGCCAGCAGCGTGGATGAGATATCTAGCCTTTATATAGACCATTTCAAAAGATGTAAACAACACTGGCCCAGAAGCACTTCCTGTTTCAGTTTGTAACCGTTTTCTTTATTTCACATGTAATGAAAACATCTTAAAGATGTTTGTTTAAATTTTTTTATTCAGTTTTAAATGTTCTGTTGGTTGTATTTTATCCCAGTGTTAAAAAACTGAAACAGGAAGTGCTTCTGGACCAGTGTTGTTTACATCTTGTGAAATGGTCTATAGATATCTACAGAGCCCGTCTAACGGAGAGCCTCGGCACTTCCTATTAGCCCCATTGTGCATCACCTTGGTTGCAGTTCCATTAGAATTCCACTGGAGGTGATCGCGGGCGAGAGCAGAATGAATGGGAGTCTATGAGGCTAAACGGCTAAATGTGTCTCTTTCACCTGCTTGTCGTTAAATGAACATAGATTTTATTGTTGATTCTGCAAGTACAATATAGATTATAGGCCAAAAGTCGAATGAACGAATACTTATTTTGATTTCTTACAGGTTAGGCCGTTGTTGGCCGCAACACGCTAGCATTCTGCTATTGTGTGACATCATCACATTTTCATCACATCATCACATCATCACATCACAACAGATAAGTGAACTTAAAAATGCAATTTTCAGCTGAGTGTATTTTCTTAGCCCTCCCCTTTGAATGCAACTTTCAAATTACTTGACAAAAAAATTACATCCTGAGAAAAGTGGATTTCTGGGGGTGAAACCCCATTGACTCCCATTCATTCTGCACTCGACCGCGAGCGCCCCCGCATGGACAGAGACGCGTTACTGCAGCCGGTCCAGATCCCGGAAGTAACCAGCCAGTGCCAGTTCTCTTCAATTAGACATTCTCTGATATCTATGGGTTCCGGTGGCACGACATGGCCGCCCGTGTTGACGAGCGCCAGCTGCGGACACTGATCAGGCCGTTATCAGTGAGCAAATGCAGGAAGAGGATATAAAGAGAAGTTTGAAGACACAGGAGAGGGTTGACTGGTGGTGTTTTGGTCCTCTGTGTTTGGGTCTCACGTTGGGTTCCCCATGGCGTCTTTAGGCGCTTTTCCACTGCATAGTACGGTACGGTTCGGTTCGGTACTGCTCACTTGTGGTGCTTTTCCACTGCATGGTACGGTACAGTACGGTTCGCTTCAGGACGCTTTAAATGGTACCTGGTCTGTTGAGGTTCCAAGCGTACCGTACCGGTACTAAAATGTGACGTGAAACACTGCAGATCACTGATTGGTCAGACAGAATCGTCACTACCAGCGTCACTACTAGCGTCATTGGATTTGCAACACGAGACACGAGACACTTTTTAGCAGTATTTTTGTTTTGCTGCCATCAGCCTCATTTTAAACACATTTTTCCGTCTAGCAGTTAAAAACAACCACATACCGAGAATCAGGAACACCATCCCCTCGATAGTCTCCATTGTTCCTGTGTTGTGGGTTTGAAAATGTGGCGCTTTTAAGATGATGTCATGGCAGTAGAGGCGCGCGCAAATAACGATCAGTCCCACACACTTTAAAGGGGTACTACTGCAGTGGAAACGCAAAGGGAACCGAACTGTTCCACGCCGAGTCAAAGCGTACTGCGCCGAACCGTACCGTACTATGCAGTGGAAATGCGCCATTTGTCAGCAGACAGCAGAAAGCAGCAACTGAAGTGAATACAAGTTTGGGAATGTCTATACATTGAAGAGGGGTGAGTGCCAGCCTGAGACATGGAACAGAGAGAACAGAGTGATTAAGGGCAACCCAACAATAAAATCACATACCGTTCATTTGAAAAACACAGTTAATAGAATCCAGTTATTTTGCTAGATTAATCTAACTTTAAAGGGAGGAAGTAACCATTAGCGCATTGGTTATTGCCTTGAATTATATGCATGGCACACTTTTAGTTATGACTTGTTAAACTATACTTTGTGACGAAATGAGAGTTTTTAAAAGTAAAAGAGAGATACTTATTTAGTAACACAATACTTATCTCTTAAATAATTTCGAACAGCTCTCATATTAACTACTATCCAAACTGTTAGACCTAAAATATCTTTTGTAGCCCTATGTCACTCTTAAAATGTCAGAGAAAAGGACAGAATCAGAGATTATTTAGAAAATAGAAAATTGTACTTTGCATATTATAGGCTACTGTAAAAACACATTAAGTTGATCATTATGTAAATTATTTTCATTTCATGAATATAGTGACCAACATGATCATTTACACAGAATCTTGTTCAAAAAGCCTAATACACAATGAAATCAATTCACCAAGTTAATAACATTAAAGATTTGTTTTAAAGGAGTGTCTTTTATCTCACCTACTAAACTTAAAAAAAGGGGGGGGGGGGCACTGGGCGCATGCGCAGAGGTAAAAACGATATAAATAATGTTGGTTTTCTCACACAAACTGCTCGTTTCATGTCTTAGGCCATCAATGTGTACTTACATTTACGACGCATTCAATCATGTTTAATTTGGACTTCTCTGTGCATGCTCTTTGAGGTGGACCGAGGGGAGGACCCCCTTAACCTCCAGTGTATGACTGATAGACAACAACGGTTTGACCGAAAAATATCAAAATTGAAAATACTGTGGAAACAAAGACACCTACATCTCGGATGCCCTTGAGGTAAGATAAAACATATCAAAAATTAATTTCAAAGTGAACTATCCCTTTAATGGTCGGGGCAGGCAGAGAGTCAACAAAGTACAGGCAACAGTCCAGGGTCGAGGGAACCAGAGAATTATCAAAAAGCCAGGAAACAGTCCAAGGTCGAAGTAGACAGTCTAGTAGACAGTCCAAGATCTAAACCAGAGAAACAGAACACGTAGATAATTGCTCAGAATGTTAATACTTTGCATGGAGTGATAGCAAAAGCGTGATTATATGCATGTGGAAATGAAGTGCAGGTAGGAGTGTTATCGGTGAAGAGCAGGTGTGTGTGATTAGTCCAGGAGAGCTGCATTATGGGAACTATAATTTGCATGGCAACAGTCAATACTCTGGAGACGGATCCCTCCGTGGGTGCGGAGGGAGTGAAGCAGGAAACTCCTGCGTAACAATAAGTGCTTTTGAAGGAAGGGATCTTACATTTAGAGACTCAAGCTTTTTCATTTGTCTAATAAAACTTCTATTGTGAAAGTATTGTGTAAAATGCTATACAAATAAATGTGACTTGACTTGAAATTAGAACTTGAATTAACACTACTTGAGTATCTGTAGCATCTGTCGAGGAGTGTATGGAGATGTCTGTGTGTTTGGAGATCTGGGTGTTTATATATATATATGAATATGGACACAGTTCATGAAAATACTGTTGTTCTGTCAGAGTGTAAGAGATTTGTTTTTAATGAAAACAAAATATACAACTTTGTGTAAAAAAAATTCAAACGGATTATAGATTCATAGATGTTTTTATTGGGCTTTTTGTTTGTGCATTGAAATCATCAGGAAGAGTTACATTTTAAGCACTTGTTAATTTCGGAAGCACATGAGATTCTTCATTTTTTTATGATAGATAGTTTGTAGGTTAGTAAGAGCACAAAGTACAATCTAAATCACAATTGGTATTTCACAATCATAAACCAATTATCAACAATCTTTGCAACAGTAATCCCAGTTGTTTTCGTAATCCGTGTAGCACCACAGGTAATGTTTACCATGGTAGCCGCACATGTGATTAGAACGGCAGGTTTTGTCCTTCACAGCAGAGAAGCAGTCATCAGAGGTACAGCATTCTGCATAATTGCCTTCATCATCCGTGAAGCACCAATTATGTCCTGAACTATATTTGGCACAAGCATGGTTGCTGCGGCAGTACTTCCCGTTTTTAGCTTTACTGCTCCACAGTGGAGGACTGCAGTAACCCCAGCCGCCAGCGACCTTGTAACACCAGTAGTAGTCCTTGCCATATGTGCCGCATGGGTGATCATCCTTGCATCTCTCTCCTTCAGCCGTGATGAGCGAGTACCGTGGTGAGCACCTTATCAGCGTCTGGGCTGAGTAACACCAGTAACCCTTGGGTTTCTCCCTGTAGAGGCAGGGGGAGGAGCAGCCGGGCTTCTGTTCATCTCCTGCGTTGCAATGATAGCTGTAAACAGAGTCACTGAAGCTTGAGCAAGGCGATCCATCAGCTGTAGTCTTCTGATTCTCTGGGACCAACAGGCATTGAACAGCATCGGACCTCTCGGATACATCCATTTTTCTTCTCAATGATGATTGAACATGAGTTATAAGACAAGCACTTCTAGCAAAAATCTTCAGATCCTCAGCCATAGAATAATACTCGTGCATGCTGTTAAAGCCTAATTCTGCGGTCACCTTCCTCAACTTGACATTGATATTAGATGATACGCTGTCAGTGCTGGTGGTCCTTTTTAGCGCACCGAGCGTGTTCTGCACATCTGAGGGCATCTGGACTCCTTGGTTCGCTCGTATACCAATTACTTTCTTAAACTCTTCCTGAACCATGCTCAATTTATTATTGTCACCAAAACAATCATCACCAAAAATCTGGACTGTTCCTGAGAAGCCACGATAGAGTTGCCTAAGCTGAGTGTTCAAGTTCGAGACACTCATCAGGCTTATGCTAGGATCTGCTGGCTGGTTTTTGCCAATGTAGCCGAAGGAGAAAGAATTGCTGTCAACAGTGTTGTGTTTATAACAGACAGCCGTCCAGATGTGAGAGGGCACCGTCACCCTTTCAGGGTCGTTAGAGATTTCCCTTTGTGGTATTCGTGTATCCGCATCAGGTACTGTACCTGTGACAATGTAGGCTGTTGCCCTAAAACAATCACTGGCAAGTTTTCTCATTAACAAACTCCTCAGAGTGCTCTCCCAACTCCTCCAGTGGATACGGTTGAAACACGCGTCCATAGGGGCTGCATTGGTCAGTGTAAATGTTGCCGTACGGCCTTCACCGCATTGGAAGCTGTTGGGGTTCAGGTGTCCACGATCATATCCGGTGTCACTGTAGTCGCTGCTCACGGCTTGATTTCCTTTTAAATTGTTTTGAACATTTTGATTCTCGCGGACCATATATTGAGTCCCAGATTGAGGTTGGGAAATCTACAGAAACAATGACTGTGTGAGAACTTTCAGTAAAATACCATCTATCTAACATACTTTATATATTGTTTGAAATGACAAAACAGAATGGAGACCAATAATTAATCTAACTGAACAACAGAACTGTGTAATTTCTTCTGAAATGCAGAGCTTCAATTGCTGATGAAATTCTTTTGTTAGACAGTGAAGCACATATATTTACCTGTGGCTCTAAATGCCAGGTGTTTGAGCTTCCACTGTCGGTCGCACATTGAGGGTCAAATCTGTAGGCGCTGTAGAGAGGAATCCTGTAAGGAACCGTGTACAGCGTAGCGTAAAAAGGGCCACTGCTTCCCGTATACTGACAGATTCTCTTGGCATTCTGATCCATTCCGCCTGGTTCTGCTTCTTTGTAAAAAAACTCTTTACAGTCCTCAAAGCTCGTGACCACTTTTGCCTGAGCACTGAATGCTCTCAGCACAATACAGGTGAGCAGACCCAGAGCAAACATGGTGTGACGCTGGTCTCGTGTTATAGAGCAGAGACACCAGAAGCACAGCTGCTTTAAGGACACAGTCAGAGGTGCTGTTGTGGGTGTTACTGAAATAAGTGAAACGCAAGAAATGAGGAATATGATGGGACCCTCTCTTCATCATGCTTATGGGACTAATTTGACCTCTGTCACATTGAATGTAACTTAAAATGTAAAATAAAAAAGAGCATTTATTCCGCTTTTGCTCAGTAGTATTAATGCAATGTCTGCAATTTTCACTTCTGTTTTCTAAGACCTGCTGTTTCACTTCTGCGTCTGGTGAAAAGCCAAAGCTGTAAGCCCTGAATTGCTTACATTAGAGAAATCATACTCTGTTCTCAAATGTGTGTTTCTTGGTGACACCAAGAACTTAATGATTTGGGATTACTTGTGAATAAATTTGCTGCTAGAGAATACTTTGCCTGCATCCGAAACCGCATTCTTCCCTACTACATAGTAGGCGAACAAATAGTCAGGGTCCTTAGTATTCATAAAACAGTAGGCGAGAATTACTGTACCTGGGTGGTGTACTATTTCCTGTGAGATTCAGATGTGCGTAATGTTGCGTCAGAATATGCCTAGATATCACATGTGATGTATCTTGTGAATCTATTGTTTTTGTACAATTTGAAATGTCTGTGTGATTGGTCTTAATTTCATTGCAGTCATTGATATTATGAAAAAGATTGAGGTGGGTGGTGTTTCTTCAAGATATCTGATAATTCTCCCCTCTCCCCCAAAACCATGAATTGACCCAAAACAACTGTAAAAGCCTTTTGTTCTAGTCTGGGTATATAAGGGTAAGTGGCAGAGCAGTCTTTGGGAAACTCCTGCAGGCGTTCTATCCACCGTGCCACCAGCGTAGGGAAGCATGATCTGTTCGGATCACAAAATGGAAACCGCAGAGGTGATGCCGAAAATGGCTGACTGGATCCACCATGGCTAAGAGTTCTCGTCGGGTCACACAGTAATTACGCTCTGCCCTTCTGAAGGCCCGACTGTAGTAGGCAAGCACCCTCTCTCCTTTTTCCCCGTCCTTTTATTTATTTTATTTTTTATTTAACCTTTATTTAACCAGGAAGTCCCTTGAGACTGAGTCTCTTTTCCGAGGGAGACCTGGCCAAGACGGCACACCGGATTCAATTTATATACAAAATACAACAGTCCAAAACAAACAAACAATTATCACACAGAAAAGAAAAGAGCAGGTCACATATGGCAGTTACATTTTTGAGTTATATTGCATTTTAACATGGCCTTAAATTCATTTAATGGAACTAGATCATTTAGATGTAACAAATTTTGCAAATTATTCCAGGACCATGGCGCAAAGTAAGAGAAGGCTTTTTTTCCCCATCTCAGTAAAAACCCTTGGAACCTGGTAAGAAAACCATCTGGTGGAACGGAGAGAAAAACTGCTAGAGTTCTTCTTAAGGAGATTACATAAATATGCCGGCAATTTACCCAACATGGCTTTATATAGAAAAATATGCAAATGAAGTTGTCTACGTAGATTTAGTGACGTCCAGCCTACCAGTTCATACAGCGTACAATGATGAGTACGGTAACCAGAGTTAGTTATAAAACGTAGAACACAATGATACACAGAATCTAAAAGGTGCAGAGTACTAGAGGCAGCATGCATGTAGACGACATCACCATAGTCCAAAACACTTAAAAAAGTGGCCTACACCAGTTTTTTCCTAGCTAACAAGTTAAAACAAGCCTTATGCCTAAAGTAAAACCCCAGTCGTAGTTTCAGCTTTTTTACAAGCTTTTTAACATGAACTTTGAAAGAAAGTTTGTTGTCCAGCCAAAAACCTAAATACTTATATGAGGAAACATTTTCAATTAGGTCACCATCTAGTGTGTTAATGGTTATTTTATCTGAGGATTGGGAACGAGCCCTAGAAAACATCATAGATTTAGTTTTCTTAGTATTTAGCCCTAGCTTGAGACCATGTAGTGAGATTTGAAGCTGATTGAAGGCTAACCGAAGGTAATTTATGGCTTGGTTCAGTGAAGGGGCAACTGAATATATCACAGTATCATCTGCATAAAGGTGTAATTTAGCAGTTTGCACACCATGTCCAATATTATTAATGAATATAGAAAATAAAATGGGGGCTAAAATCGAACCTTGAGGAACACCTTTAGTAATTTCTATAAAGTCTGATTTAAGACCGTCTATAGAAACACACTGCGTTCGTTCTGTAAAATAGTTTTTAAACCAACTGACAGCAGTGTTTCCTATTCCAATGTTCCTTAATCTATTTAGCAACAGCTCATGGTCAACCGAATCAAATGCTTTGGACAAATCCACAAATAAGGCAGCACAATGTTGCTTTTTGTCCAAAGCATTTATGATATCATTTAATAGCAACAAAAGTTGCTGTAACAGTGCTGTGTCCAGCTCTAAAACCTGACTGTACATCAGTTAAAATATTGTGTTTTACCAAGTATTCTTTTAGTTGACAATTTACTTGAGCTTCCAAGATTTTTGCCAGAATAGAGAGTTTGGAAATCGGCCTATAATTGTGAAGATCTGAAGGGTCGCCACCCTTTAACAAAGGAAGCACATAGGCTGCTTTCCATAATTTGGGAATTAAATTGGTCTGCAGACTACAATTAAAAAGATCTATTATCGGCTTAGCTATAATTTCAGCTGCAACCTTCAATAAAAAAGGTTCTAGGTTGTCTGGTCCTGTTGTTTTTTTTGGGTCAATAGCTTTAAGAGCACTACAGACATCCTCTTTTAAAATGGGTTTAAAAACAAAAGTTTCCGGTGGTGTTTCAGTGTTGGAATCAGAACGATGATAATTTAGTTTGGACTCGTTAAGAATACATGCAGCTGATACAAAGTGATTGTTGAAATGTCCAATTATGTCAGTTTTGTTTTTGATACACATTTCAACTGAATTTACAAAAATATGTTGTGGGAGACCTGCAGAAGAATTTAAGCCAGACAGAGAATTAATTTGCTTCCAGAATTTGGAGGGGTTATTAAGATTTTCGGACACATTTTTTAGATAGTAATCTGATTTTGCTTTTCTGGTCAAGCTTGTGCATTTATTTCTTAAGGTTCTAAAAGCAGTCCAGTCAGCAGTAGAGTTTGTAACTTGAGCCTTGCCCCATGCAACATTTTTTTTTTCTGATCATAGAGCTCAACTCTTCAGTAAACCATGGGTTATTCCTACCGCTGATCCTAAATTTCTTTACAGGAGCATGCTTATAGCTGAAAAGGCATTGTAAAAATATTCCCAAGCATGTTCCACATCAGGTATCAGACAAACAGTCTCCAAGTTACAGTTGTACAGATCATGAATAAAAGCCTGTTCATTAAAACGTTTAAAACACCTTTTAAAAACATAACGAGATTTATGTTTAGGTAATTTTGTATCTCTTATACAAGCAATCGCACAGTGATCACTGACATCATTGCAAAAAACAGCAGTCGATGTGTATTTATGTGGCATGTTTGTAAAAATGACATCCAACAATGTTGATATGCTATGATCTCTTGGATTTGTACGAGTTGGAGTGTCAATAAGTTGTGTAAGATTCAGAGAATCAGCTAGTTCTTTAATGTTTTCAGAGGCAGGGGAAAGCCAGTCCCAGTTTAAGTCACCCATTAGAATTATTTCGGATTCATTAAAGTTGATTAGTACTTCATAAAGAGAAGAAATAGTTTCTTTTTTGGCGGAGGGTGGCCTGTAACAGCCAACGACAGTAAAGTGTGTGTCCTTGTATAAATTTATTTTCAATGCCAGTAAATCAAATTGTTTGATTTTACTTACTGACAATGTCACTGAGCTTAAGAATTTTGATTTAACATATATAGCAACTCCGCCCCCCTTACCTAAACGATCTGTTCTGAAAACATTATAGCCATCAATAGCAATCATATTGTCTGTTATTGTAGATTTTAACCAGGTTTCTGATAAGACCATGATGTCCATATCTGTTTCATCAACCCACAGTCTTATTATGTCCATTTTTGGAAGGAGACTTCTAACATTAAAATGCATGATTCCAAGTCCGGATCTGTTTTTAAAGTCACATGGGGAATATATATTTTGTCGTGAGTCCGGCCCAGGATTTGGCTGTACATTTCCAGATAACAGCAAAAGTAATAAGACAATGGATTTAGTATTCACTGTGTGTTTTTCATCACAATCACTAGCTGACAAGTGTGATGAGAATCCATATTGCACAGTAGAGTAGTTATTCAAGACGTTCACTATCAGCAAGCATAATGATGGAGTCATTTGTGTTTGATGATTGTAGAGTGTTTGTTGCTGTGCAGGGTGGATAGGCTGATGATAGCTGCGTGCATCCTTAGTTGAAGAGTAGGATATTTGCAATGTACTCACCCGGTTATGTTCGTCAACAAGTGGGGTTGGCCGCAACTTAAATCCATCATTAAATGCTGCGAATAGTAAAAATAACAAAAGATGCATTGTGCCCTCACAAAACATAAAACCTAAGTTGAACAAAGGTTCCGAGGGCTCAACGCAGAGTCCTGTGAGTCTTGTAAAACAATCCTGAGACGCTTCACTTGTCCAAAAATGTTGATCAACACGCAGACTTTTCAGTGATCCGTGAAACTTGTTATGGTTTAATCCATCCAGAGACGCTTCACAGATGCACTGTGTTAAAACAGCATCGATGATCCTTGCAGGAAGAGCATGGTCAAGTTAAAATCCAAGTAGATCCAAGAAGAAAACGGAATAGATTTCAAATTTCCAGAGGGTTTTCAGAAAATCCGATTTTTTAGCAGGCCAGTGGCAGGAACCCTACTCCTTTGTTGGATATTGCAAAAGCCAGGGACACAAAAGACACATAAAAGAGTAGCTCAACTCAACCAAACAAACAAAGGAACCAAACTGGTGGCGGCCATCTTGGGATAAGGCTATCCAGAGAAGGCTATCCAGAGAGGCTCTGTGTCATACACCAGTCTTGGCTGCCCCAGACCCTGGATTGCCATTCATCCTGGACACAGATGCCAGCAATGTAGCTCTGGGTGCGGTCCTGGGAGAGAACCGCACGCAGAGCTACATTGCTGGCATCTGTGTCCAGGATGAATGGCAATCCAGGGTCTGGGGCAGCCAAGACTCCCTGCTGAAAAATCCAGCTAAAACCAGCCTAGGCTGGTTGGCTGGTCTTAGCTGGTTTAAGCTGGAAGTAGCTGGTTTTAGTTGGTCACCCAGCCTGGCTTAGCTGGTCAAGCTGGTCTCCCAGCCTGGTATACCAACTTGACCAGCTAAGACCAGCCTGACCAGCTGAAAAAGTGTTCAAAACCCCTCTAAAACCAGCCTGATAAACCAACTAACCAGGCTGGGAGACCAGCCAAAACCAGCCAACCAGCCTTGGCTGGTTTTAGCTGGATTTTTCAGCAGGGCTGGTGTATGACACAGAGCCTCCTTCAGGCTTTCAAAAGCCTGCTGCTGTTCTTGCCCCCACTGGAACAGCTGTGATTTCTTTGTCAACTCATGGAGGGGAGCAGCAACAGTGGTAAACCCAGGGACGAATTTTCGATAATACGACGGTAGTCCTAGGAAAGCCCGCAACTGCCTAAGGCTGCATGGAACCGGCCAATCGCGAACAGCTGCCGTCTTCTGCTCGTCAGTGGCCACCCCTGGCACGCTCACATTGGGGTGACCACCTGCTAATAAGCCCAAGGGGGGACAAGGGGTATGTTTCTGAGGGACAATGTGGGACACTGTTTGGTGCGGCGGGCAGACTCACTGATAGTGGTTTACCCATTTCTAGCACATACCACCTTACATGGCATATTAATAATGCCCTATCCCCTAAACACGTGTAATTGCTGATATATGCTCATGAATAGGCCAACCAATGTGTATTTTTTTTCTAAATAAAGATTAATATTTTGAACATTCAATGAATTGCAGATGCACTTCCACTTATGATTTACTTTAGCTATTTAATTTAATTTATTTTTCATTACAAGTTATTCACTTTAAATACATAATAATATAAAATTATAGGATTAACAGGAATTATAGTTGCTCAACACCACAGGAACAGTTCGGAAAAAAAAAAAGTCGAAAAAAAGTCTAAACTCACAACTCCAGAGGTTCACGGAACGAGAAGTTGCGCTGTCATGACAACAATGAAAAAGTTGACAACAACCTAGTCAGCAGGTCACGTGGGAGTGGCAACCAGTGTTGGGAAAGTTCACTTTCTACATGAACTAGTTCAAAGTTCAGTTCACACATTTTAAAATGAACTAGTTCAAAGTTTGCACAGAAATACAATACAATTTTATTTGTAAAGCACATTTAAAAAACCAAGGTTTGCCAAAGTGTTGAACACTGACATAATTTCATACAAAATTATAAACACATGACAAAAGCACAAGACACAGTTAAACAAGTGACAAGACAAAACAAAACAAAAGGCAGATTAACTCTCAGTCTGGTTTGAAAGCCAATGAATAAAAGTGAGTTAAGTCGTGATTTAAGTCTCAATGCTGGGGGCTACCCTAACACACATAGGCAAATCATTCCACAGCCTAGGGGCCACGACTGAGAAATGTAAGATTTTTCCCATCCTCACCAACCTAGTTATAAAATCCATGTAAATGATCATACGACGCCTTTGTCGACGGCGGCCGCGGTGCGACACTGGTGGCTTGTGTTGCCAGATTTGGTGTTTTTCGCTACATATTAAGCTCTGTTTACGGTGAGTTTTAGCCAGGTTTTTGCCTGGAAGGCTCTATAGAAATATGGCACCCTGTCCACAAGTTTCCTACGCCCCATGAGGCCTTGCGTCAAAGTGGGCGCGACTTCCGGTACATTTACCCTCCGCAGTAGTTGATTGGGAGTATTATACAGTAATAACATTATTAATAATCAATACTCATCAAGGCATGGTGACAGTTGTGCGAGCTGACAAACAATTAAAATAAAAAAAATACACACTTAGTCATTGTGCTTTGGAGTTTATTCAAAATTATAAATGAATGTGCTACTTGAATACATTAACTGGCACATTTGGTATTCTGTCAACACAGGCTTTGATCCTGAGTTTAGCTGTAACATCAGTAGCGAACAGCCAATCACATGCTGAGAGAGTTTATAGAATATTAAGAATTTAAACAAATGTACACAGGATGATTCGTCGTCTTTTGGGAGGTGATGGAAACTACAGTCGTTGGCAGGATCACTCTGATTTCATTTTCAGCTTATGTTCAAAGCAATCATGTTTAATTTAAGCCATTGAATTAGTTTAGTCCGGTTATACATACAACCGCGAACAGCACGTTGTCCCTGAGCTCCGTAACGACATCTCTCATAAAGATTTGCGACTTTAAAGGGGTCATGAACTGGCTTTTTAAATTTTATTATATTGTTGTCTGAGGTCAACTTATAACATTCGCTTGGTTTTTGCATTCAAAAACATCAAAATGAACAAGTAATAGGCTATTTTGTACCCTGATTGTGAGCCTACCTAAAAAACAGTCGGTTTTTAGGGGCGTGTCGCACTGAAGACTTGGAAGTAAACACCCACTGCTGTGAGTGGAGAACAGTTTTGCATATTATAATGAGTTTAACTCACCCGTCGGTGCACATGGGGAAAAAACGTCCAATGTTGTAAAATGGCAACCGGATTCGCCCATACATGTTCAACCCAGAGTCCGTGTGTTGCACAATATTCCTGTCAGATCCAATATAGACGGCACAGCACCGTTCTTTACTCTTAATCGGTCTGCAAATCCAGTCTTGTTGACAAAACAATCCTCAGTGAAATGAAGCGAACAGACGACGATGTTTTACCCTCATCAGCTGGAACGTCATTAAAATGCAGTCATAAAAATGCAGTCAACGTCATACATCCATGCAGTCCTATTGGAATCCACAGGAAGCTTATGCAGCGACTGTCTTCTTCCACAACGGCACTGCACAATATTCTGTTTTGCTCCTTAGCGATCCAGTTTGTCATCACGAGGTAAGCATGTAGCACTACATGTATGATACTTATGTGTGTAATGCGCGAATCGGTGGGCGGGGCTAAACCTGCCGTGGTGAAGCAGACGTTGATCTTCTTCTGCGGGGGTGGTGTTTTATCCTCCTTGACGTCATAGTTCCCCACTTTTAAAAACGAGTCGTTTTTAGAGGCTGTGTCAATAAAAGCTTTTATTGGACTAACAAGGACGTTTCAGTTCTGAAACTTACAGGATATTCTTATAATATGATGACCTCTTAGATGTCAAAAGCTCAAGGAAAATTTGATTTCTCAGTTCATCACCCCTTTCAATAGTAAAATAATTCTCCGAAAAACAGCTAGCCTCTTCGCTAACTAACACACAAAATACCATTGGAATGCTACTTCCGCCGCCTCACCGGAAGTTTCACCCATTTTATTTTTTACAGGAGCGCCCCTCGGAAACTTGGGGATAGGGCATCTAGTCTCTATATGATATCTATGGGTCAGAGCCATATATTGAGAGAGTTGCGACACGTTTTTGTCACCGCAAGCACTGCGACACGCTTTTGTCGCCTGTGACGTGGTTCATGGAAGCCCCAATAGTTCCAAAAGAGACGCGGGCTGTCATGTTCTTCTATGGACAGGCAACAGCGATTGCATTATTAAACGGTAAATTCTAAATTTAAAATAAAACACACATCCAAGTACTTTTTAAGCTGGTATTGCATTTGGTTAATGTCAGTGTTGCATTTGGAGAGGCAGGGTGACAACTTGGATACGTTTTAGACTATATTTTTGGAGGGAAAAGCCTAGTGTTCATGTTCGCATTGGTAGTTGCACTGGCTTTAGCGGCTCTAACTTAACTTTTCCATGTCATTCATCTGATGATGGACGTCTCATGATATTTATTTTTGCACAACTAGGCTGTATTAGGTTATTGATCCCCGTGATCTTGCTTAAATATTCGGATTCAGCCATTAGCCTATACCTTCGTGATCATGCAAAGAGGTATGCCGTGGTGGCCCGTTCAGGATTACAACCATGACAACACCAACATAAAATATAAATAATTACGCTGTGCATGTACAAATGAATGATTTAAGGGGGAAATAGACTGCTCCCATAACGTAGCAATGACCATATTTACATCAATGTTTGGTAAACTTCATAAAATGAAACCGGAGAGATGGTTATTTTTCTTACTATAGAGATTGAATTTTTTGAATTTGACTTTAGCCTTTTTTTTTTTTTTTTTTTTTTTTTTACAATTTTCATCTTTTTACTTTTCTATTTTGAATGTACTTTATTTTGTATAGTGCTATGGACCATTTTATATGTATGTCCTGAATAAATATATGATGATGAGTTAATGAGTGAATTAACTATGTTCCTAAATACGATCCATAACTGTTGGGATTCAATTCAGTATGGCTAATGTACCCCTTCATCCTACCTTAATCATAGACTTAACCAGGGGTTCTCAAACATTTTGGTGCCAGGGACCCCTTTCAGGGGAAAAAATTTCCAAGGACCCCCCTCATATTTATAACAGTTATTGAGCACAAAGTTAATGTGTGAGTGGCTAATGAAATATTTTTGCACAAAATTAATGGTCTCCACCCAGGGTACTATGCAGGAATTTCTAAATAGCCTACTGAGGTAACGAAAGTGATCTTGCTAGGAATCACTTAGGATCCCTCACTTAGGAATTTTTTATGTTCTTGATCTACACATGTGCCTTTTAAGGTGTTTTAAGGCCCCACAATTGGATAACTATAGATTTAGAAGCATGTCAGTCAGTGGCATACATTTTTTTTTTTTTTGTCAAGATGTCACGAAACACAATCACATATTCCATCAGGAATGGCCTTAAAAGAGAAATGTTTCAATAATTAGGCCTATTCTGCACACAAATAAAGCCCATAAGCCTATAAATACAATGATAATGGCATTATGTTTAATAGGTGCGTGCGTTGTTAATTTGAGCTACTGTAATTAACTAAAAAAAACATACAGTGTTAAATATATGAATCCATAATGTTAATCTCATGGGCACAGTATGTTTCTCTTGACCTGCTTTTTCCTTTGTTAAAGTTGAGCTTGATTAATACTTTGCAAACTGATTGTTTCAGTTTTGTTTGTTTTTAGATTGTTTTTTAAAACTTTTATCTAAAACAGCCGTTTAGTTTATGTTAATTAAGGCCTACATCTTATCTCGCACTTTATGACCGTTGACTGAAACGTCGTGCGGGGAACTTTGAGTTCACTCCGACTCAAACATTTTGACATTGACGAGCTATCGTTGTTAAGGCCAATTTATACTTCTGCGTCGAGGGTACGCCGTAATGTGCGGCATTGGCTACGCACGTAGGCGACGCCGTTATGAGCATTTATACTTCTGCGTTCAGGTCTTGGTTGCTCTGCAGTACTGCTCCGAAACGCTAGTTGGCGGCGGAGAGTTTTAATGTTCCACTGTGTTTAGATTCCTCGCGGCTAGGGTACTACAAGCAATAGCGATTGAAAGAGAGTGAATCATGTTGGAGTTGGAGCTTATTGAGGTGGAAAAACAGTTCACTTTAGTGAAATTACTAAAACTGAAAGGCAGAAATGAGAGAAGACGTCGGAGGAGATGGTACGTGTGGAAATCATAGACAGTGATGGAAATGCGTGAGAAGGTACGTGCGGAAATGCGTAGGAGGAAATGCGATGCTACCAAGCCGACCAATCACCGATCTTGCCGTCCGCGTCGTCGCGACGTGTAGTTACATTTTTGAGGAGGTGCGCGTCAGGCGACGGCGAAGGGTACGCGGAATGGGACGCGTCTGTGCGTATGCTACGCCGTACCTACTGCGCGCACCCTACGCAGAAGTATAAATTGGCCTTTAGTCTGCTGAAGCACCTCAGACGAGAAGGTCAGTTATCATCGCGATGTGCATCCTTACAACCTCAATTGTGGGTACGGCCCTGTCACTATGCACTTTTATTTTGATAATGATCAGACTTCTAATGTCAAATCTACAGTAGCAGTGCTAGAACTTACTATTGTGCGCGCACGCGAGACGCCGGCGCGCGATTACATGGGAATTTTTCCTTAGCAGTGGAAACAGGAATACTCTTATTTATGGTCATAGATAAGACAAGAGTGCATCATCCGAAACGGTAAAGTGTCCATTTTTTTATTTGTGTATAGGCTACATTATAAATGACTACAAAATGTCATGCCTTTTAAAAATACAGAAAAGAACCGGATGCGGGTTCATGCCGTCTCTCTGTCTCCTTTCTGGCGCACGTCCCGCAAAATCAACAGCAGCGAATAGTCTACTTGACGCAAAGACATAGATTATCTATCTATAGCCTAGAAAACTTTAAGTGTCTACTTTGTATTGTTTTATGTTAAATGCTTTATATAAGTTACTTAGGCATAAACAGCATGTTTTCAGATGATAAAGAAAACATGACTCATAGCATGGAAAAAAACGTTAGGTTGTAAATTATTTCGCGGACCCCCTGGCTTTAGCTCACGGACCACCAGGGGTCTACGGACCCTACTTTGAGAACCACTGGTCTAGAGCCTCCATTTTTGCACTCAGGTCTAAGTCTCATGGCCCTCTATCTGAATCCAGAGTTTCAAGAAGACCAGAGAAACTCAAAATTTCAACCCGAATGAAAAACAACAGTGGTACCCCTTTCGTTTTTTTTTTCGGTCGAAATTTTGAGTTTCGATTTCTCAGCTCTGGAAGGGTCTAGAGCCTCCATTTTTGCACTCAGGTCTAAGTCTCATGGCCCTCTATCAGAATCCAGAGTTTCAAGAAGATCAGAGAAACTCAAAATTTCAACCCGAATGAAAAACAACAGTGGTACCCCTTTCGTTTTTTTTTCGGTCTAAATTTTGAGTTTCGATTTCTCAGCTCTGGAAGGGTCTAGAGCCTCCATTTTTGCACTCAGGTCTAAGTCTTGTGGCCCTCTATCAGAATCCAGAGTTTTGGGAAGATTGGAGAAACTCAATTTCTCACCCGAAAAAAAAAAAAACGTAAGGGGTACCACTGTCGTTTTTTTTTTCGGGCCGAATTTTTGAGTTTCGATATCTCAGCTCTGGAAGGGGCTAGAGCCTCCATTTTTGCACTCAGGTCTAAGTCTCATGGCCCTCTATCAGAATCCAGAGTTTTGAGAAGATTGGAGAAACTTAATTTTTCACCCGAAAAAACAAAACGTAAGGGGTACCACTGTCATTTTTTTTTCGGGACGAATTTTTGAGTTTCGATATTTCAGCTCTGGAAGGGGCTAGAGCCTCCATTTTTATACTCAGGTCTAAGTCTCATGGCCCTCTATCAGAATCCAGAGTTTTGAAAAGATTGAAGGAACTTAATTTTTCACCCGAAAAAAAAAAAACGTAAGGGTTACCACTGTCGTTTTTTTTTCGGGCCGAATTTTTGAGTTTCGATATCTCAGCTCTGGAAGGGGCTAGAGCCTCCATTTTTGCACTCAGGTTTAAGTCTCATGGCCCTCTACCAGAATTTGGGAAGATTGGAGAAACTTAATTTTTCGCCCAAAAAAAAAACGTAAGGGGTACCACTGTCGTTTTTTTTTTCGGGCCGAATTTTTGAGTTTCGATATCTCAGCTCTGGAAGGGGCTAGAGCCTCCATTTTTATACTCAGGTCTAAGTCTCATGGCCCTCTATCAGAATCCAGAGTTTTGAGAAGATTGGAGAAACTTAATTTTTCCCCGGAAAAAAACAAAACATAAGGGGTACCACTGTCGATTTTTTTTCTGGCCGAATTTTTGAGTTTCGATATCTCAGCTCTGGAAGGGGTTAGAGCCTCCATTTTTGCACTCAGGACTAAGTCTCATGGCCCTCTATCAGAATCCAGAGTTTTGGGAAGATTGGAGAAACTTAATTTTTCACCCGAAAAAAAAAACGTAAGGGGTACCACTGTCGTTTTTTTTTTCGGGCTGAATTTTTGAGTTTCGATATCTCAGCTCTGGAAGGGGCTAGAGCCTCCATTTTTGCACTCAGGTCTAAGTCTCATGGCCCTCTATCAGAATCCAGAGTTTTGAGAAGATTGGAGAAACTTAATTTTTCACCCGAAAAAAAAAACGTAAGGGGTACCACTGTCGTTTTTTTTTTCGGCCCGAATTTTTGAGTTTCGATATCTCAGCTCTGGAAGGGGCTAGAGCCTCCATTTTTATACTCAGGTCTAAGTCTCATGGCCCTCTATCAGAATCCAGAGTTTTGAGAAGATTGGAGAAACTTAATTTTTCACCCGAAAAAACAAAGCGTAAGGGGTACCACTGTCATTTTTTTTTCGGGCCGAATTTTTGAGTTTCGATATTTCAGCTCTGGAAGGGGCTAGAGCCTCCATTTTTATACTCAGGTCTAAGTCTCATGGCCCTCTATCAGAATCCAGAGTTTTGAAAAGATTGAAGAAACTTAATTTTTCACCCGAAAAAAAAAAACGTAAGGGTTACCACTGTCGTTTTTTTTTCGGGCCGAATTTTTGAGTTTCGATATCTCAGCTCTGGAAGGGGCTAGAGCCTCCATTTTTGCACTCAGGTTTAAGTCTCATGGCCCTCTATCAGAATTTGGGAAGATTGGAGAAACTTAATTTTTCGCCCAAAAAAAAAAAGTAAGGGGTACCACTGTCGTTTTTTTTTCGGGCCGAATTTTTGAGTTTCGATATCTCAGCTCTGGAAGGGGCTAGAGCCTCCATTTTTGCACTCAGGTCTAAGTCTCATGGCCCTCTATCAGAAATTGGGAAGATTGGAGAAACTGAATTTTTCGCCCAAAAAAAAAACGTAAGGGGAACCACTGTCGTTTTTTTTTTTTCGGGCCGAATTTTTGAGTTTCGATATCTCAGCTCTGGAAGGGGCTAGAGCCTCCATTTTTGCACTCAGGTCTAAGTCTCATGGCCCTCTATCAGAATTTGGGAAGATTGGAGAAACTTAATTTTTCGCCCAAAAAAAAAAACGTAAGGGGTACCACTGTCGTTTTTTTTTCGGGCCGAATTTTTGAGTTTCGATATCTCAGCTCTGGAAGGGGCTAGAGCCTCCATTTTTGCACTCAGGTCTAAGTCTCATGGCCCTCTACCAGAATTTGGGAAGATTGGAGAAACTTAATTTTTCGCCCAAAAAAAAAAACGTAAGGGGTACCACTGTCTTTTTTTTTTCGGGCCGAATTTTTGAGTTTCGATATCTCAGCTCTGGAAGGGGCTAGAGCCTCCATTTTTGCACTCAGGTCTAAGTCTCATGGCCCTCTATCAGAATTTGGGAAGATTGGAGAAACTTAATTTTTCGCCCAAAAAAAAAACGTAAGGGGTACCACTGTCGGTTTTTTTTCGGGCCGAATTTTTGAGTTTCGATATCTCAGCTCTGGAAGGGGCTAGAGCCTCCATTTTTGCACTCAGGTCTAAGTCTCATGGCCCTCTGTCAGAATTTGGGAAGATTGGAGAAACTTAATTTTTCGCCCAAAAAAAAAAACGTAAGGGGTACCACTGTCGTTTTTTTTTCGGGCCGAATTTTTGAGTTTCGATATCTCAGCTCTGGAAGGGGCTAGAGCCTCCATTTTTGCACTCAGGTCTAAGTCTCATGGCCCTCTACCAGAATTTGGGAAGATTGGAGAAACTTAATTTTTCGCCCAAAAAAAAAACGTAAGGGGTACCACTGTCGTTTTTTTTTTTCGGGCCGAATTTTTGAGTTTCGATATCTCAGCTCTGGAAGGGGCTAGAGCCTCCATTTTTGCACTCAGGTCTAAGTCTCATGGCCCTCTATCAGAATTTGGGAAGATTGGAGAAACTTAATTTTTCGGCCAAAAAAAAAACGTAAGGGGTACCACTGTCGTTTTTTTTTCGGGCCGAATTTTTGAGTTTCGATATCTCAGCTCTGGAAGGGGCTAGAGCCTCCATTTTTGCACTCAGGTCTTAGTCTTATGGCCCTCTATCAGAATTTGGGAAGATTGAAGAAACTTAATTTTTCGCCCAAAAAAAAAAACGTAAGGGGTACCACTGTCGTTTTTTTTTCGGGCCGAATTTTTGAGTTTCGATATCTCAGCTCTGGAAGGGGCTAGAGCCTCCATTTTTGGACTCAGGTCTAAGTCTCATGGCCCTCTATCAGAATTTGGGAAGATTGAAGAAACTTAATTTTTCGCCCAAAAAAAAAACGTAAGGGGTACCACTGTCGTTTTTTTTTCGGGCCGAATTTTTGAGTTTCGATATCTCAGCTCTGGAAGGGGCTAGAGCCTCCATTTTTGCACTCAGGTCTAAGTCTTATGGCCCTCTATCAGAATTTGGGAAGATTGGAGAAACTTAATTTTTCGCCCAAAAAAAAAAACGTAAGGGGTACCACTGTCGTTTTTTTTTTCGGGCCGAATTTTTGAGTTTCGATATCTCAGCTCTGGAAGGGGCTAGAGCCTCCATTTTTGCACTCAGGTCTAAGTCTCATGGCCCTCTATCAGAATTTGGGGAGATTGGAGAAACTTAATTTTTCGCCCCAAAAAAAAACGTAAGGGGTACCACTGTCGTTTTTTTTTCGGGCCGAATTTTTGAGTTTCGATATCTCAGCTCTGGAAGGGGCTAGAGCCTCCATTTTTGCACTCAGGTCTAAGTCTCATGGCCCTCTACCAGAATTTGGGAAGATTGGAGAAACTTAATTTTTCGCCCAAAAAAAAAACCGTAAGGGGCACCACTGTCGTTTTTTTTTCGGGCCGAATTTTTGAGTTTCGATATCTCAGCTCTGGAAGGGGCTAGAGCCTCCATTTTTGCACTCAGGTCTAAGTCTCATGGCCCTCTATCAGAATTTGGGAAGATTGGAGAAACTTAATTTTTCGCCCAAAAAAAAAAACGTAAGGGGTACCACTGTCGTTTTTTTTTCGGGGCGAATTTTTGAGTTTCGATATCTCAGCTCTGAAAGGGGCTAGAGCCTCCATTTTTGCACTCAGGTCTAAGTCTCATGGCCCTCTATCAGAATTTGGGAAGATTGGAGAAACTTAATTTTTCGCCCAAAAAAAACAAACGTAAGGGGTACCACTGTCGTTTTTTTTTTCGGGCCGAATTTTTGAGTTTCGATATCTCAGCTCTGGAAGGGGCTAGAGCCTCCATTTTTGCACTCAGGTCTAAGTCTCATGGCCCTCTATCAGAATTTGGGAAGATTGGAGAAACTTAATTTTTCGCCCAAAAAAAAAACGTAAGGGGTACCACTGTCGTTTTTTTTTCGGGCCGAATTTTTGAGTTTCGATATCTCAGCTCTGGAAGGGGCTAGAGCCTCCATTTTTGCACTCAGGTCTAAGTCTCATGGCCCTCTACCAGAATTTGGGAAGATTGGAGAAACTTAATTTTTCGCCCCCAAAAAAAAAAACGTAAGGGGTACCACTGTCGTTTTTTTCGGGCCGAATTTTTGAGTTTCGATATCTCAGCTCTGGAAGGGGCTAGAGCCTCCATTTTTGCACTCAGGTCTAAGTCTCATGGCCCTCTATCAGAATTTGGGAAGATTGGAGAAACTTAATTTTTCGCCCAAAAAAAAAACGTAAGGGGTACCACTGTCGTTTTTTTTTCGGGCCGAATTTTTGAGTTTCGATATCTCAGCTCTGGAAGGGGCTAGAGCCTCCATTTTTGCACTCAGGTCTAAGTCTCATGGCCCTCTACCAGAATTTGGGAAGATTGGAGAAACTTAATTTTTCGCCCAAAAAAAAAACGTAAGGGGTACCACTGTCGTTTTTTTTTCGGGCCGAATTTTTGAGTTTCGATATCTCAGCTCTGGAAGGGGCTAGAGCCTCCATTTTTGCACTCAGGTCTAAGTCTTATGGCCCTCTATCAGAATTTGGGAAGATTGGAGAAACTTAATTTTTCGCCCAAAAAAAAAACGTAAGGGGTACCACTGTCGTTTTTTTTTCGGGCCGAATTTTTGAGTTTCGATATCTCAGCTCTGGAAGGGGCTAGAGCCTCCATTTTTGGACTCAGGTCTAAGTCTCATGGCCCTCTATCAGAATTTGGGAAGATTGGAGAAACTTAATTTTTCGCCCAAAAGAAAAACGTAAGGGGTACCACTGTCGTTTTTTTTTCGGGCCGAATTTTTGAGTTTCGCTATCTCAGCTCTGGAAGGGGCTAGAGCCTCCATTTTTGCACTCAGGGCTAAGTCTTATGGCCCTCTATCAGAATTTGGGAAGATTGGATAAACTTAATTTTTCGCCCAAAAAAAAAAAACGTAAGGGGTACCACTGTCGTTTTTTTTTTCGGGCCGAATTTTTGAGTTTCGATATCTCAGCTCTGGAAGGGGCTAGAGCCTCCATTTTTGCACTCAGGTCTAAGTCTCATGGCCCTCTATCAGAATTTGGGAAGATTGGAGAAACTTAATTTTTCGCCCAAAAAAAAAACGTAAGGGGTACCACTGTCGTTTTTTTTTCGGGCCGAATTTTTGAGTTTCGATATCTCAGCTCTGGAAGGGGCTAGAGCCTCCATTTTTGCACTCAGGTCTAAGTCTCATGGCCCTCTACCAGAATTTGGGAAGATTGGAGAAACTTAATTTTTCGCCCAAAAAAAAAAACGTAAGGGGCACCACTGTCGTTTTTTTTTTCGGGCCGAATTTTTGAGTTTCGATATCTCAGCTCTGGAAGGGGCTAGAGCCTCCATTTTTGCACTCAGGTCTAAGTCTCATGGCCCTCTATCAGAATTTGGGAAGATTGGAGAAACTTAATTTTTCGCCCAAAAAAAAAACGTAATGGGTACCACTGTCGTTTTTTTTTCGGGGCGAATTTTTGAGTTTCGATATCTCAGCTCTGAAAGGGGCTAGAGCCTCCATTTTTGCACTCAGGTCTAAGTCTCATGGCCCTCTATCAGAATTTGGGAAGATTGGAGAAACTTAATTTTTCGCCCAAAAAAAAAAACGTAAGGGGTACCACTGTCGTTTTTTTTTTCGGGCCGAATTTTTGAGTTTCGATATCTCAGCTCTGGAAGGGGCTAGAGCCTCCATTTTTGCACTCAGGTCTAAGTCTCATGGTCCTCTATCAGAATTTGGGAAGATTGGAGAAACTTAATTTTTCGCCAAAAAAAAAAACGTAAGGGGTACCACTGTCGTTTTTTTTTCGGGCCGAATTTTTGAGTTTCGATATCTCAGCTCTGGAAGGGGCTAGAGCCTCCATTTTTGCACTCAGGTCTAAGTCTCATGGCCCTCTATCAGAATTTGGGAAGATTGGAGAAACTTAATTTTTCGCCCAAAAAAAAAAACGTAAGGGGTACCACTGTCGTTTTTTTTTTCGGGCCGAATTTTTGAATTTCGATATCTCAGCTCTGGAAGGGGCTAGAGCCTCCATTTTTGCACTCAGGTCTAAGTCTCATGGCCCTCTATCAGAATTTGGGAAGATTGGAGAAACTTAATTTTTCGCCCCCCAAAAAAAAAACGTAAGGGGTACCACTGTCGTTTTTTTTTCGGGCCGAATTTTTGAGTTTCGATATCTCAGCTCTGGAAGGGGCTAGAGCCTCCATTTTTGCACTCAGGTCTAAGTCTCATGGCCCTCTATCAGAATTTGGGAAGATTGGAGAAACTTAATGTTTCACCCAAAAAAAAAACGTAAGGGGTACCACTGTCGTTTTTTTTTCGGGGCGAATTTTTGAGTTTCGATATCTCAGCTCTGGAAGGGGCTAGAGCCTCCATTTTTGCACTCAGGTCTAAGTCTCATGGCCCTCTATCAGAATTTGGGAAGATTGGAGAAACTTAATTTTTTGCCCCCCCCAAAAAAACGTAAGGGGTACCACTGTCGTTTTTTTTTCGGGCCGATTTTTTGAGTTTCGATATCTCAGCTCTGGAAGGGGCTAGAGCCTCCATTTTTGCACTCAGGTCTAAGTCTCATGGCCCTCTATCAGAATTTGGGAAGATTGGAGAAACTTAATTTTTCGCCCAAAAAAAAAACGTAAGGGGTACCACTGTCGTTTTTTTTTTCGGGCCGAATTTTTGAGTTTCGATATCTCAGCTCTGGAAGGGGCTAGAGCCTCCATTTTTGCACTCAGGTCTAAGTCTCATGGCCCTCTATCAGAATTTGGGAAGATTGGAGAAACTTAATTTTTCGCCCAAAAAAAAAAACGTAAGGGGTACCACTGTCGTTTTTTTTTTTCGGGCCGAATTTTTGAGTTTCGATATCTCAGCTCTGGAAGGGGCTAGAGCCTCCATTTTTGCACTCAGGTCTAAGTCTCATGGCCCTCTATCAGAATTTGGGAAGATTGGAGAAACTTAATTTTTCGCCCAAAAAAAAACCGTAAGGGGTACCACTGTCGTTTTTTTTTTTCGGGCCGAATTTTTGAGTTTCGATATCTCAGCTCTGGAAGGGGCTAGAGCCTCCATTTTTGCACTCAGGTCTAAGTCTCATGGCCCTCTACCAGAATTTGGGAAGATTGGAGAAACTTAATTTTTCGCCCAAAAAAAAAAACGTAAGGGGTACCACTGTCGTTTTTTTTTCGGGCCGAATTTTTGAGTTTCGATATCTCAGCTCTGGAAGGGGCTAGAGCCTCCATTTTTGCACTCAGGTCTAAGTCTCATGGCCCTCTATCAGAATTTGGGAAGATTGGAGAAACTTAATTTTTCGCCCCAAAAAAAAACGTAAGGGGTACCACTGTCGTTTTTTTTTCGGGCCGAATTTTTGAGTTTCGATATCTCAGCTCTGGAAGGGGCTAGAGCCTCCATTTTTGCACTCAGGTCTAAGTCTCGTGGCCCTCTATCAGAATTTGGGAAGATTGGAGAAACTTAATTTTTCGCCCAAAAAAAAACGTAAGGGGTACCACTGTCGTTTTTTTTTCGGGCCGAATTTTTGAGTTTCGATATCTCAGCTCTGGAAGGGGCTAGAGCCTCCATTTTTGCACTCAGGTCTAAGTCTCATGGCCCTCTATCAGAATTTGGGAAGATTGGAGAAACTTAATTTTTCGCCCCCCCAAAAAAAACGTAAGGGGTACCACTGTCGTTTTTTTTTCGGGCCGAATTTTTGAGTTTCGATATCTCAGCTCTGGAAGGGGCTAGAGCCTCCATTTTTGCACTCAGGTCTAAGTCTCATGGCCCTCTATCAGAATTTGGGAAGATTTGAGAAACTTAATTTTTCGCCCAAAAAAAAAAACGTAAGGGGTACCACTGTCGTTTTTTTTTTCGGGCCGAATTTTTGAGTTTCGATATCTCAGCTCTGGAAGGGGCTAGAGCCTCCATTTTTGCACTCAGGTCTAAGTCTCATGGCCCTCTATCAGAATTTGGGAAGATTGGAGAAACTGAATTTTTCGCCCAAAATAAAAAACGTAAGGGGTACCACTGTCGTTTTTTTTTTTCGGGCCGAATTTTTGAGTTTCGATATCTCAGCTCTGGAAGGGGCTAGAGCCTCCATTTTTGCACTCAGGTCTAAGTCTCATGGCCCTCTATCAGAATTCGGGAAGATTGGAGAAACTTAATTTTTCGCCCAAAAAAAAAAAACGTAAGGGGTACCACTGTCGTTTTTTTTTTCGGGCCGAATTTTTGAGTTTCGATATCTCAGCTCTGGAAGGGGCTAGAGCCTCCATTTTTGCACTCAGGTCTAAGTCTCATGGCCCTCTACCAGAATTTGGGAAGATTGGAGAAACTTAATTTTTCGCCCAAAAAAAAAAAACGTAAGGGGTACCACTGTCGTTTTTTTTTCGGGCCGAATTTTTGAGTTTCGATATCTCAGCTCTGGAAGGGGCTAGAGCCTCCATTTTTGCACTCAGGTCTAAGTCTCATGGCCCTCTACCAGAATTTGGGAAGATTGGAGAAACTAAATTTTTCGCCCAAAAAAAAAAACGTAAGGGGTACCACTGTCGTTTTTTTTTCGGGCCGAATTTTTGAGTTTCGATATCTCAGCTCTGGAAGGGGCTAGAGCCTCCATTTTTGCACTCAGGTCTAAGTCTCATGGCCCTCTATCAGAATTTGGGAAGATTGGAGAAACTTAATTTTTCGCCCAAAAAAAAAACGTAAGGGGTACCACTGTCGTTTTTTTTTCGGGCCGAATTTTTGAGTTTCGATATCTCAGCTCTGGAAGGGGCTAGAGCCTCCATTTTTGCACTCAGGTCTAAGTCTCATGGCCCTCTATCAGAATTTGGGAAGATTGGAGAAACTTAATTTTTCGCCCCCCCAAAAAAAACGTAAGGGGTACCACTGTCGTTTTTTTTTCGGGCCGAATTTTTGAGTTTCGATATCTCAGCTCTGGAAGGGGCTAGAGCCTCCATTTTTGCACTCAGGTCTAAGTCTCATGGCCCTCTATCAGAATTTGGGAAGATTGGAGAAACTTAATTTTTCGCCCAAAAAAAAAACGTAAGGGGTACCACTGTCGTTTTTTTTTTTCTTGCCGAATTTTTGAGTTTCGATATCTCAGCTCTGGAAGGGGCCAGAGCCTCCATTTTTGCACTCAGGTCTAAGTCTCATGGCCCTCTACCAGAATTTGGGAAGATTGGAGAAACTTAATTTTTCGCCCAAAAAAAAAACGTAAGGGGTACCACTGTCGTTTTTTTTTTGGGCCGAATTTTTGAGTTTCGATATCTCAGCTCTGGAAGGGGCTAGAGCCTCCATTTTTGCACTCAGGTCTAAGTCTCATGGCCCTCTATCAGAATTTGGGAAGATTGGAGAAACTTAATTTTTCGCCCAAAAAAAAAACGTAAGGGGTACCACTGTCGTTTTTTTTTCGGGCCGAATTTTTGAGTTTCGATATCTCAGCTCTGGAAGGGGCTAGAGCCTCCATTTTTGGACTCAGGTCTAAGTCTCATGGCCCTCTATCAGAATTTGGGAAGATTGGAGAAACTTAATTTTTCGCCCAAAAAAAAAACGTAAGGGGTACCACTGTCGTTTTTTTTTCGGGCCGAATTTTTGAGTTTCGATATCTCAGCTCTGGAAGGGGCTAGAGCCTCCATTTTTGCACTCAGGTCTAAGTCTTATGGCCCTCTATCAGAATTTGGGAAGATTGGAGAAACTTAATTTTTCGCCCAAAAAAAAAAACGTAAGGGGTACCACTGTCGTTTTTTTTTTCGGGCCGAATTTTTGAGTTTCGATATCTCAGCTCTGGAAGGGGCTAGAGCTTCCATTTTTGCACTCAGGTCTAAGTCTCATGGCCCTCTATCAGAATTTGGGAAGATTGGAGAAACTTAATTTTTCGCCCAAAAAAAAACGTAAGGGGTACCACTGTCGTTTTTTTTTTCGGGCCGAATTTTTGAGTTTCGATATCTCAGCTCTGGAAGGGGCTAGAGCCTCCATTTTTGCACTCAGGTCTAAGTCTCATGGCCCTCTACCAGAATTTGGGAAGATTGGAGAAACTTAATTTTTCGCCCAAAAAAAAAAATGTAAGGGGTACCACTGTCGTTTTTTTTTCGGGCCGAATTTTTGAGTTTCGATATCTCAGCTCTGGAAGGGGCTAGAGCCTCCATTTTTGCACTCAGGTCTAAGTCTCATGGCCCTCTATCAGAATTTGGGAAGATTGGAGAAACTTAATTTTTCGCCCAAAAAAAAAACGTAAGGGGTACCACTGTCGTTTTTTTTTCGGGGCGAATTTTTGAGTTTCGATATCTCAGCTCTGGAAGGGGCTAGAGCCTCCATTTTTGCACTCAGGTCTAAGTCTTATGGCCCTCTATCAGAATTTGGGAAGATTGGAGAAACTTAATTTTTCGCCCAAAAAAAAAACGTAAGGGGTACCACTGTCGTTTTTTTTTTCGGGCCGAATTTTTGAGTTTCGATATCTCAGCTCTGGAAGTGGCTAGAGCCACCATTTTTGCACTCAGGTCTAAGTCTCATGGCCCTCTATCAGAATTTGGGAAGATTGGAGAAACTTAATTTTTCGCCCAAAAAAAAAACGTAAGGGGTACCACTGTCGTTTTTTTTTCGGGCCGAATTTTTGAGTTTCGATATCTCAGCTCTGGAAGGGGCTAGAGCCTCCATTTTTGCACTCAGGTCTAAGTCTCATGGCCCTCTACCAGAATTTGGGAAGATTGGAGAAACTTAATTTTTCGCCCAAAAGAAAAACGTAAGGGGTACCACTGTCGTTTTTTTTTCGGGCCGAATTTTTGAGTTTCGATATCTCAGCTCTGGAAGGGGCTAGAGCCTCCATTTTTGCACTCAGGTCTAAGTCTCATGGCCCTCTATCAGAATTTGGGAAGATTGGAGAAACTTAATTTTTCGCCCAAAAAAAAAAACGTAAGGGGTACCACTGTCGTTTTTTTTTCGGGCCGAATTTTTGAGTTTCGATATCTCAGCTCTGGAAGGGGCTAGAGCCTCCATTTTTGCACTCAGGTCTAAGTCTTATGGCCCTCTATCAGAATTTGGGAAGATTGGAGAAACTTAATTTTTCGCCCAAAAAAAAAACGTAAGGGGTACCACTGTCGTTTTTTTTTTCGGGCCGAATTTTTGAGTTTCGATATCTCAGCTCTGGAAGTGGCTAGAGCCACCATTTTTGCACTCAGGTCTAAGTCTCATGGCCCTCTATCAGAATTTGGGAAGATTGGAGAAACTTAATTTTTCGCCCAAAAAAAAAACGTAAGGGGTACCACTGTCGTTTTTTTTTCGGGCCGAATTTTTGAGTTTCGATATCTCAGCTCTGGAAGGGGCTAGAGCCTCCATTTTTGCACTCAGGTCTAAGTCTCATGGCCCTCTACCAGAATTTGGGAAGATTGGAGAAACTTAATTTTTCGCCCAAAAGAAAAACGTAAGGGGTACCACTGTCGTTTTTTTTTCGGGCCGAATTTTTGAGTTTCGATATCTCAGCTCTGGAAGGGGCTAGAGCCTCCATTTTTGCACTCAGGTCTAAGTCTCATGGCCCTCTATCAGAATTTGGGAAGATTGGAGAAACTTAATTTTTCGCCCAAAAAAAAAACGTAAGGGGTACCACTGTCGTTTTTTTTTTTCGGGCCGAATTTTTGAGTTTCGATATCTCAGCTCTGGAAGGGGCTAGAGCCTCCATTTTTGCACTCAGGTCTAAGTCTCATGGCCCTCTATCAGAATTTGGGAAGATTGGAGAAACTTAATTTTTCGCCCAAAAAAAAAAACGTAAGGGGTACCACTGTCGTTTTTTTTTCGGGCCGAATTTTTGAGTTTCGATATCTCAGCTCTGGAAGGGGCTAGAGCCTCCATTTTTGCACTCAGGTCTAAGTCTCATGGCCCTCTACCAGAATTTGGGAAGATTGGAGAAACTTAATTTTTCGCCCAAAAAAAAAAACGTAAGGGGTACCACTGTCGTTTTTTTTTCGGGCCGAATTTTTGAGTTTCGATATCTCAGCTCTGGAAGGGGCTAGAGCCTCCATTTTTGCACTCAGGTCTAAGTCTCATGGCCCTCTATCAGAATTTGGGAAGATTGGAGAAACTTAATTTTTCGCCTAAAAAAAAAACGTAAGGGGTACCACTGTCGTTTTTTTTTCGGGCCGAATTTTTGAGTTTCGATATCTCAGCTCTGGAAGGGGCTAGAGCCTCCATTTTTGCACTCAGGTCTAAGTCTCATGGCCCTCTATCAGAATTTGGGAAGATTGGAGAAACTTAATTTTTCGCCCCCCCAAAAAAAACGTAAGGGGTACCACTGTCGTTTTTTTTTCGGGCCGAATTTTTGAGTTTCGATATCTCAGCTCTGGAAGGGGCTAGAGCCTCCATTTTTGCACTCAGGTCTAAGTCTCATGGCCCTCTATCAGAATTTGGGAAGATTGGAGAAACTTAATTTTTCGCCCAAAAAAAAAACGTAAGGGGTACCACTGTCGTTTTTTTTTTTCGGGCCGAATTTTTGAGTTTCGATATCTCAGCTCTGGAAGGGGCCAGAGCCTCCATTTTTGCACTCAGGTCTAAGTCTCATGGCCCTCTACCAGAATTTGGGAAGATTGGAGAAACTTAATTTTTCGCCCAAAAAAAAAACGTAAGGGGTACCACTGTCGTTTTTTTTTCGGGCCGAATTTTTGAGTTTCGATATCTCAGCTCTGGAAGGGGCTAGAGCCTCCATTTTTGCACTCAGGTCTAAGTCTCATGGCCCTCTATCAGAATTTGGGAAGATTGGAGAAACTTAATTTTTCGCCCAAAAAAAAAACGTAAGGGGTACCACTGTCGTTTTTTTTTCGGGCCGAATTTTTGAGTTTCGATATCTCAGCTCTGGAAGGGGCTAGAGCCTCCATTTTTGGACTCAGGTCTAAGTCTCATGGCCCTCTATCAGAATTTGGGAAGATTGGAGAAACTTAATTTTTCGCCCAAAAAAAAACGTAAGGGGTACCACTGTCGTTTTTTTTTCGGGCCGAATTTTTGAGTTTCGATATCTCAGCTCTGGAAGGGGCTAGAGCCTCCATTTTTGCACTCAGGTCTAAGTCTTATGGCCCTCTATCAGAATTTGGGAAGATTGGAGAAACTTAATTTTTCGCCCAAAAAAAAAAAACGTAAGGGGTACCACTGTCGTTTTTTTTTTCGGGCCGAATTTTTGAGTTTCGATATCTCAGCTCTGGAAGGGGCTAGAGCCTCCATTTTTGCACTCAGGTCTAAGTCTCATGGCCCTCTATCAGAATTTGGGAAGATTGGAGAAACTTAATTTTTCGCCCAAAAAAAAACGTAAGGGGTACCACTGTCGTTTTTTTTTTTCGGGCCGAATTTTTGAGTTTCGATATCTCAGCTCTGGAAGGGGCTAGAGCCTCCATTTTTGCACTCAGGTCTAAGTCTCATGGCCCTCTACCAGAATTTGGGAAGATTGGAGAAACTTAATTTTTCGCCCAAAAAAAAAAACGTAAGGGGTACCACTGTCGTTTTTTTTTCGGGCCGAATTTTTGAGTTTCGATATCTCAGCTCTGGAAGGGGCTAGAGCCTCCATTTTTGCACTCAGGTCTAAGTCTCATGGCCCTCTATCAGAATTTGGGAAGATTGGAGAAACTTAATTTTTCGCCCAAAAAAAAACGTAAGGGGTACCACTGTCGTTTTTTTTTCGGGGCGAATTTTTGAGTTTCGATATCTCAGCTCTGAAAGGGGCTAGAGCCTCCATTTTTGCACTCAGGTCTAAGTCTCATGGCCCTCTATCAGAATTTGGGAAGATTGGAGAAACTTAATTTTTCACCCAAAAAAAAAAACGTAAGGGGTACCACTGTCGTTTTTTTTTCGGGCCGAATTTTTGAGTTTCGATATCTCAGCTCTGGAAGGGGCTAGAGCCTCCATTTTTGCACTCAGGTCTAAGTCTTATGGCCCTCTATCAGAATTTGGGAAGATTGGAGAAACTTAATTTTTCGCCCAAAAAAAAAACGTAAGGGGTACCACTGTCGTTTTTTTTTTCGGGCCGAATTTTTGAGTTTCGATATCTCAGCTCTGGAAGCGGCTAGAGCCACCATTTTTGCACTCAGGTCTAAGTCTCATGGCCCTCTATCAGAATTTGGGAAGATTGGAGAAACTTAATTTTTCGCCCAAAAAAAAACCGTAAGGGGTACCACTGTCGTTTTTTTTTCGGGCCGAATTTTTGAGTTTCGATATCTCAGCTCTGGAAGGGGCTAGAGCCTCCATTTTTGCACTCAGGTCTAAGTCTCATGGCCCTCTACCAGAATTTGGGAAGATTGGAGAAACTTAATTTTTCGCCCAAAAGAAAAACGTAAGGGGTACCACTGTCGTTTTTTTTTCGGGCCGAATTTTTGAGTTTCGACATCTCAGCTCTGGAAGGGGCTAGAGCCTCCATTTTTGCACTCAGGTCTAAGTCTCATGGCCCTCTATCAGAATTTGGGAAGATTGGAGAAACTTAATTTTTCGCCCAAAAAAAAAACGTAAGGGGTACCACTGTCGTTTTTTTTTTTCGGGCCGAATTTTTGAGTTTCGATATCTCAGCTCTGGAAGGGGCTAGAGCCTCCATTTTTGCACTCAGGTCTAAGTCTCATGGCCCTCTATCAGAATTTGGGAAGATTGGAGAAACTTAATTTTTCGCCCAAAAAAAAAAACGTAAGGGGTACCACTGTCGTTTTTTTTTCGGGCCGAATTTTTGAGTTTCGATATCTCAGCTCTGGAAGGGGCTAGAGCCTCCATTTTTGCACTCAGGTCTAAGTCTCATGGCCCTCTATCAGAATTTGGGAAGATTGGAGAAACTTAATTTTTCGCCCAAAAAAAAAACGTAAGGGGTACCACTGTCGTTTTTTTTTCGGGCCGAATTTTTGAGTTTCGATATCTCAGCTCTGGAAGGGGCTAGAGCCTCCATTTTTGCACTCAGGTCTAAGTCTCATGGCCCTCTACCAGAATTTGGGAAGATTGGAGAAACTTAATTTTTCGCCCAAAAAAAAAAAACGTAAGGGGTACCACTGTCGTTTTTTTTTTCGGGCCGAATTTTTGAGTTTCGATATCTCAGCTCTGGAAGGGGCTAGAGCCTCCATTTTTGCACTCAGGTCTAAGTCTCATGGCCCTCTACCAGAATTTGGGAAGATTGGAGAAACTTAATTTTTCGCCCAAAAAAAAAAACGTAAGGGGTACCACTGTCGTTTTTTTTTCGGGCCGAATTTTTGAGTTTCGATATCTCAGCTCTGGAAGGGGCTAGAGCCTCCATTTTTGCACTCAGGTCTAAGTCTCATGGCCCTCTATCAGAATTTGGGAAGATTGGAGAAACTTAATTTTTCGCCCAAAAAAAAAACGTAAGGGGTACCACTGTCGTTTTTTTTTTCGGGCCGAATTTTTGAGTTTCGATATCTCAGCTCTGGAAGGGGCTAGAGCCTCCATTTTTGCACTCAGGTCTAAGTCTCATGGCCCTCTACCAGAATTTGGGAAGATTGGAGAAACTTAATTTTTCGCCCAAAAAAAAAACTTAAGGGGTACCACTGTCGTTTTTTTTTCGGGCCGAATTTTTGAGTTTCGATATCTCAGCTCTGGAAGGGGCTAGAGCCTCCATTTTTGCACTCAGGTCTAAGTCTCATGGCCCTCTACCAGAATTTGGGAAGATTGGAGAAACTTAATTTTTCGCCCAAAAAAAAAAACGTAAGGGGTACCACTGTCGTTTTTTTTTCGGGCCGAATTTTTGAGTTTCGATATCTCAGCTCTGGAAGGGGCTAGAGCCTCCATTTTTGCACTCAGGTCTAAGTCTCATGGCCCTCTATCAGAATTTGGGAAGATTGGAGAAACTTATTTTTTCGCCCAAAAAAAAAACGTAAGGGGTACCACTGTCGTTTTTTTTTCGGGCCGAATTTTTGAGTTTCGATATCTCAGCTCTGGAAGGGGCTAGAGCCTCCATTTTTGCACTCAGGTCTAAGTCTCATGGCCCTCTATCAGAATTTGGGAAGATTGGAGAAACTTAATTTTTCGCCCAAAAAAAAAAAACGTAAGGGGTACCACTGTCGTTTTTTTTTCGGGCCGAATTTTTGAGTTTTCGATATCTCAGCTCTGGAAGGGGCTAGAGCCTCCATTTTTGCACTCAGGTCTAAGTCTCATTGCCCTCTATCAGAATTTGGGAAGATTGGAGAAACTTAATTTTTCGCCCAAAAAAAAAACGTAAGGGGTACCACTGTCGTTTTTTTTTTCGGGCCGAATTTTTGAGTTTCGATATCTCAGCTCTGGAAGGGGCTAGAGCCTCCATTTTTGCACTCAGGTCTAAGTCTCATGGCCCTCTACCAGAATTTGGGAAGATTGGAGAAACTTAATTTTTCGCCCAAAAAAAAAAACGTAAGGGGTACCACTGTCGTTTTTTTTTCGGGCCGAATTTTTGAGTTTCGATATCTCAGCTCTGGAAGGGGCTAGAGCCTCCATTTTTGCACTCAGGTCTAAGTCTCATGGCCCTCTATCAGAATTTGGGAAGATTGGAGAAACTTAATTTTTTGCCCAAAAAAAAACACGTAAGGGGTACCACTGTCGTTTTTTTTTCGGGCCGAATTTTTGAGTTTCGATATCTCAGCTCTGGAAGGGGCTAGAGCCTCCATTTTTGCACTCAGGTCTCAGTCTCATGGCCCTCTATCAGAATTTGGGAAGATTAGAGAAACTTAATTTTTCGCCCAAAAAAAAAAAACGTAATGGGTACCACTGTCGTTTTTTTTTTCGGGCCGAATTTTTGAGTTTCGATATCTCAGCTCTGGAAGGGGCTAGAGCCTCCATTTTTGCACTCAGGTCTAAGTCTCATGGCCCTCTACCAGAATTTGGGAAGATTGGAGAAACTTAATTTTTCGCCCAAAAAAAAAAACGTAAGGGGTACCACTGTCGTTTTTTTTTCGGGCCGAATTTTTGAGTTTCGATATCTCAGCTCTGGAAGGGGCTAGAGCCTCCATTTTTGCACTCAGGTCTAAGTCTCATGGCCCTCTACCAGAATTTGGGAAGATTGGAGAAACTTAATTTTTCGCCCAAAAAAAAAAACGTAAGGGGTACCACTGTCGTTTTTTTTTCGGGCCGAATTTTTGAGTTTCGATATCTCAGCTCTGGAAGGGGCTAGAGCCTCCATTTTTGCACTCAGGTCTAAGTCTCATGGCCCTCTACCAGAATTTGGGAAGATTGGAGAAACTTAATTTTTCGCCCAAAAAAAAAAAACGTAAGGGGTACCACTGTCGTTTTTTTTTCGGGCCGAATTTTTGAGTTTCGATATCTCAGCTCTGGAAGGGGCTAGAGCCTCCATTTTTGCACTCAGGTCTAAGTCTCATGGCCCTCTATCAGAATTTGGGAAGATTGGAGAAACTTATTTTTTCGCCCAAAAAAAAAACGTAAGGGGTACCACTGTCGTTTTTTTTTTCGGGCCGAATTTTTGAGTTTCGATATCTCAGCTCTGGAAGGGGCTAGAGCCTCCATTTTTGCACTCAGGTCTAAGTCTCATGGCCCTCTATCAGAATTTGGGAAGATTGGAGAAACTTAATTTTTCGCCCAAAAAAAAAAAACGTAAGGGGTACCACTGTCGTTTTTTTTTCGGGCCGAATTTTTGAGTTTTCGATATCTCAGCTCTGGAAGGGGCTAGAGCCTCCATTTTTGCACTCAGGTCTAAGTCTCATGGCCCTCTACCAGAATTTGGGAAGATTGGAGAAACTTAATTTTTCGCCCAAAAAAAAAAACGTAAGGGGTACCACTGTCGTTTTTTTTTTCGGGCCGAATTTTTGAGTTTCGATATCTCAGCTCTGAAAGGGGCTAGAGCCTCCATTTTTGCACTCAGGTCTAAGTCTCATTGCCCTCTATCAGAATTTGGGAAGATTGGAGAAACTTAATTTTTCGCCCAAAAAAAAAACGTAAGGGGTACCACTGTCGTTTTTTTTTTCGGGCCGGATTTTTGAGTTTCGATATCTCAGCTCTGGAAGGGGCTAGAGCTTCCATTTTTGCACTCAGGTCTAAGTCTCATGGCCCTCTACCAGAATTTGGGAAGATTGGAGAAACTTAATTTTTTGCCCAAAAAAAAAAACGTAAGGGGTACCACTGTCGTTTTTTTTTTCGGGCCGAATTTTTGAGTTTCGATATCTCAGCTCTGGAAGGGGCTAGAGCCTCCATTTTTGCACTCAGGTCTAAGTCTCATGGCCCTCTATCAAAATTTGGGAAGATTAGAGAAACTGAATTTTTCGCCCAAAAAAAAAAAACGTAAGGGGTACCACTGTCGTTTTTTTTTCGGGCCGAATTTTTGAGTTTCGATATCTCAGCTCTGGAAGGGGCTAGAGCCTCCATTTTTGCACTCAGGTCTAAGTCTCATGGCCCTCTACCAGAATTTGGGAAGATTGGAGAAACTTAATTTTTCGCCCAAAAAAAAAAACGTAAGGGGTACCACTGTCGGTTTTTTTTTCGGGCCGAATTTTTGAGTTTCGATATCTCAGCTCTGGAAGGGGCTAGAGCCTCCATTTTTGCACTCAGGTCTAAGTCTCATGGCCCTCTACCAGAATTTGGGAAGATTGGAGAAACTTAATTTTTCGCCCAAAAAAAAAAACGTAAGGGGTACCACTGTCGTTTTTTTTTCGGGCCGAATTTTTGAGTTTCGATATCTCAGCTCTGGAAGGGGCTAGAGCCTCCATTTTTGCACTCAGGTCTAAGTCTCATGGCCCTCTATCAGAATTTGGGTAGATTGGAGAAACTTAATTTTTCGCCCAAAAAAAAAAACGTAAGGGGTACCACTGTCGGTTTTTTTTTCGGGCCGAATTTTTGAGTTTCGATATCTCAGCTCTGGAAGGGGCTAGAGCCTCCATTTTTGCACTCAGGTCTAAGTCTCATGGCCCTCTACCAGAATTTGGGAAGATTGGAGAAACTTAATTTTTCGCCCAAAAAAAAAACGTAAGGGGTACCACTGTCGTTTTTTTTTCGGGCCGAATTTTTGATTTTCGATATCTCAGCTCTGGAAGGGGCTAGAGCCTCCATTTTTGCACTCAGGTCTAAGTCTCATGGCCCTCTATCAGAATTTGGGAAGATTGGAGAAACTTAATTTTTCGCCCAAAAAAAAAACGTAAGGGGTACCACTGTCGTTTTTTTTTCGGGCCGAATTTTTGAGTTTCGATATCTCAGCTCTGGAAGGGGCTAGAGCCTCCATTTTTGCACTCAGGTCTAAGTCTCATGGCCCTCTACCAGAATTTGGGAAGATTGGAGAAACTTAATTTTTCGCCCAAAAAAAAAAACGTAAGGGGTACCACTGTCGTTTTTTTTTCGGGCCGAATTTTTGAGTTTCGATATCTCAGCTCTGGAAGGGGCTAGAGCCTCCATTTTTGCACTCAGGTCTAAGTCTCATGGCCCTCTATCAGAATTTGGGAAGATTGGAGAAACTTAATTTTTTGCCCAAAAAAAAAAACGTAAGGGGTACCACTGTCGTTTTTTTTTTGTGCCGAATTTTTGAGTTTCGATATCTCAGCTCTGGAAGGGGCTAGAGCCTCCATTTTTGCACTCAGGTCTAAGTCTCATGGCCCTCTACCAGAATTTGGGAAGATTGGAGAAACTTAATTTTTCGCCCAAAAAAAAAAACGTAAGGGGTACCACTGTCGTTTTTTTTCGGGCCGAATTTTTGAGTTTCGATATCTCAGCTCTGGAAGGGGCTAGAGCCTCCATTTTTGCACTCAGGTCTAAGTCTCATGGCCCTCTACCAGAATTTGGGAAGATTGGAGAAACTTAATTTTTCGCCCAAAAAAAAAAACGTAAGGGGTACCACTGTCGTTTTTTTTTCGTGCCGAATTTTTGAGTTTCGATATCTCAGCTCTGGAAGGGGCTAGAGCCTCCATTTTTGCACTCAGGTCTAAGTCTCATGGCCCTCTATCAGAATTTGGGAAGATTAGAGAAACTTAATTTTTCGCCCAAAAAAAAAAAACGTAAGGGGTACCACTGTCGTTTTTTTTTCGGGCCGAATTTTTGAGTTTCGATATCTCAGCTCTGGAAGGGGCTAGAGCCTCCATTTTTGCACTCAGGTCTAAGTCTCATGGCCCTCTACCAGAATTTGGGAAGATTGGAGAAACTTAATTTTTCGCCCAAAAAAAAAAACGTAAGGGGTACCACTGTCGTTTTTTTTTCGGGCCGAATTTTTGAGTTTCGATATCTCAGCTCTGGAAGGGGCTAGAGCCTCCATTTTTGCACTCAGGTCTAAGTCTCATGGCCCTCTATCAGAATTTGGGAAGATTGGAGAAACTTAATTTTTCGCCCAAAAAAAAATTGTAAGGGGTACCACTGTCGTTTTTTTTTTCGGGCCGAATTTTTGAGTTTCGATAACTCAGCTCTGGAAGGGGCTAGAGCCTCCATTTTTGCACTCAGGTCTAAGTCTCATGGCCCTCTATCAGAATTTGGGAAGATTGGAGAAACTTAATTTTTCGCCCAAAAAAAAAACGTAAGGGGTACCACTGTCGTTTTTTTTTCGGGCCGAATTTTTGAGTTTCGATATCTCAGCTCTGGAAGGGGCTAGAGCCTCCATTTTTGCACTCAGGTCTAAGTCTCATGGACCTCTATCAGAATTTGGGAAGATTGGAGAAACTTAATTTTTCGCCCAAAAAAAAAAAACGTAAGGGGTACCACTGTCGTTTTTTTTTCGGGCCGAATTTTTGAGTTTCGATATCTCAGCTCTGGAAGGGGCTAGAGCCTCCATTTTTGCACTCAGGTCTAAGTCTCATGGCCCTCTACCAGAATTTGGGAAGATTGGAGAAACTTAATTTTTCGCCCAAAAAAAAAAAACGTAAGGGGTACCACTGTCGTTTTTTTTTCGGGCCGAATTTTTGAGTTTCGATATCTCAGCTCTGGAAGGGGCTAGAGCCTCCATTTTTGCACTCAGGTCTAAGTCTCATGGCCCTCTATCAGAATTTGGGAAGATTGGAGAAACTTAATTTTTTGCCCAAAAAAAAAAACGTAAGGGGTACCACTGTCGTTTTTTTTTCGGGCCGAATTTTTGAGTTTCGATATCTCAGCTCTGGAAGGGGCTAGAGCCTCCATTTTTGCACTCAGGTCTAAGTCTCATGGCCCTCTATCAGAATTTGGGAAGATTGGAGAAACTTAATTTTTCGCCCAAAAAAAAATTGTAAGGGGTACCACTGTCGTTTTTTTTTTCGGGCCGAATTTTTGAGTTTCGATATCTCAGTTCTGGAAGGGGCTAGAGCCTCCATTTTTGCACTCAGGTCTAAGTCTCATGGCCCTCTATCAGAATTTGGGTAGATTGGAGAAACTTAATTTTTCGCCCAAAAAAAAAAAACGTAAGGGGTACCACTGTCGGTTTTTTTTTCGGGCCGAATTTTTGAGTTTCGATATCTCAGCTCTGGAAGGGGCTAGAGCCTCCATTTTTGCACTCAGGTCTAAGTCTCATGGCCCTCTACCAGAATTTGGGAAGATTGGAGAAACTTAATTTTTCGCCCAAAAAAAAAAACGTAAGGGGTACCACTGTCGTTTTTTTTTCGGGCCGAATTTTTGAGTTTCGATATCTCAGCTCTGGAAGGGGCTAGAGCCTCCATTTTTGCACTCAGGTCTAAGTCTCATGGCCCTCTATCAGAATTTGGGTAGATTGGAGAAACTTAATTTTTCGCCCAAAAAAAAAAAACGTAAGGGGTACCACTGTCGGTTTTTTTTTTCGGGCCGAATTTTTGAGTTTCGATATCTCAGCTCTGGAAGGGGCTAGAGCCTCCATTTTTGCACTCAGGTCTAAGTCTCATGGCCCTCTATCAGAATTTGGGAAGATTGGAGAAACTTAATTTTTAGCCCAAAAAAAAAACGTAAGGGGTACCACTGTCGTTTTTTTTTCGGGCCGAATTTTTGAGTTTCGATATCTCAGCTCTGGAAGGGGCTAGAGCCTCCATTTTTGCACTCAGGTCTAAGTCTCATGGCCCTCTACCAGAATTTGGGAAGATTGGAGAAACTTAATTTTTCGCCCCCCCAAAAAAAACGTAAGGGGTACCACTGTCGTTTTTTTTTCGGGCCGATTTTTTGAGTTTCGATATCTCAGCTCTGGAAGGGGCTAGAGCCTCCATTTTTGCACTCAGGTCTAAGGCTGCGTTCCAAACCGCATACTCAATGAGTAGGTACTTAATTTCAATAAGTACTTACTCATCGAGCGCTAAAAGAGTAGGTACTTTATAGCCAAATCTCGTTGAGTATGAATGCGAACCGGACATCTGCCATGTTGACGTTATCATGTGACCTACTACGCGTTATCAGAAGCGCAACACCTTCATGCAATAAAAAAAATATGAACGATACGTTTAATTAATCTACCTATAAATATCTTGATATTGATGAAACTTGCTCATTTTGTTGTGGTATTGTTGAAGAAACAGCTGCCTATTTATTTTGTGAATACATTTAGGGTTGATTTAAGTTGTTATATTTTAAACCCTACTAATGTGAACAACAGTGTTATTCTAACGATATTTTTTTTATTAAGAAACCCCAAAATCATCATCTCTTGATTATGTTGTTAATTTCTTTATTTTATACCCAAAAAGTTTCTCCTCTTTTTCTTCATGAATTTACCTCGTTTCATCCCTCAGATATAACAACAACTTTTTTATGTATTATAAAGAACTATAGGCTAATGAAGATATTTAGCCTTTTTTATTGTTCTTATTTCCTGTGTATAAATATAATTTTATGTCATATTATGATGTACACAAACCAATGATCTTTATATTTTCTGTTTTGTCACTATGATTGTTACATAAACTATAGTATCTTTCCATGATCTTGCATATAATAAGTTTAAATTATATGAGCGACAGGTGCTCTAACACTTCATAACATCAGTAACTTCACAGCACAACCTAGAACAGCGTTTGTAATGTCTGCACAAAGGAGACGGGCAGCTGCTTGAAGATCTCTTTTGGAGAAAACTGTTGATTTTATACTCAAAAAATAAGTATCACTGCTTAAAAAATTAATATTACCTCAGAATGAATTTCATTGTTAGCCCACCCCAAAACTTAAACAAAATAATAATATTAAATGCTGACCAATACTTATATAACTTTTTATATACTAAAAATATAATTTAATAAAACAAGCAAAATGTAATTTGTTTTGTAATATGACAGTAATGCATGAATTCATTTATATTGCTAAATGCAGTGAAACATCTCAATTGTCAGTCAATCGATGAATTAATGCATAAATTAATTACATTTTATATACTGACAACAATAAGAAACATGAATAAATGAGTAAAAGAACAAATAAAAGTAACCATCACAATAAACAAATGCATATACAAGTCAACACATGAAACAGCTTTATTCAAACTACAAGCATGTATTTACAGGCACTGAACCCCAAACCCTACTGCCGACTCAACACAACGGTTCCTATTCTTTGATGACAGCATTCAGCGTCATGAGCCTCTCTCCACTGGATAAACACACGCGTGTTCTCCTGTCCCTGTAACATACAGACAAGATTCACATTACGAGCTCAACACTGCATTTACATGCTGAGGTTGATGTGTTAACTCACTTTTAATCCAACTTAAATGTTCCTCAATATATCAACACCAATAAGGGACAAATTAAATATATATCATGTTTAGTTACTTTACAGATGTTTTTATTGACAGCACATAATTTGTCTAATGTAAGCAGTGTTGACAACAGAATTATCCTACATAATAGCACACACATGTATTTTTCATGTTGGGATGTGCTCACCTGCAATACTACAATATTTTCCTTCCTGATCTAAATAGACATTTTAAATAAGCGTATTTAAGATGTATGGTTATGTAAATACACGTTGGAAACGTAACTTTACGGTTACTGGAGCTCCCCTGTTAGCTATACATAATAAAACATGTGTTTACAGCAAAATCACAACTATACTATACTGTCTAACTCCTTTAGACGTTCAACAGTTAAAACGTTTACTCTATAGTAGTTTAACACATACGATTTAAACCGTATTTACTCACATTTGAAAACCCCCGCGTCGCTTATCTCCGCGATGTTGATATTGACGTATCATCTCTTCTTCTTCTTCTTCTTCTTCTTCTGTGATTTTTATTGGCAGTTTGCAAGCTATGTGCATTGACGTATCCTCTCGCGTGGCCTCCTGGGATAGATGAGTATCATGAGTAGCCGTGGAAAAGCACTCAAAAATCTGGGCGGAAGCAGTAAGCCATCCGGGAACTTCTCGCCTACTCTTTTTATGAAAACTGATGTTTGGAACGTACTGCTTCCTTCACGTACTGTTTTCGCCTACTATATAGTAGGAAAGTAGGCATATTGGAACGCACTTAAGTCCGAATCTCGCGACAATTACTACGTCACCCAGGTAATTCTCGCCTACTCTTTTGGATTCATTCATACTTTTTTGCTCGCCTACTCTTTTTCCCATACTAAATAGTAGGGAAGTATGCGGTTTGGAACGCAGCATAAGTCTCATGGCCCTCTATCAGAATTTGGGAAGATTGGAGAAACTGAATTTTTCGCCCAAAAAAAAAAAAACGTAAGGGGTACCACTGTCGTTTTTTTTTTTCGGGCCGAATTTTTGAGTTTCGATATCTCAGCTCTGGAAGGGGCTAGAGCCTCCATTTTTGCACTCAGGTCTAAGTCTCATGGCCCTCTATCAGAATTTGGGTAGATTGGAGAAACTTAATTTTTCGCCCAAAAAAAAAAAACGTAAGGGGTACCACTGTCGGTTTTTTTTTCGGGCCGAATTTTTGAGTTTCGATATCTCAGCTCTGGAAGGGGCTAGAGCCTCCATTTTTGCACTCAGGTCTAAGTCTCATGGCCCTCTACCAGAATTTGGGAAGATTGGAGAAACTTAATTTTTCGCCCAAAAAAAAAAACGTAAGGGGTACCACTGTCGTTTTTTTTTCGGGCCGAATTTTTGAGTTTCGATATCTCAGCTCTGGAAGGGGCTAGAGCCTCCATTTTTGCACTCAGGTCTAAGTCTCATGGCCCTCTATCAGAATTTGGGTAGATTGGAGAAACTTAATTTTTCGCCCAAAAAAAAAAAACGTAAGGGGTACCACTGTCGTTTTTTTTTTCGGGCCGAATTTTTGAGTTTCGATATCTCAGCTCTGGAAGGGGCTAGAGCCTCCATTTTTGCACTCAGGTCTAAGTCTCATGGCCCTCTACCAGAATTTGGGAAGATTGGAGAAACTTAATTTTTCGCCCAAAAAAAAAAACGTAAGGGGTACCACTGTCGTTTTTTTTTCGGGCCGAATTTTTGATTTTCGATATCTCAGCTCTGGAAGGGGCTAGAGCCTCCATTTTTGCACTCAGGTCTAAGTCTCATGGCCCTCTATCAGAATTTGGGAAGATTGGAGAAACTTAATTTTTCGCCCAAAAAAAAAACGTAAGGGGTACCACTGTTGTTTTTTTTTCGGGCCGAATTTTTGAGTTTCGATATCTCAGCTCTGGAAGGGGCTAGAGCCTCCATTTTTGCACTCAGGTCTAAGTCTCATGGCCCTCTACCAGAATTTGGGAAGATTGGAGAAACTTAATTTTTCGCCCAAAAAAAAAAACGTAAGGGGTACCACTGTCGTTTTTTTTTCGGGCCGAATTTTTGAGTTTCGATATCTCAGCTCTGGAAGGGGCTAGAGCCTCCATTTTTGCACTCAGGTCTAAGTCTCATGGCCCTCTATCAGAATTTGGGAAGATTGGAGAAACTTAATTTTTCGCCCAAAAAAAAAACGTAAGGGGTACCACTGTCGTTTTTTTTTCGGGCCGAATTTTTGAGTTTCGATATCTCAGCTCTGGAAGGGGCTAGAGCCTCCATTTTTGCACTCAGGTCTAAGTCTAATGGCCCTCTATCAGAATTTAGGAAGATTGGAGAAACTTAATTTTTCGCCCAAAAAAAAAAAAACGTAAGGGGTACCACTGTCGTTTTTTTTTCAGGCCGAATTTTTGAGTTTCGATATCTCAGCTCTGGAAGGGGCTAGAGCCTCCATTTTTGCACTCAGGTCTAAGTCTCATGGCCCTCTACCAGAATTTGGGAAGATTGGAGAAACTTAATTTTTCGCCCAAAAAAAAAAACGTAAGGGGTACCACTGTCGTTTTTTTTTCGGGCCGAATTTTTGAGTTTCGATATCTCAGCTCTGGAAGGGGCTAGAGCCTCCATTTTTGCACTCAGGTCTAAGTCTCATGGCCCTCTACCAGAATTTGGGAAGATTGGAGAAACTTAATTTTTCGCCCAAAAAAAAAAACGTAAGGGGTACCACTGTCGTTTTTTTTTCGGGCCGAATTTTTGAGTTTCGATATCTCAGCTCTGGAAGGGGCTAGAGCCTCCATTTTTGCACTCAGGTCTAAGTCTCATGGCCCTCTATCAGAATTTGGGAAGATTGGAGAAACTTATTTTTTCGCCCAAAAAAAAAACGTAAGGGGTACCACTGTCGTTTTTTTTTCGGGCCGAATTTTTGAGTTTCGATATCTCAGCTCTGGAAGGGGCTAGAGCCTCCATTTTTGCACTCAGGTCTAAGTCTCATGGCCCTCTATCAGAATTTGGGAAGATTGGAGAAACTTAATTTTTCGCCCAAAAAAAAAAAACGTAAGGGGTACCACTGTCGTTTTTTTTTCGGGCCGAATTTTTGAGTTTTCGATATCTCAGCTCTGGAAGGGGCTAGAGCCTCCATTTTTGCACTCAGGTCTAAGTCTCATGGCCCTCTACCAGAATTTGGGAAGATTGGAGAAACTTAATTTTTCGCCCAAAAAAAAAAACGTAAGGGGTACCACTGTCGTTTTTTTTTTCGGGCCGAATTTTTGAGTTTCGATATCTCAGCTCTGAAAGGGGCTAGAGCCTCCAATTTTGCACTCAGGTCTAAGTCTCATTGCCCTCTATCAGAATTTGGGAAGATTGGAGAAACTTAATTTTTCGCCCAAAAAAAAAAACGTAAGGGGTACCACTGTCGTTTTTTTTTTCGGGCCGAATTTTTGAGTTTCGATATCTCAGCTCTGGAAGGGGCTAGAGCCTCCATTTTTGCACTCAGGTCTAAGTCTCATGGCCCTCTACCAGAATTTGGGAAGATTGGAGAAACTTAATTTTTCGCCCAAAAAAAAAAACGTAAGGGGTACCACTGTCGTTTTTTTTTCGGGCCGAATTTTTGAGTTTCGATATCTCAGCTCTGGAAGGGGCTAGAGCCTCCATTTTTGCACTCAGGTCTAAGTCTCATGGCCCTCTATCAGAATTTGGGAAGATTGGAGAAACTTAATTTTTTGCCCAAAAAAAAAAACGTAAGGGGTACCACTGTCGTTTTTTTTTCGGGCCGAATTTTTGAGTTTCGATATCTCAGCTCTGGAAGGGGCTAGAGCCTCCATTTTTGCACTCAGGTCTAAGTCTCATGGCCCTCTATCAGAATTTGGGAAGATTAGAGAAACTTAATTTTTCGCCCAAAAAAAAAAAACGTAATGGGTACCACTGTCGTTTTTTTTTCGGGCCGAATTTTTGAGTTTCGATATCTCAGCTCTGGAAGGGGCTAGAGCCTCCATTTTTGCACTCAGGTCTAAGTCTCATGGCCCTCTACCAGAATTTGGGAAGATTGGAGAAACTTAATTTTTCGCCCAAAAAAAAAAACGTAAGGGGTACCACTGTCGTTTTTTTTTCGGGCCGAATTTTTGAGTTTCGATATCTCAGCTCTGGAAGGGGCTAGAGCCTCCATTTTTGCACTCAGGTCTAAGTCTCATGGCCCTCTACCAGAATTTGGGAAGATTGGAGAAACTTAATTTTTCGCCCAAAAAAAAAAACGTAAGGGGTACCACTGTCGTTTTTTTTTCGGGCCGAATTTTTGAGTTTCGATATCTCAGCTCTGGAAGGGGCTAGAGCCTCCATTTTTGCACTCAGGTCTAAGTCTAATGGCCCTCTATCAGAATTTAGGAAGATTGGAGAAACTTAATTTTTCGCCCAAAAAAAAAAAACGTAAGGGGTACCACTGTCGTTTTTTTTTCGGGCCGAATTTTTGAGTTTCGATATCTCAGCTCTGGAAGGGGCTAGAGCCTCCATTTTTGCACTCAGGTCTAAGTCTCATGGCCCTCTACCAGAATTTGGGAAGATTGGAGAAACTTAATTTTTCGCCCAAAAAAAAAACGTAAGGGGTACCACTGTCGTTTTTTTTTCGGGCCGAATTTTTGAGTTTCGATATCTCAGCTCTGGAAGGGGCTAGAGCCTCCATTTTTGCACTCAGGTCTAAGTCTCATGGCCCTCTACCAGAATTTGGGAAGATTGGAGAAACTTAATTTTTCGCCCAAAAAAAAAAACGTAAGGGGTACCACTGTCGTTTTTTTTTCGGGCCGAATTTTTGAGTTTCGATATCTCAGCTCTGGAAGGGGCTAGAGCCTCCATTTTTGCACTCAGGTCTAAGTCTCATGGCCCTCTATCAGAATTTGGGAAGATTGGAGAAACTTATTTTTTCGCCCAAAAAAAAAACGTAAGGGGTACCACTGTCGTTTTTTTTTCGGGCCGAATTTTTGAGTTTCGATATCTCAGCTCTGGAAGGGGCTAGAGCCTCCATTTTTGCACTCAGGTCTAAGTCTCATGGCCCTCTATCAGAATTTGGGAAGATTGGAGAAACTTAATTTTTCGCCCAAAAAAAAAAAACGTAAGGGGTACCACTGTCGTTTTTTTTTCGGGCCGAATTTTTGAGTTTTCGATATCTCAGCTCTGGAAGGGGCTAGAGCCTCCATTTTTGCACTCAGGTCTAAGTCTCATGGCCCTCTACCAGAATTTGGGAAGATTGGAGAAACTTAATTTTTCGCCCAAAAAAAAAAACGTAAGGGGTACCACTGTCGTTTTTTTTTTCGGGCCGAATTTTTGAGTTTCGATATCTCAGCTCTGAAAGGGGCTAGAGCCTCCATTTTTGCACTCAGGTCTAAGTCTCAATGCCCTCTATCAGAATTTGGGAAGATTGGAGAAACTTAATTTTTCGCCCAAAAAAAAAACGTAAGGGGTACCACTGTCGTTTTTTTTTTCGGGCCGGATTTTTTAGTTTCGATATCTCAGCTCTGGAAGGGGCTAGAGCTTCCATTTTTGCACTCAGGTCTAAGTCTCATGGCCCTCTACCAGAATTTGGGAAGATTGGAGAAACTTAATTTTTCGCCCAAAAAAAAAAAACGTAAGGGGTACCACTGTCGTTTTTTTTTCGGGCCGAATTTTTGAGTTTCGATATCTCAGCTCTGGAAGGGGCTAGAGCCTCCATTTTTGCACTCAGGTCTAAGTCTCATGGCCCTCTATCAGGATTTGGGAAGATTGGAGAAACTTAATTTTTTGCCCAAAAAAAAAAACGTAAGGGGTACCACTGTCGTTTTTTTTTCGGGCCGAATTTTTGAGTTTCGATATCTCAGCTCTGGAAGGGGCTAGAGCCTCCATTTTTGCACTCAGGTCTAAGTCTCATGGCCCTCTATCAAAATTTGGGAAGATTAGAGAAACTGAATTTTTCGCCCAAAAAAAAAAACGTAAGGGGTACCACTGTCGTTTTTTTTTCGGGCCGAATTTTTGAGTTTCGATATCTCAGCTCTGGAAGGGGCTAGAGCCTCCATTTTTGCACTCAGGTCTAAGTCTCATGGCCCTTTACCAGAATTTGGGAAGATTGGAGAAACTTAATTTTTCGCCCAAAAAAAAAAAACGTAAGGGGTACCACTGTCGGTTTTTTTTTCGGGCCGAATTTTTGAGTTTCGATATCTCAGCTCTGGAAGGGGCTAGAGCCTCCATTTTTGCACTCAGGTCTAAGTCTCATGGCCCTCTACCAGAATTTGGGAAGATTGGAGAAACTTAACTTTTCGCCCAAAAAAAAAAACGTAAGGGGTACCACTGTCGTTTTTTTTTCGGGCCGAATTTTTGAGTTTCGATATCTCAGCTCTGGAAGGGGCTAGAGCCTCCATTTTTGCACTCAGGTCTAAGTCTCATGGCCCTCTATCAGAATTTGGGTAGATTGGAGAAACTTAATTTTTCGCCCAAAAAAAAAAAACGTAAGGGGTACCACTGTCGGTTTTTTTTTCGGGCCGAATTTTTGAGTTTCGATATCTCAGCTCTGGAAGGGGCTAGAGCCTCCATTTTTGCACTCAGGTCTAAGTCTCATGGCCCTCTACCAGAATTTGGGAAGATTGGAGAAACTTAATTTTTCGCCCAAAAAAAAAAACGTAAGGGGTACCACTGTCGTTTTTTTTTCGGGCCGAATTTTTGATTTTCGATATCTCAGCTCTGGAAGGGGCTAGAGCCTCCATTTTTGCACTCAGGTCTAAGTCTCATGGCCCTCTATCAGAATTTGGGAAGATTGGAGAAACTTAATTTTTCGCCCAAAAAAAAAACGTAAGGGGTACCACTGTCGTTTTTTTTTCGGGCCGAATTTTTGAGTTTCGATATCTCAGCTCTGGAAGGGGCTAGAGCCTCCATTTTTGCACTCAGGTCTAAGTCTCATGGCCCTCTACCAGAATTTGGGAAGATTGGAGAAACTTAATTTTTCGCCCAAAAAAAAAAAACGTAAGGGGTACCACTGTCGTTTTTTTTTCGGGCCGAATTTTTGAGTTTCGATATCTCAGCTCTGGAAGGGGCTAGAGCCTCCATTTTTGCACTCAGGTCTAAGTCTCATGGCCCTCTATCAGGATTTGGGAAGATTGGAGAAACTTAATTTTTTGCCCAAAAAAAAAAACGTAAGGGGTACCACTGTCGTTTTTTTTTCGGGCCGAATTTTTGAGTTTCGATATCTCAGCTCTGGAAGGGGCTAGAGCCTCCATTTTTGCACTCAGGTCTAAGTCTCATGGCCCTCTATCAGGATTTGGGAAGATTGGAGAAACTTAATTTTTCGCCCAAAAAAAAAAAACGTAAGGGGTACCACTGTCGGTTTTTTTTTCGGGCCGAATTTTTGAGTTTCGATATCTCAGCTCTGGAAGGGGCTAGAGCCTCCATTTTTGCACTCAGGTCTAAGTCTCATGGCCCTCTACCAGAATTTGGGAAGATTGGAGAAACTTAATTTTTCGCCCAAAAAAAAAAACGTAAGGGGTACCACTGTCGTTTTTTTTTCGGGCCGAATTTTTGATTTTCGATATCTCAGCTCTGGAAGGGGCTAGAGCCTCCATTTTTGCACTCAGGTCTAAGTCTCATGGCCCTCTATCAGAATTTGGGAAGATTGGAGAAACTTAATTTTACGCCCAAAAAAAAAACGTAAGGGGTACCACTGTCGTTTTTTTTTCGGGCCGAATTTTTGAGTTTCGATATCTCAGCTCTGGAAGGGGCTAGAGCCTCCATTTTTGCACTCAGGTCTAAGTCTCATGGCCCTCTACCAGAATTTGGGAAGATTGGAGAAACTTAATTTTTCGCCCAAAAAAAAAAAACGTAAGGGGTACCACTGTCGTTTTTTTTTCGGGCCGAATTTTTGAGTTTCGATATCTCAGCTCTGGAAGGGGCTAGAGCCTCCATTTTTGCACTCAGGTCTAAGTCTCATGGCCCTCTATCAGGATTTGGGAAGATTGGAGAAACTTAATTTTTTGCCCAAAAAAAAAAACGTAAGGGGTACCACTGTCGTTTTTTTTTCGGGCCGAATTTTTGAGTTTCGATATCTCAGCTCTGGAAGGGGCTAGAGCCTCCATTTTTGCACTCAGGTCTAAGTCTCATGGCCCTCTATCAAAATTTGGGAAGATTAGAGAAACTGAATTTTTCGCCCAAAAAAAAAAACGTAAGGGGTACCACTGTCGTTTTTTTTTCGGGCCGAATTTTTGAGTTTCGATATCTCAGCTCTGGAAGGGGCTAGAGCCTCCATTTTTGCACTCAGGTCTAAGTCTCATGGCCCTTTACCAGAATTTGGGAAGATTGGAGAAACTTAATTTTTCGCCCAAAAAAAAAAAACGTAAGGGGTACCACTGTCGGTTTTTTTTTCGGGCCGAATTTTTGAGTTTCGATATCTCAGCTCTGGAAGGGGCTAGAGCCTCCATTTTTGCACTCAGGTCTAAGTCTCATGGCCCTCTACCAGAATTTGGGAAGATTGGAGAAACTTAATTTTTCGCCCAAAAAAAAAACGTAAGGGGTACCACTGTCGTTTTTTTTTCGGGCCGAATTTTTGAGTTTCGATATCTCAGCTCTGGAAGGGGCTAGAGCCTCCATTTTTGCACTCAGGTCTAAGTCTCATGGCCCTCTTTCAGAATTTGGGTAGATTGGAGAAACTTAATTTTTCGCCCAAAAAAAAAAAACGTAAGGGGTACCACTGTCGGTTTTTTTTTCGGGCCGAATTTTTGAGTTTCGATATCTCAGCTCTGGAAGGGGCTAGAGCCTCCATTTTTGCACTCAGGTCTAAGTCTCATGGCCCTCTACCAGAATTTGGGAAGATTGGAGAAACTTAATTTTTCGCCCAAAAAAAAAAACGTAAGGGGTACCACTGTCGTTTTTTTTTCGGGCCGAATTTTTGATTTTCGATATCTCAGCTCTGGAAGGGGCTAGAGCCTCCATTTTTGCACTCAGGTCTAAGTCTCATGGCCCTCTATCAGAATTTGGGAAGATTGGAGAAACTTAATTTTTCGCCCAAAAAAAAAACGTAAGGGGTACCACTGTCGTTTTTTTTTCGGGCCGAATTTTTGAGTTTCGATATCTCAGCTCTGGAAGGGGCTAGAGCCTCCATTTTTGCACTCAGGTCTAAGTCTCATGGCCCTCTACCAGAATTTGGGAAGATTGGAGAAACTTAATTTTTCGCCCAAAAAAAAAAACGTAAGGGGTACCACTGTCGTTTTTTTTTCGGGCCGAATTTTTGAGTTTCGATATCTCAGCTCTGGAAGGGGCTAGAGCCTCCATTTTTGCACTCAGGTCTAAGTCTCATGGCCCTCTATCAGAATTTGGGAAGATTGGAGAAACTTAATTTTTTGCCCAAAAAAAAAAACGTAAGGGGTACCACTGTCGTTTTTTTTTTGTGCCGAATTTTTGAGTTTCGATATCTCAGCTCTGGAAGGGGCTAGAGCCTCCATTTTTGCACTCAGGTCTAAGTCTCATGGCCCTCTACCAGAATTTGGGAAGATTGGAGAAACTTAATTTTTCGCCCAAAAAAAAAAACGTAAGGGGTACCACTGTCGTTTTTTTTCGGGCCGAATTTTTGAGTTTCGATATCTCAGCTCTGGAAGGGGCTAGAGCCTCCATTTTTGCACTCAGGTCTAAGTCTCATGGCCCTCTATCAGAATTTGGGAAGATTAGAGAAACTTAATTTTTCGCCCAAAAAAAAAAAAACGTAAGGGGTACCACTGTCGTTTTTTTTTCGGGCCGAATTTTTGAGTTTCGATAACTCAGCTCTGGAAGGGGCTAGAGCCTCCATTTTTGCACTCAGGTCTAAGTCTCATGGCCCTCTATCAGAATTTGGGAAGATTGGAGAAACTTAATTTTTCGCCCAAAAAAAAACGTAAGGGGTACCACTGTCGTTTTTTTTTCGGGCCGAATTTTTGAGTTTCGATATCTCAGCTCTGGAAGGGGCTAGAGCCTCCATTTTTGCACTCAGGTCTAAGTCTCATGGACCTCTATCAGAATTTGGGAAGATTGGAGAAACTTAATTTTTCGCCCAAAAAAAAAAAACGTAAGGGGTACCACTGTCGTTTTTTTTTCGGGCCGAATTTTTGAGTTTCGATATCTCAGCTCTGGAAGGGGCTAGAGCCTCCATTTTTGCACTCAGGTCTAAGTCTCATGGCCCTCTACCAGAATTTGGGAAGATTGGAGAAACTTAATTTTTCGCCCAAAAAAAAAAACGTAAGGGGTACCACTGTCGTTTTTTTTTCGGGCCGAATTTTTGAGTTTCGATATCTCAGCTCTGGAAGGGGCTAGAGCCTCCATTTTTGCACTCAGGTCTAAGTCTCATGGCCCTCTATCAGAATTTGGGAAGATTGGAGAAACTTAATTTTTTGCCCAAAAAAAAAAACGTAAGGGGTACCACTGTCGTTTTTTTTTCGGGCCGAATTTTTGAGTTTCGATATCTCAGCTCTGGAAGGGGCTAGAGCCTCCATTTTTACACTCAGGTCTAAGTCTCATGGCCCTCTATCAGAATTTGGGAAGATTAGAGAAACTTAATTTTTCGCCCAAAAAAAAAAAAACGTAAGGGGTACCACTGTCGTTTTTTTTTCGGGCCGAATTTTTGAGTTTCGATATCTCAGCTCTGGAAGGGGCTAGAGCCTCCATTTTTGCACTCAGGTCTAAGTCTCATGGCCCTCTACCAGAATTTGGGAAGATTGGAGAAACTTAATTTTTCGCCCAAAAAAAAAAACGTAAGGGGTACCACTGTCGTTTTTTTTTCGGGCCGAATTTTTGAGTTTCGATATCTCAGCTCTGGAAGGGGCTAGAGCCTCCATTTTTGCACTCAGGTCTAAGTCTCATGGCCCTCTATCAGAATTTGGGAAGATTGGAGAAACTTAATTTTTCGCCCAAAAAAAAATTGTAAGGGGTACCACTGTCGTTTTTTTTTCGGGCCGAATTTTTGAGTTTCGATAACTCAGCTCTGGAAGGGGCTAGAGCCTCCATTTTTGCACTCAGGTCTAAGTCTCATGGCCCTCTATCAGAATTTGGGAAGATTGGAGAAACTTAATTTTTCGCCCAAAAAAAAAACGTAAGGGGTACCACTGTCGTTTTTTTTTCGGGCCGAATTTTTGAGTTTCGATATCTCAGCTCTGGAAGGGGCTAGAGCCTCCATTTTTGCACTCAGGTCTAAGTCTCATGGACCTCTATCAGAATTTGGGAAGATTGGAGAAACTTAATTTTTCGCCCAAAAAAAAAAAACGTAAGGGGTACCACTGTCGTTTTTTTTTCGGGCCGAATTTTTGAGTTTCGATATCTCAGCTCTGGAAGGGGCTAGAGCCTCCATTTTTGCACTCAGGTCTAAGTCTCATGGCCCTCTACCAGAATTTGGGAAGATTGGAGAAACTTAATTTTTCGCCCAAAAAAAAAAACGTAAGGGGTACCACTGTCGTTTTTTTTTCGGGCCGAATTTTTGAGTTTCGATATCTCAGCTCTGGAAGGGGCTAGAGCCTCCATTTTTGCACTCAGGTCTAAGTCTCATGGCCCTCTATCAGAATTTGGGAAGATTGGAGAAACTTAATTTTTTGCCCAAAAAAAAAAACGTAAGGGGTACCACTGTCGTTTTTTTTTCGTGCCGAATTTTTGAGTTTCGATATCTCAGCTCTGGAAGGGGCTAGAGCCTCCATTTTTGCACTCAGGTCTAAGTCTCATGGCCCTCTATCAGAATTTGGGAAGATTGGAGAAACTTAATTTTTCGCCCAAAAAAAAAAAACGTAAGGGGTACCACTGTCGTTTTTTTTTCGGGCCGAATTTTTGAGTTTCGATATCTCAGCTCTGGAAGGGGCTAGAGCCTCCATTTTTGCACTCAGGTCTAAGTCTCATGGCCCTCTACCAGAATTTGGGAAGATTGGAGAAACTTAATTTTTCGCCCAAAAAAAAAAAACGTAAGGGGTACCACTGTCGTTTTTTTTTCGGGCCGAATTTTTGAGTTTCGATATCTCAGCTCTGGAAGGGGCTAGAGCCTCCATTTTTGCACTCAGGTCTAAGTCTCATGGCCCTCTATCAGAATTTGGGAAGATTGGAGAAACTTAATTTTTTGCCCAAAAAAAAAAACGTAAGGGGTACCACTGTCGTTTTTTTTTCGTGCCGAATTTTTGAGTTTCGATATCTCAGCTCTGGAAGGGGCTAGAGCCTCCATTTTTGCACTCAGGTCTAAGTCTCATGGCCCTCTATCAGAATTTGGGAAGATTGGAGAAACTTAATTTTTTGCCCAAAAAAAAAAACGTAAGGGGTACCACTGTCGTTTTTTTTTCGTGCCGAATTTTTGAGTTTCGATATCTCAGCTCTGGAAGGGGCTAGAGCCTCCATTTTTGCACTCAGGTCTAAGTCTCATGGCCCTCTATCAGAATTTGGGAAGATTAGAGAAACTTAATTTTTCGCCCAAAAAAAAAAAAACGTAAGGGGTACCACTGTCGTTTTTTTTTCGGGCCGAATTTTTGAGTTTCGATATCTCAGCTCTGGAAGGGGCTAGAGCCTCCATTTTTGCACTCAGGTCTAAGTCTCATGGCCCTCTACCAGAATTTGGGAAGATTGGAGAAACTTAATTTTTCGCCCAAAAAAAAAAAACGTAAGGGGTACCACTGTCGTTTTTTTTTCGGGCCGAATTTTTGAGTTTCGATATCTCAGCTCTGGAAGGGGCTAGAGCCTCCATTTTTGCACTCAGGTCTAAGTCTCATGGCCCTCTATCAGAATTTGGGAAGATTGGAGAAACTTAATTTTTCGCCCAAAAAAAAATTGTAAGGGGTACCACTGTCGGTTTTTTTTTCGGGCCGAATTTTTGAGTTTCGATAACTCAGCTCTGGAAGGGGCTAGAGCCTCCATTTTTGCACTCAGGTCTAAGTCTCATGGCCCTCTATCAGAATTTGGGAAGATTGGAGAAACTTAATTTTTCGCCCAAAAAAAAAAACGTAAGGGGTACCACTGTCGTTTTTTTTTCGGGCCGAATTTTTGAGTTTCGATATCTCAGCTCTGGAAGGGGCTAGAGCCTCCATTTTTGCACTCAGGTCTAAGTCTCATGGACCTCTATCAGAATTTGGGAAGATTGGAGAAACTTAATTTTTCGCCCAAAAAAAAAAAACGTAAGGGGTACCACTGTCGTTTTTTTTTTCGGGCCGAATTTTTGAGTTTCGATATCTCAGCTCTGGAAGGGGCTAGAGCCTCCATTTTTGCACTCAGGTCTAAGTCTCATGGCCCTCTACCAGAATTTGGGAAGATTGGAGAAACTTAATTTTTCGCCCAAAAAAAAAAAACGTAAGGGGTACCACTGTCGTTTTTTTTTCGGGCCGAATTTTTGAGTTTCGATATCTCAGCTCTGGAAGGGGCTAGAGCCTCCATTTTTGCACTCAGGTCTAAGTCTCATGGCCCTCTATCAGAATTTGGGAAGATTGGAGAAACTTAATTTTTCGCCCAAAAAAAAAACGTAAGGGGTACCACTGTCGTTTTTTTTTTTCGGGCCGAATTTTTGAGTTTCGATATCTCAGCTCTGGAAGGGGCTAGAGCCTCCATTTTTGCACTCAGGTCTAAGTCTCATGGCCCTCTATCAGAATTTGGGAAGATTGGAGAAACTAAATTTTTCGCCCAAAAAAAAAACGTAAGGGGTACCACTGTCGTTTTTTTTTCGGGCCGAATTTTTGAGTTTCGATATCTCAGCTCTGGAAGGGGCTAGAGCCTCCATTTTTGCACTCAGGTCTAAGTCTCATGGCCCTCTACCAGAATTTGGGAAGATTGGAGAAACTTAATTTTTCCCCCCAAAAAAAAAACGTAAGGGGTACCACTGTCGTTTTTTTTTCGGGCCGAATTTTTGAGTTTCGATATCTCAGCTCTGGAAGGGGCTAGAGCCTCCATTTTTGCACTCAGGTCTAAGTCTCATGGCCCTCTATCAGAATTTGGGAAGATTGGAGAAACTTAATTTTTCGCCCAAAAAAAAAACGTAAGGGGTACCACTGTCGTTTTTTTTTCGGGCCGAATTTTTGAGTTTCGATATCTCAGCTCTGGAAGGGGCTAGAGCCTCCATTTTTGCACTCAGGTCTAAGTCTCATGGCCCTCTACCAGAATTTGGGAAGATTGGAGAAACTTAATTTTTCGCCCAAAAAAAAAAAACGTAAGGGGTACCACTGTCGTTTTTTTTTTCGGGCCGAATTTTTGAGTTTCGATATCTCAGCTCTGGAAGGGGCTAGAGCCTCCATTTTTGCACTCAGGTCTAAGTCTCATGGCCCTCTACCAGAATTTGGGAAGATTGGAGAAACTTAATTTTTCGCCCAAAAAAAAAAACGTAAGGGGTACCACTGTCGTTTTTTTTTCGGGCCGAATTTTTGAGTTTCGATATCTCAGCTCTGGAAGGGGCTAGAGCCTCCATTTTTGCACTCAGGTCTAAGTCTCATGGCCCTCTATCAGAATTTGGGAAGATTGGAGAAACTTAATTTTTCGCCCAAAAAAAAAACGTAAGGGGTACCACTGTCGTTTTTTTTTCGGGCCGAATTTTTGAGTTTCGATATCTCAGCTCTGGAAGGGGCTAGAGCCTCCATTTTTGCACTCAGGTCTAAGTCTCATGGCCCTCTACCAGAATTTGGGAAGATTGGAGAAACTTAATTTTTCGCCCAAAAAAAAAAAACGTAAGGGGTACCACTGTCGTTTTTTTTTTCGGGCCGAATTTTTGAGTTTCGATATCTCAGCTCTGGAAGGGGCTAGAGCCTCCATTTTTGCACTCAGGTCTAAGTCTCATGGCCCTCTACCAGAATTTGGGAAGATTGGAGAAACTTAATTTTTCGCCCAAAAAAAAAAACGTAAGGGGTACCACTGTCGTTTTTTTTTCGGGCCGAATTTTTGAGTTTCGATATCTCAGCTCTGGAAGGGGCTAGAGCCTCCATTTTTGCACTCAGGTCTAAGTCTCATGGCCCTCTATCAGAATTTGGGAAGATTGGAGAAACTTAATTTTTCGCCCAAAAAAAAACCGTAAGGGGTACCACTGTCGTTTTTTTTTTCGGGCCGAATTTTTGAGTTTCGATATCTCAGCTCTGGAAGGGGCTAGAGCCTCCATTTTTGCACTCAGGTCTAAGTCTCATGGCCCTCTACCAGAATTTGGGAAGATTGGAGAAACTTAATTTTTCGCCCAAAAAAAAAACGTAAGGGGTACCACTGTCGTTTTTTTTTCGGGCCGAATTTTTGAGTTTCGATATCTCAGCTCTGGAAGGGGCTAGAGCCTCCATTTTTGCACTCAGGTCTAAGTCTCATGGCCCTCTATCAGAATTTGGGAAGATTGGAGAAACTTAATTTTTCGCCCCCCCCAAAAAAAACGTAAGGGGTACCACTGTCGTTTTTTTTTCGGGCCGATTTTTTGAGTTTCGATATCTCAGCTCTGGAAGGGGCTAGAGCCTCCATTTTTGCACTCAGGTCTAAGTCTCATGGCCCTCTATCAGAATTTGGGAAGATTGGAGAAACTGAATTTTTCGCCCAAAAAAAAAAAACGTAAGGGGTACCACTGTCGTTTTTTTTTTTCGGGCCGAATTTTTGAGTTTCGATATCTCAGCTCTGGAAGGGGCTAGAGCCTCCATTTTTGCACTCAGGTCTAAGTCTCATGGCCCTCTATCAGAATTTGGGTAGATTGGAGAAACTTAATTTTTCGCCCAAAAAAAAAAAACGTAAGGGGTACCACTGTCGGTTTTTTTTTCGGGCCGAATTTTTGAGTTTCGATATCTCAGCTCTGGAAGGGGCTAGAGCCTCCATTTTTGCACTCAGGTCTAAGTCTCATGGCCCTCTACCAGAATTTGGGAAGATTGGAGAAACTTAATTTTTCGCCCAAAAAAAAAAACGTAAGGGGTACCACTGTCGTTTTTTTTTCGGGCCGAATTTTTGAGTTTCGATATCTCAGCTCTGGAAGGGGCTAGAGCCTCCATTTTTGCACTCAGGTCTAAGTCTCATGGCCCTCTATCAGAATTTGGGTAGATTGGAGAAACTTAATTTTTCGCCCAAAAAAAAAAAACGTAAGGGGTACCACTGTCGGTTTTTTTTCGGGCCGAATTTTTGAGTTTCGATATCTCAGCTCTGGAAGGGGCTAGAGCCTCCATTTTTGCACTCAGGTCTAAGTCTCATGGCCCTCTACCAGAATTTGGGAAGATTGGAGAAACTTAATTTTTCGCCCAAAAAAAAAAACGTAAGGGGTACCACTGTCGTTTTTTTTTCGGGCCGAATTTTTGATTTTCGATATCTCAGCTCTGGAAGGGGCTAGAGCCTCCATTTTTGCACTCAGGTCTAAGTCTCATGGCCCTCTATCAGAATTTGGGAAGATTGGAGAAACTTAATTTTTCGCCCAAAAAAAAAAACGTAAGGGGTACCACTGTCGTTTTTTTTTCGGGCCGAATTTTTGAGTTTCGATATCTCAGCTCTGGAAGGGGCTAGAGCCTCCATTTTTGCACTCAGGTCTAAGTCTCATGGCCCTCTACCAGAATTTGGGAAGATTGGAGAAACTTAATTTTTCGCCCAAAAAAAAAAACGTAAGGGGTACCACTGTCGTTTTTTTTTCGGGCCGAATTTTTGAGTTTCGATATCTCAGCTCTGGAAGGGGCTAGAGCCTCCATTTTTGCACTCAGGTCTAAGTCTCATGGCCCTATACCAGAATTTGGGAAGATTGGAGAAACTTAATTTTTCGCCCAAAAAAAAAAACGTAAGGGGTACCACTGTCGTTTTTTTTTCGGGCCGAATTTTTGAGTTTCGATATCTCAGCTCTGGAAGGGGCTAGAGCCTCCATTTTTGCACTCAGGTCTAAGTCTCATGGCCCTCTATCAGAATTTGGGAAGATTGGAGAAACTTAATTTTTCGCCCAAAAAAAAATTGTAAGGGGTACCACTGTCGTTTTTTTTTTCGGGCCGAATTTTTGAGTTTCGATAACTCAGCTCTGGAAGGGGCTAGAGCCTCCATTTTTGCACTCAGGTCTAAGTCTCATGGCCCTCTATCAGAATTTGGGAAGATTGGAGAAACGTAATTTTTCGCCCAAAAAAAATTGTAAGGGGTACCACTGTCGTTTTTTTTTTCGGGCCGAATTTTTGAGTTTCGATATCTCAGCTCTGGAAGGGGCTAGAGCCTCCATTTTTGCACTCAGGTCTAAGTCTCATGGCCCTCTACCAGAATTTGGGAAGATTGGAGAAACTTAATTTTTCGCCCAAAAGAAAAACGTAAGGGGTACCACTGTCGTTTTTTTTTCGGGCCGAATTTTTGAGTTTCGATATCTCAGCTCTGGAAGGGGCTAGAGCCTCCATTTTTGCACTCAGGTCTAAGTCTCATGGCCCTCTATCAGAATTTGGGAAGATTTGAGAAACTTAATTTTTCGCCCCAAAAAAAAACGTAAGGGGTACCACTGTCGTTTTTTTTTCGGGCCGAATTTTTGAGTTTCGATATCTCAGCTCTGGAAGGGGCTAGAGCCTCCATTTTTGCACTCAGGTCTAAGTCTCATGGCCCTCTACCAGAATTTGGGAAGATTGGAGAAACTTAATTTTTCGCCCAAAAAAAAAAACTTAAGGGGTTCCACTGTCGTTTTTTTTTCGGGCCGAATTTTTGAGTTTCGATATCTCAGCTCTGAAAGGGGCTAGAGCCTCCATTTTTGCACTCAGGTCTAAGTCTCATGGCCCTCTACCAGAATTTGGGAAGATTGGAGAAACTTAATTTTTCGCCCAAAAAAAAAAACGTAATGGGTACCACTGTCGTTTTTTTTTCGGGCCGAATTTTTGAGTTTCGATATCTCAGCTCTGGAAGGGGCTAGAGCCTCCATTTTTGCACTCAGGTCTAAGTCTCATGGCCCTCTACCAGAATTTGGGAAGATTGGAGAAACTTAATTTTTCGCCCAAAAAAAAAACGTAAGGGGTACCACTGTCGTTTTTTTTTCGGGCCGAATTTTTGAGTTTCGATATCTCAGCTCTGGAAGGGGCTAGAGCCTCCATTTTTGCACTCAGGTCTAAGTCTCATGGCCCTCTACCAGAATTTGGGAAGATTGGAGAAACTTAATTTTTCGCCCAAAAAAAAAAACGTAAGGGGTACCACTGTCGTTTTTTTTTCGGGCCGAATTTTTGAGTTTCGATATCTCAGCTCTGGAAGGGGCTAGAGCCTCCATTTTTGCACTCAGGTCTAAGTCTCATGGCCCTCTATCAGAATTTGGGAAGATTGGAGAAACTTAATTTTTCGCCCAAAAAAAAATCGTAAGGGGTACCACTGTCGTTTTTTTTTCGGGCCGAATTTTTGAGTTTCGATATCTCAGCTCTGGAAGGGGCTAGAGCCTCCATTTTTGCACTCAGGTCTAAGTCTAATGGCCCTCTATCAGAATTTAGGAAGATTGGAGAAACTTAATTTTTCGCCCAAAAAAAAAAAACGTAAGGGGTACCACTGTCGTTTTTTTTTCGGGCCGAATTTTTGAGTTTCGATATCTCAGCTCTGGAAGGGGCTAGAGCCTCCATTTTTGCACTCAGGTCTAAGTCTCATGGCCCTCTATCAGAATTTGGGTAGATTGGAGAAACTTAATTTTTCGCCCAAAAAAAAAAAACGTAAGGGGTACCACTGTCGGTTTTTTTTTCGGGCCGAATTTTTGAGTTTCGATATCTCAGCTCTGGAAGGGGCTAGAGCCTCCATTTTTGCACTCAGGTCTAAGTCTCATGGCCCTCTACCAGAATTTGGGAAGATTGGAGAAACTTAATTTTTCGCCCAAAAAAAAAAACGTAAGGGGTACCACTGTCGTTTTTTTTTCGGGCCGAATTTTTGATTTTCGATATCTCAGCTCTGGAAGGGGCTAGAGCCTCCATTTTTGCACTCAGGTCTAAGTCTCATGGCCCTCTATCAGAATTTGGGAAGATTGGAGAAACTTAATTTTTCGCCCAAAAAAAAAAACGTAAGGGGTACCACTGTCGTTTTTTTTTCGGGCCGAATTTTTGATTTTCGATATCTCAGCTCTGGAAGGGGCTAGAGCCTCCATTTTTGCACTCAGGTCTAAGTCTCATGGCCCTCTATCAGAATTTGGGAAGATTGGAGAAACTTAATTTTTCGCCCAAAAAAAAAAACGTAAGGGGTACCACTGTCGTTTTTTTTTCGGGCCGAATTTTTGAGTTTCGATATCTCAGCTCTGGAAGGGGCTAGAGCCTCCATTTTTGCACTCAGGTCTAAGTCTCATGGCCCTCTACCAGAATTTGGGAAGATTGGAGAAACTTAATTTTTCGCCCAAAAAAAAAAACGTAAGGGGTACCACTGTCGTTTTTTTTTCGGGCCGAATTTTTGAGTTTCGATATCTCAGCTCTGGAAGGGGCTAGAGCCTCCATTTTTGCACTCAGGTCTAAGTCTCATGGCCCTCTATCAGAATTTGGGAAGATTGGAGAAACTTAATTTTTCGCCCAAAAAAAAAAACGTAAGGGGTACCACTGTCGTTTTTTTTTCGGGCCGAATTTTTGAGTTTCGATATCTCAGCTCTGGAAGGGGCTAGAGCCTCCATTTTTGCACTCAGGTCTAAGTCTCATGGCCCTATACCAGAATTTGGGAAGATTGGAGAAACTTAATTTTTCGCCCAAAAAAAAAAACGTAAGGGGTACCACTGTCGTTTTTTTTTCGGGCCGAATTTTTGAGTTTCGATATCTCAGCTCTGGAAGGGGCTAGAGCCTCCATTTTTGCACTCAGGTCTAAGTCTCATGGCCCTCTATCAGAATTTGGGAAGATTGGAGAAACTTAATTTTTCGCCCAAAAAAAAATTGTAAGGGGTACCACTGTCGTTTTTTTTTTCGGGCCGAATTTTTGAGTTTCGATAACTCAGCTCTGGAAGGGGCTAGAGCCTCCATTTTTGCACTCAGGTCTAAGTCTCATGGCCCTCTATCAGAATTTGGGAAGATTGGAGAAACGTAATTTTTCGCCCAAAAAAAATTGTAAGGGGTACCACTGTCGTTTTTTTTTCGGGCCGAATTTTTGAGTTTCGATATCTCAGCTCTGGAAGGGGCTAGAGCCTCCATTTTTGCACTCAGGTCTAAGTCTCATGGCCCTCTATCAGAATTTGGGAAGATTTGAGAAACTTAATTTTTCGCCCCAAAAAAAAACGTAAGGGGTACCACTGTCGTTTTTTTTTCGGGCCGAATTTTTGAGTTTCGATATCTCAGCTCTGGAAGGGGCTAGAGCCTCCATTTTTGCACTCAGGTCTAAGTCTCATGGCCCTCTACCAGAATTTGGGAAGATTGGAGAAACTTAATTTTTCGCCCAAAAAAAAAAAACTTAAGGGGTTCCACTGTCGTTTTTTTTTCGGGCCGAATTTTTGAGTTTCGATATCTCAGCTCTGGAAGGGGCTAGAGCCTCCATTTTTGCACTCAGGTCTAAGTCTAATGGCCCTCTATCAGAATTTAGGAAGATTGGAGAAACTTAATTTTTCGCCCAAAAAAAAAAAACGTAAGGGGTACCACTGTCGTTTTTTTTTCGGGCCGAATTTTTGAGTTTCGATATCTCAGCTCTGGAAGGGGCTAGAGCCTCCATTTTTGCACTCAGGTCTAAGTCTCATGGCCCTCTATCAGAATTTGGGAAGATTAGAGAAACTTAATTTTTCGCCCAAAAAAAAAAAACGTAAGGGGTACCACTGTCGTTTTTTTTTCGGGCCGAATTTTTGAGTTTCGATATCTCAGCTCTGGAAGGGGCTAGAGCCTCCATTTTTGCACTCAGGTCTAAGTCTCATGGCCCTCTACCAGAATTTGGGAAGATTGGAGAAACTTAATTTTTCGCCCAAAAAAAAAAAACGTAAGGGGTACCACTGTCGTTTTTTTTTCGGGCCGAATTTTTGAGTTTCGATATCTCAGCTCTGGAAGGGGCTAGAGCCTCCATTTTTGCACTCAGGTCTAAGTCTCATGGCCCTCTATCAGAATTTGGGAAGATTGGAGAAACTTAATTTTTCGCCCAAAAAAAAATTGTAAGGGGTACCACTGTCGGTTTTTTTTTCGGGCCGAATTTTTGAGTTTCGATAACTCAGCTCTGGAAGGGGCTAGAGCCTCCATTTTTGCACTCAGGTCTAAGTCTCATGGCCCTCTATCAGAATTTGGG